>NC_133619.1:602469452-602775452 GCF_048593235.1 Sminthopsis crassicaudata | reverse complement strand
ACATCAAAGTGGAAGACAGAGTTGTGCCCAGGAACCAGCCCCTCATACTGACGGCTGTGGAGATGAACAAGGATGTCCTCTATGCCCACTGCACAATAGACTCAAGAAGCCACAAAACCACTACCTCCCTACCTTTGTCTCTGCAAGGGACTTTTTACACCTGGGGGCCAGCCTTCCCACAGACATTACTGCAGACATTGCAGGACCCTGTTCTGCTGGATCAACCCCTCATCTGCCCTACTCTCCATTGGGACCCCCTAATCCTCCAACCTGAGTACGAGATTGATGTCATAATGAACAGTGAGTCTCAGGGAGCCCTTAGGCTGGGTGGGCAGAGAAGGGGACTGAAAGAAAGTGTGGAGGGTGAAAAATCCCACTCTTATACCATGAAGCTTGGGTAGCCAGTTCCAGAACCATAGAATACATTTTAAGAGGAGGAAGATGAAATCCAAAAAGAAGTTACTAGCCATAATTACTTGGCTGGTAAGTGGTAGAGAACATACGGTATCCAGAAACCACACTGAATGCCAGCTGTTGACACTCTCCCTTTCCTTCTGGTGATAGGAAGGAGAGGGAATGTAAGCTCAGCTGGTACAATTTAGATGGGTAGCATCAGGTCTGATGGCAACTTTTCCATCACTTGCTTTTCCAATTCTGGAACCTGCTTTCTATGGGAGATGCTCCAGTCCTAGAATGCATAGTCCTCCATACTGCAGGGAGGACTCCAGGGGAGGACAGCTCACGCCGACCGCAGAATAAGCTCCAGCTCTACCATGCAGCCTCCCACCTTCTCCTAGTCCCCCCTGCAAGCATTCTCCTTGCCAGTTTGGTCCCAGGAAAGCAGCCTCTTTGCCTCTTCCCAGGTTCCCTCGCCACTAACACATTTCACAGCTTTCCTCCATTGTGGGGGCACATCCCGTGAGATGGCACACAACACAGCATCACCCAGAGTTGAGTTAGGAAGGAGCTGACTGGAGTTGCTGAATAAGGAAATTTCCCCAATAACCCCTAGCCTTCACCTCAAGAAAGCCAGATGGGGACTGAATCAGGATCCAAGAGAGAGAAGAAAGAGATTTGACCAAGTTAGGAATCAGGGTTACTTAGACCTCCAGAATTCAAAGAACTGAGATAGGTGGGATTTCAATTCCCAAATGCCTACAGCTGAAAAAACCCTGTATTTGGGATATCCACTCCAAAAGGTTGAGTAGCTGTGGTGGTGAGCATGTCTGCTACTGCTAACACTTATATAGTCCTTTAAGGTCTGCAAAATATTTTATGTGTTTGCTACCATAAACACATCTGTTTGAGTTATCTGTGGGATAGGTATGACTGCTATTGCTCCCATTTTACAGATGAAGAAAATAAAAAGTTTTGCTTATGGTCACATAACTAGAAAGTGCTCAAGTTCTTAAAGTACTGGAAGAGCTGACATAAAAATCTATCAGTTGATAAACATTTATTAGGCACCTACTGTGTGCTAGGTACTGTGCTAAGCATCAGGGATACAGAAAGAGGCAAAGGATATTTCCTGCCATTAGCAAGGGCAAAGAATAAATTCCCTTTGGATGTTTAATGTATTCCATTGATAGCCATGCTGGAAAAGATGCCTCTTTCTAATTATCCTCACTTAAGCCAATCTCAGTGTAGTCCAGCAATTCAGTTGCCTGCCATCTCTGCCTCTTCATGATCCCGTTTGGGTTTTCTTGGCTGAGATACTGGCGTGGTTGGTCATTTCCTTCTCCCACGTTTTACAGATGAGGAAACTGAGGTAGACAGGGTGAGGTTACTTCCCAATACCAGGCCCAGAGCTCTGCCTACCATGACCAAATTACTTTGTCTTTCCAAACCTTGGTTTTTCTTCTGTAAATGCAAGAGTGATCCTGGCATTTCCTCCCTATTTGTGTTGTGGTGAAGAAGGAGCTTTGGGAATGAGAGCGAGTCTGGAAGAGGGTCCTGGAGAGGTCTCAGACTGGGGGGGAGGTGATCCTTCCAAGCCTCCCAGAAATGGTGGCATGAAGGGGAGCAGAGGAAAATAGAGAGAGAGCAGTGTGTGTGTCTGTAGGGATTTCTGGAACTTGGAAACCTAGAGAAGGTTCTGAATCCTGGGCAGCTCCCCAGTGCAGGAGCTCTACTGACCCCGCAGCGAGGAGCTGGCACAGTGGTCACAATCCATCTGTGCCCGTCTGGTTGATCCTGAGATAGGGAGGGGCTCCAGGGAGCCTGACATGGGCATGGGATTCCGAGCCTGAGAACCTTTGTGCAAGACCAAGCTCTCTTGTACCCCAAGATTGAGGGTGCTCTTGGACCTGCTTCCATATCTGTACCAAGGGGTCTGAAGCAGATGGCTCGGGGCCTCAGTTTCTCTAAAACGAGTTGGTGGGACTCGCCTGAATTCCAGGCCTTCTAAGGATCCTTCTTCCTCTTTCAGACAAGCAATGGCCCTTTGGGCCAATCCTTCTAAAAGAGTGGCTTGAACCACTGAGGCTTCCTGGGAGTGAGCTTTTGGGGATGGAGCCTGGCTGGCGGGAGGGGAGAAGATGCTGCTTGAGTTGGTCGACAGAAGGTAGGCTCACCAGGGCTCTAACCAAACCTCCCTCCACAGTGCGTAGAAACATCGTGAAGATCCGGTCTACCCTGGAGGTGGATGTGGAGGACGTCACTGGCTCCTCGGAATATCTTCAGCACTTCATCAAGCCTGTGCTGCTAAGCGAAGTCTTGGCCCAGGGTGGGCCTTTCCCAATGCAGGTGAAGGTCCTAGAGGTCCCCGACGGTCCTTCTGTCTTCCACAGGTCCCTGACGAAGGGCCAGACGCTCGTGGTCCATGGCCCAGCCTCCCCACCGTGGCGGGTGCTGGCCTCCAGCAGGGGCCGAAAAACCTCTCGACATTTTTTCATCTCAGGAGCCTATAAGGGCAAATTGAGGCGCCGGCCCCGAGAGTTCCATACGGCTTTTGACCTCCTAAGCGCTCTGGAGCCTGGCTTCCCTCTCCGTGTGGTGGCCACCCAGGACTGGGAGGGTGAGACTGGAGACTCCACTTCCCCTTCCCTTTCCAGAGGTGACCGAATGGAGGTGCTGGGGAAGGACCAGGGCCCCAGTGGGGAGGTTCTGGTCTGTAATCGGCTGAGCGATCTAGTCGAGGAGGAGGAAGAGGAAGAGGGAGAAGGAGAGGAAAGGGAACAGCTCTTGCTGCCCCTCTACTTCTCTTGTGGTTTTGTGGAAGAGATGAGTGATGGCAAACGCTACAGTCTGGCCAGCCTGATCACCCAGATCTCACTGCCTTGTGAAGTCAAGGTCTTGGGCAAGGACCATTCCCTTGTGGAGGACCCTCTGTCCTCCTTCCTTGGCCTCCAGCTGGAGGAGAAGATCACAGAGCCCTTCCTGACCATCAGTCTATCTACTGACCCTAGAATGTGCTTTGAGATCCCCCCCAGATGGCTAGACCTGAGTGTCATGGTGGTCAGTGAGCCACTGGGGGAGCAAGCAGAGCCATTGTTAATCTCCACAGTGGAAGAATTAACAGAAGCCTTCTACTACAAACTTCGGACTTTGCAAGACTGCGGCGTCCAGGCCCCTCCACCCAGGCCTCCCAAAAACAAGAAAAAAAGTAGCAGTTCAGCCAATGTAAGTATCTGAGAGGGACAGGGCTAAGGGATGGAGTGGTATGAGGAAGGATTTTAGCAAGCAGAGGAGTGAAGAAAGAATAGTCCTGGGAAGGGGGTAAAGTGGATAATATGTGGAAAGTCAAAAAACTAGGTTGAGAGAATAATGTTACCACTGCATCCTCACTGCCTAAAGACCTCATTGCCTATTTCATGACACCTCATGTCACCTTTCTGGTGCTCTTAAGGGGGTTTAGGGACATTTACTTTCTCTACTCAAGTCTTACTCTTTGCATTTTCCAGATTTGGGGGAGTCCTTTATATTGCCATTCCATTCTCCCACATTGACTTTTATAAAGGAATATTTGTCCAAAAGTTTAGCAATAACAAACACCTAAAGATTCTCTCTTTGATACCCAGGAAAGGTATAATTCTTCCTTTGCCACCTAGATTAATTCATATTTTAACTTAGTTCCTATATAAGCTTGGTCCCACAAAATTCTAAGCCCAAGGTCCCCTGGCCTGGGTTTAATGGCAATGATTAGATTTTTCTGGTAGCAGCATGAATGATGGGAAGAGACACATGTAGAGGCTAGTGCCAAGGAGAGGGAATAAGAATGTGAAGTAGGCTGCAGGTGCTGGGAACAGAAAGGATGGGGGAAAAGATCCTGTTGGAAGGATAACTGAATGGAGATGGGGAGAGAAGTCACAAAATCCTAGCTCTACAGCTGAAAGGGACCTTAGAGGCCATTTTCTTCTCCAGCTCATTTTTACAGATGAGGAAACTAAGGCAGACTTAAGTGACTTGCCCAGGGTCACACAGTTAGGAAGTTCTGAAGCTGAGATGTATCTCCCTGACTCTAAGCCCAGCGCTAACCACTGTGTCACCTGGTACAGAAGGCTATGAAGACTGAAATTGTAGTAAGGAACCAGACTGAAAAGGGCTTTACATAGGGGAGGACTTAATAGGGAGTTGCTGGAGTAGGAGTAGATGACATGGTCAGTCCCATACTTAGGTCTTGGGGAAAACTGCTTTGGCAGCTGGATGGAAAATGGGCTGGAAGGGGACAGAAGTCCAGGAGAAAGGGAATGTGGACGTGAGCTAGGGGTGTGGTTTCGAGTGGCAGAAGGATTGGACACAAGAGACATGAATAGAGAGATGGCAGTATTGGACACCAAACTGGGTATGGGAGGTAAATGCAAGAAGGAAGAAGAAACCAAACAAGATAGGGAAGTGCCCTAGGTGGCAGAAGTCGGGGTGGGGGCGGGTTTCAGGGGAAAGATGAATTCTGTCTTGGACATGCTGAGAAAATAGCTTGGTGCTGGCAATACCCATTTGGCTCTCACAGATGCAAAAGTGACAGTGGAGACCATGGATGTAAATGAGATCACGCTAGTAGGGAGAGGATGGAAGAAGGACCAAGAACTGACCCTGTGGGTGATGGCCACATTTGAGAGGTGGGCTGCAGAGCTGGTGAAGGGCAGCTAGGGAATAGGAGAGCCCCAAACTGAGGAGAGGGAGTATCCACAAGGAGGGAGTGTCGAATGCAGAAGAGAATAACAGCTGAAAAAGAAAGGCCTTTGGAACTGGGGACTAGTGGGTCACTAGTGACTCTGGATAGAGTGGTTTCAGGGAAATGATGAGCAAACACCAGATCAAAGAGCACAGAGTGAGGGGAGAAAGCAGAGTCAACTGAGCAAGGGAAGCCATCTTTTGGGAAGTTTGACCACTAGGGAATCAAGAGAATCATACTGCAGGGGATCAGCAAGTCTGACTTCCCAAAGGGCTTTCTTCCTGTTTTTTTCTCTTCCCTTATCCTTTTCCTCCTCTCACTCCTTTGAGCCTACAGCTGTGAGTAATCAGCAGGATTCCTGAGCACACAGATTTGTGAGAAACTGGTCCTGACAGTCCCTCTCTGCCCCACCAATAACCTGTCTCAAATCACCCCTTTCCTCCTGCAATCCCAGCGGGCAGACCCACCTCCTGCCCCCTTCATTTTCACATGTTTATGAGACTTCATTGCCTGATTTTAATTAACCCTGCTCACTTGCCTTTAATTAGGCCTGCTGCCTGGTTTCTTGGGCTGCGGCTGATTTTGGCAGCTCTTCTCTCCCATTCACAGCCTAATCAACTCCCAGAGCCAGAGAAAAAGGCCTCAAAGCAGCTGCCTCAAGACCCCATCAAAAACATCAGAACCTGGCCCTTGCCGCAGCCCTCCAAGAGCTGCTCAAACCTGTATAGTGTGAAGTCCAAATTCTGCCAAGCCCCCAAGCCACTGATAAAGAGCTCAGGTATGTTACCCGTGACCACTTCTGAGGTCCAACTTATGATGTCCTTGCCTGGGGCTCCCCAGGAAGATGGATGAACCCCATAGCGCCTCCTTTCCATGCAGTTCCATCCAGGATTATTGGGGTTAGGAAGTAGTGGAGGAGAACAGGTAAGTGCCAGAGCCTGGAATAGATCTACTCTCAGCTCTAGACTCATTCTTGCTCTTTACTCAACAGTGGCCTGGACTCCTTTGGCCCTCAGAATTATGTTTTTAAACACAAAAAAATAAAAATACCAAATATTAGGATTACTAGGTGCTAATTCGGTTGTCTAATTTAGCATAGCAGGGACATGAATGTAGTGTCCTGTTGTCTCTCAATTGTAATCCTTCTCTGGGAGGAAGTTTCTTTTCTGTAAATCCTTTTCTCTGTAAACAGGTTTCTTGGGAGGCTTCTGGAGCCTCCAGCCAGAGTGAAGGTAGAATCTCAAATCCTCTTCTTCCTGAATCCTGGCTCCTTTTATCCTCCCAGAGAATGGACTTGTGGGTATTCCAAAGGTGTAAACTCCTTTAAAGGTTTAAACTCCTTTTAAAGGTGTGAATTCTGAGCTAGAGAATTGTTAAATACTATGTTAAATACAACCGAGTTAGCACCCAGTAATCCTAACATCTCCCCCTTTCTTTTGATTTAGAACATGGGATGGTCATGACCTTGAAACAGGTATACATAAATCCATCAATATGGGAGATATTACACATAATTACATAAATTACATAAACACATAGTATCATAACACATGCTGGAAGTGATGTAACAAATAACATGATCAAATAATCATAAATTGAGAATTTATACCTGTCCATAAGTCCATTGTCCATTAGTTCATGTGCCAGAAATCCAATAATTCCTGCAAGTTTTAAAATCCTACAATAGTCGTCATGAACAATTTTTCATCTCAAGGAATCCAATGATTTCTGCTGGTTTTCAAGTCCTTCTTATCAGCCATGCTCTTTCAGTATCAGATGTTTCTTAGATTTTCTCCTTTTTTTTTTTTTTTTTTTTTTTTTGAAACACTACATTACATAATTTTACTTGCCCAAACAGACCATTTACAAATATTAGGTCAATAAATTTCTAACATCCATAAAAATGTAGCTTTCTTACTAAAATGCAAGAATTAAAAAGATCGGTATCTAAACAAGAAAAGACAAAAAACAAACTGGAATGAAAGCCTAGATATCACATCTAAAATCAGGGCTTTTTGTTTGGTCCTTTATACTCTTCTCTCCCTCTACCATATCCTGCTGGAGTTCCAGGTCCCATTCCTCGAGGGCCCTGCTCACCCACAGGCCCAGCTCTTCCCTGCCTAAAGCGCTTAGTACGCATGTCACTTCCCATCATGGAACCACTCAGGGCTGTTGGTGGAACTCTAGGACTGGCCTCATAACCTGTGCCACCACTATCTAAAGGTGGACATTTCTGGCTTCCTGAGCCATAGGGATTTCCCATGTTCATTGTTCCTGTTCCAGTCTTATCTCTCTCTCATGAGGATCCATGTATTCCATCTGATGTAACTTTCTTCTCTTTGGCATCTCATTTGCTCTTCCATCTCACGCTGCCGAATCACCATTTCTTCTTCTCTTCTTGGCGTTCTTCCTCTTGCCTTAACTGTATTTCTTTGCATTTCTGCATCTCTTGATTGTGAAGTTCCTCCATCCTTCTCAGCTCTTCTTGATGCATCATTAGATCTTGGCATAAAAGATTTGCCTGATGTTCATGATATGCATCTTCCATTTCACTTTCCAGTTTGTCTTTTGCATCTTTCATGTTTTTCTCAACTTGTTCCCTCTGCTGCTTTTCCATTTCATCTAAAGACTTCCATCTCTGGGAATATTCAAACTTCAAAGGTGCCATGCTGAGCAAAACATGGAGGGTTCTCTCTTTCCTTTTGATACATTGGATTCTTCTGGGCAAGCTTTTCAGGAAGACCATCTTCATCATCTATATGCTCAAGAGGATCCACAATGACTGGTCGAGGAGTTGTCAACAAACATACTCCTTCACTGCATCTTTCAAATGCTTTTCTTGCATCTGGCTTAGAAGCAAATTCAACAATGCCTTTTCCTGTAGATATTCCTCAATCATCAACAATTACCACAGCCCTTTCAATAGGTTCAAATTGGCTGAATGCTTCTTCCAATAATTCATTGGAAACATAGGGTGAGAGATTTCGTATAGACAGGGCGGCAGCATGTGTGGCAAAACGAACCTGAAGTTGTCATCCTCTCATGGGGGTATCATCAAGTTCTGCTTTGGCCATTTCTGCCAGTGCTCTCTATTCCAGTTTGTTGAATCCAAATCCTTTACCCTTATTGATAAAGACTTCACCAGGTTCTCCATACTTAGCAAATAATATTTTAAAGTCTTCATCTGTAATATCAGCTGGCAGATTTCCAACAAATAACCTACATCGTTGGGTATAAGTTTTCTCTCCAGGTCTCCTCAATAGGGACAAATTTGCTTTAAAACCCTCTGAGTCCGAGAGCTTCTCTTCACTGCAGCCTGCGGGTCCGCGGGGGGGGGGGGGGGGGGGGGGGGGGGGGGCCCTCTGGTGGTAGGGAGGTGGCTGCTGCTGGTGGTACAATGGGTGGTGCTGCCGGCACGTGCCCAGTGTGGTGGCTTTAGGTGTCCTCCGGGAGGAATGAGGCCTGGCCCACCAGTTTTGGGTCCTCCAGCCATCTTGCCTTTGGGCCCACCAGGGTTGGGATCAGGCTTAGGCCCAGAGGAGCCTGAGGGCGGAGGGGACAGCCCCCACTCCAGCGGGAGAACACGGAGGCCAGGGTGGAAAAGGTCTGCTGAGACCCCTAGAAGGGGCCGATGGTCCAGATGAAGCCTGGGAGGTTGCTGAGCCTGGGCCTTGAGGCCCTCCGGAGCCAGAGGTTGGCACGGATGGCACTGAAATAGAGGCCGGCTCTGTGGTACCCTCTGTGGGCCCGGGGGTGCTGCCCTGGCTTTGGGTCGGGGACAACACCTGTTGCTGCTGCGCTGCCGCCTCCACTGCCACCTGTTGTGCTTGCTGCTGTGCCAGTACCTGCGCCGGAGGCGGCGGGATGTTAGGCTTAGGTCCGGTCTGGATGAAGCCTGGCCCTAGAGGCCTTGGATTCTAGCTCAGGCCCATGCCCGGTGGCGGTGAACAGAAGTCATGGCTTAGGCCTCTGCCTCACCCTCTGCCACCACCACACCGGTGGAAGCCGCCCCCCCCAACTCTGGAACCGGTCCGGGACATGTCCGTGATCAGCAGGTAGGCGAAGCAAAAGCGGAGAAGTCGCTCGGGGAATGTCTACACTAACCTCCTGTGTTCCGATGGGTCAAAGTATTATCCTCATTATACAGATGAGGAACCAAAGAGTTCAGAAGGATTCAGGCTTTTAAATACTGGTATCACTTGATGTCCGTCTTGCCCACTGTCATTATCTCTGTGACATTAGACTGGACAGAGAATCAGAATAAACCTGCCCTCAGTGAACCAGAACCACTGATGGAGAACTGAGCAAAGACAAATCCATATGGTAAACTATATACACAGGGTGTCTCAAAAGTCTTAGTGCCATTTTAAAGTATTAAAATTTAAGGTACCCCTAAGGCTTTTGCAATATTCTGCATATATATAGTATAAATGTTGTTCCATTTATGTGTATATTTACACATATTAAAATATGATTGGTTTTAAGCTATTAAAGCTTAAAATGGCACTAAGACTTCTGGGATAGTCTATGTAATATAAATATATGCACATATGTTAATATATCAATAGTTGTAAGCTATTAAAGTGTGTCCACAGACACGCACACATATGTACATATATACACACAACACACAGTGGGGAATTGGGAATCAGAAGTCTGGGGTCTAGTCTGGTTTTTAACAAATTACTCTTTATCTGTGACTTTCTGCAAGCCACTTAACCACTCTGGGCCTTCATGAAGAGGTTAGATTAAATTTCCTTCAAAGGCCTCTTCTGGCACTAAATCTTATACAAATCCTGAACAAAGAAAACATTTAGTGTGGTCTGAGATAACGCCTAGGAGAAGAGCAATGGTAGGGGGAAGAATTCAGTTTTGGAAGTCTCCCTGAAGGAGCCAAAGAGGTGGAAGGAAGAGGGGGAAGAAGATTCCCAGGATTCTTTGATAGGAAGGATGAAGGGAAGAGAAGAGCAGATGGAGTAGGGGTGGGAAGTTAAGCTGGAGAGGCAAGGGGGAGGTGGCGTTGGGTGTAGAAATGAGCCAGAATACCCCATGCCTTCAGAACTAAGTAATGCTGTTTCTTCCCCTTCTTTGGGCTGGCTCAGAGCAGAGAGAATCTGATGATGACTCTGACCATGATTATGAGAATCCTGAAGAGGAGCTCAAGCACACCGTCGGGAACCAGAAGACCGTAGAGCCCTACTGTGACCACAGCTATGAGTGTGTGGACAAGTTTCGTTCCCGCAGACCATTCAGATGAAGGACGAGGCTACGCTCCCCTACCAGGACCAAGACAGGAAGGATGCCACAGGGGTCGACTCTCCCGGCTCCCTCTTGTTCCTAGGGTGCAGTTGAGAACCAGCGTGGAGGGGGGCACAGCTCTGGCTCCGACCCAGACCCTACACACTAGTGAGCTCTGGCCATCCTCAGACTCCCTGCTCCTGAGCCCACCTGGACTTACATCAGTGAAGGCCCGCTCCACTAGCCCGGCCCAGAAGCTCCCCTCTGTTGCTGTTGGCGTCTATAGGCTCTTGCCCCTAGAGCACCCCACAGCTTCCCAGATCCTGCTCTAGGAATAGTAATTAAACCACCACCACTAGGCCCAGAAAAGGGCGTGTCAACCAGTAGCCCTTTGGTTTCATCCACCATTTCTTAGGTCAGAATAGCAAGGACAAAACCCTGTCCATCCTCCCACTTGTGTTTTGTCTTCCCCGGTTAGAAGGTAAGGTCCTTCCAGAGACAGAACATTTTATTCAGTGACAACTTTGTAAAGACAAAGAACTTTGAAAAACTTGAGGACTCTGAGCAATGAAATGGCCAGCCGCCATTCCAGGGGACTCGTGATGAAGTATGCCGGCCACCTCCTGACGGGAAGAAAGGGAGCTGCTCAGGGGGTACCGAATAAGTCAAATTTCTTTGGACGTTGTCATTCAAAATTTTGTTTGTGCATATTTGTTCAAGAGTTTGTTTTTCTGTTTTTCTTCTCCAGTGAGGGGAAATGGGAGGAAAAGAACAGATTTTTAAGTGGAAAAAAAAAAAATTTTTAAGTAAAAAAATAAATGAATGTAAGCTCTTTAAAGGCAGATGCTGTCTTGTCTTGTTTTGTTTTTTTGTATTTGTACCCCCAGTGCTTAGCACAGTACTTGGGAAATATTTAATGAAATAAATAAAAATAATAATTTAAAAGATAAAAAGAGGAGACAAAGAGAATAAAGGGAGGAATAAAAGGGATGATACATTTAAAGAGGGATATCTTAAGTAAAACTATTCTAAGAAGGGTGGAGTTTGAAGAAGCACTTAAAAGAAAAGATAGAAAGGATATGAGTGTTATTTGTCTCTAAGTGGAAGAAACATGGGAAAGGGCAGATCACACCAAACCTGGAACTTTGGTTCTGAATTCACTCCTTTTCAGTTCAGTCCAGTGTTTGAAAAAGGGGGGAAAAAAGGAGTAGAAAATAAAAATTAGGAAAGTATAAGGAATAAAATGGAGAGAAATACACAATTAAAATCAATATTAATATGATCCATTGACCTTTAAGACTGAATACTATAGTAGGATATATCAGAAAGTAGATTCTTATAATGTAGATTGTTTCAAAAGTCTTAATGCAGTTTTAAGCTATTAAAACTATTAAAGTCTAGTGGCTCTTTTTAGCAATGAGGTGATTCAGGTCAATTCCAATAGACTTGATGGAGAGAGCCATCTGCATTCAGAGAGAGGACTATGGGGACTGATTATGGATCATAACAGTATTTTCACCTCTTATTGTTGTTTAATTGCTCTTTTTTCTCTTTCTCATTTTTTTCTTCTTTTTTAATCTGATTTTCTTTGTGCAGCATGATAAAGTACGTGTTTAACATCTATTAGATTACTCCCTAGGGGAGGGAGTGGGGGGAAGGGAAGAGAGAAATTTTGGAATACAAGGTTTTGCAAGAGTGAATGTTGCAAGTTATTTTTGCATATATTTTGAAAATAAAAAGCTATTATGTTAAAAAAAAAATTGAAGTCTACAATTACAGTGCAATTTATAGATTTCAGTAGTTTTATATCTAAGACTTTGGGGACACAGTGTATGCTGGTTTCAAGGAACACACCTGAAATGTGCAGAGGCAAATATGCCATGCTAGAGTTAAAAAGGTGATGGTCAAAATTATGATCTCAAAGCAAAGCAAAAAGAATAGACTTAACTAAAAGAGCTAAATAGGAAAACTATTTTGCTGAAAATTACCATAGGCAATGAATAAAGAAAAATCCCAATACGTATGGCATATTATAAAAATGCCCAAAGGAAAAGTTAAATGAGTTTCAGGGAGAAATATTGACAGTAAATCCAGTAATACACAACCCCCTCCCACTGCTTGAGTTCTATAAGGTGATAATTTTATATGGCCGGCAGATGATATAAATATCAAAATGGTCCATTCCATGGCACAGAGCTCCTCTGGTCTAGAGGAACAGAAAAAAATTAATATTTATAGCAGTAGTTTTTGTGATAGCTAAGAATTGGAAATAAAGTAAACACCTATGAATTAGAGGACAAAACAAACCGTGCAACATGAGTGTGAATGGAATATTACTGCTGTAAGAAATGATTGATGAATATAGAAAAGCATGGAAAGATCTATATGAACTGATGCAGAAGGAAATAAGCAGAGCTAAGAAAATAATTCACAAAGTAACTCCAACAATGTAAGTAGAAAGAACATATCACCAAAAAGTCAAAAGTAAATGAGACAAAATGATAAAGATCAAGTGGATCTTGAATGAAGAGTACAGGGAACTGATTCAGATTTCTAAGAAGAGTCTTTCTCTAATTGATAAATGAGGTCAATGGGTAAGAATAGGCAATCAAAAGCTATCAACAGTCATATTTTTAAAATGCCCTAAATCATTACTAATTTAAGAAATGCAAATGAAAGTAACTTCAAAGTTTCGCATCACTCATCAGGCTGACAAAGTTGACAGAACAGGAAAATAACAAATGCCAGAGGGGATGTATAAAAATAAGTATTTTACTACTCTATGGGTGGAGCTGTAAAGGAGTCCAGTCATCTAGGAAAGCAAAGTAGAAGTAGGCCCAAAAAGTTATTAAAATGTGCATGCCCTTTGTGCATTAGTGTAATATCACTACTTGGTCTGTACCCCCAAAGAAATCAAAGAAGGAAGAAAATGACAAACAGGTAAAAAAAAAAATACAGCAACTTTCTTTTCAAGAGCAAAGGAAGGGAATCAAGGGGTTCCCATCAATTAATAAACGAATACTATTGTGCTATAAGGAATGATAAAGGGGATGGTTACAGAGAAACCTGAGAAGGTGTCTATGAACTGATGAGGTAATAACACCTATGTCCCAGGCTTTACAAATGAGCTATTTGTAAAGTGCTTAGCCCAGTGCCTACCGAATAGTAAGTGCTATCCGAATGTCAACTATTATTGTTTTCTTTCCAGAAGTACATCAAGCCGTGGTGACACCTGGAGCCATCTGTGCTTCCTTGCATAATAATCTATACATTTCTTTGCTTGTTACTCATATCTTTAACATTTATTTAAAGACTGGTCAAGGCTTATTTTCCTAATAAACACAAGACCTTACACACAGCAAGTGTATAATAAATGCTTACTGAACTTAGTGTAAACATGGCTGCGGAAGGGCAATGTTTGACCTGTTTATCAAACACTTTAGTTACAGTCAACTTATTACTGTTAATTAATCATTAGTTGTGTCCAGGGCTTTGTGATCCTGTGGACAGGAAGTCCGTCCAAGCTTATGTTCATCGTTTCTATGGCGCTCCTCATCCATCTCATCCTCTGTCACCCCTTTTTCTTTTTGCATTCAATCTTTCCCAGTATCAGAATATTTTCCTATGAATTCCATCTTCTCATTATGTGGCCAAAGAATTTAAGCTTCAGCTTTAGTATATGACCTTCCAGTGAATAGCCTGAATTAATTTCTTCAAGTGTTTTGACTGAAAGTCACAGGGATATATAACTACATGTGCTACGAAACTCAGCATCCCAAAAGGGTATCTTTTGCACTTAGATACATGTTTCTGGAATTGAGTTTTTTCCAGGTCTAGAGGCAAAGGGAATGCCATGATTCAGACTGGTTTCCCCATAATCAGAAAGCCATAATTTGCATTTCTCTAAACATCCTCTAAGGTACATTACTTTGTACCATGGTTATATCAACTTGTATCTTTGCCCTTGGCAGAGTAGAGAGAACCCATCCTCTACGCACCATGGGTCGATCCCTGGGAAGTCAGCCAGATTTAGCCATCAGTGGAGAGCACTGTATTCAGCACTGAGAAACATACATGGAGGGGATAAAAGCTGAAATGTCTGAGAAAACAAAGGTTCAGTTTTTAAGCATTGCATGTCAAGTGCCCAACAAATCGGGACTAGGCTCCTTCCTCAGCTTAGTGCTGGACTCTGAATAAATGAGAAGACAGATTTTTTTTTTTTTATCTGTTAAAAGCAATCAAATAAAGCCAATTAATTTAAAGGAACCAATACAATATTAGCTGATCCGACTTCTAATTGGAAGAAATTGGAATTTCCAAATTGGAAGGAAGGGAGTGAACAGGTGCAATTTTCTGAAATCAGAAAAAGATGTGTCTCACTTTCCCCAAGTGTCTATATCCAGTCAAAGGAACATGAAAACAATAATTGGTAAGGGGCCAGTTTTCAGATAAGACATGGATTGCTGAGGGGTATGATTGTGAGAAAATCCTCACATCGACCTTCAGATCTGACTGGGTTTCTGGTCAGTCCAACTCGAATCTTTAGTCAAGGATTTCTGTACAGCAGGTAGAGGTGGTCCAGCTTCCCAGTCATGCAAGGCTACGTTCAAATAATGGAATAAGGTTTTCCCCTAATTTCCACAATTGAATAGAGCTTTCTCAAAAGACAGAATTTGGGTTAAACTTATAATAGGAAAGGTATTGAGTTTGCTCATGAACTGATTAACAAAATGGGAGTAAGTGGTTCATTCAATTCCCACAATTTACCACTCACTGTCCTAATCTCCCTCACCCAGACTATCATCTACTCTCCATCTTCGTGGAATTTATAGTATGGCAGGGGACAGGACACCTACACAAATAACCTCAGGGATAAATGACTTTATCCAACGGAGCCCTCCTTCCCCTGACATATATTTTGGGAGAGGGTCACTGAGTGCTGCTAGCCAACTATTCCTTCTCTTGCAGCCAAGTTACAGGTGATCTTCTCCAGCCTCAGGGAGACTGATTTACAGACGACCAAATTTGCTACTTCACATACAAGTACAACCAACCTATATTTGCAGCCTCTGCATTTTGACAAACTGCCAAATATATTCTGCTGGCAAAACCTTGGAAAATCCCAAGTCACTTCCATACTAGCATCAAGAACTCCATTATGAAATAGGGATCACAGAGTAGATAATGAATGCCAGGCTAAACCCATTTGTTGGAGCAAAGAATTGAAAGCCAGGGGAGCATTCATCAATTGCAAAATGACTGAACAAATTATGGTATATTAATAGAATACTATTGTGCTCTAAGAAATTATGAAAAGGGCAATTCTGGACAAGCCTGGGACGATTTGTATGAACTGATGCAGATTGATAGATTCAGCAGATCAGTCCCAGAATAATTTACACAATAGCTACGATCTCGTAGAGACACAAGCTTTGTGAGAGGTGAGAACTCTGATCAATGCATGATCCCAAAGGAGTGATGAGGACAAATACTACCCACCTTCTGATCAAAATGTGGCAGATTGAGATAAACATTTTAAGACATAATTAGCAAATTTGTTTTGCTTGCCTATGCTTTTGTATGTGGGAGTCCCTCCCTCCCCCAAGTTTGAAGAATGGGGATTTTTAAGGGAAAGGGGGATTAATAGAAATCTCATCCCATCTTCCAAAGGAGGGCAACTTAGTAGTTTTTTTAAATGCAAAGAAGTGGTTCAGAAGGCACAAATAAGAACAGTTTTTGAAACATCAAATTTATTATTTGAAAATACAAGTTGATATAATATTCATGGTTTCATATATATATATATCTTTTTTCTATACTTCTGTGTCTAAGGAAATGATCATGTGTAATAATGGTTAAGAACAAGAAAATAAAAAACACCACTGAAAAGAAGGCAATGGGGAATCACCAAAGGAATCAATTAACCTGGAAGAAAAAAGATATCTCCAAACATTTTTAGGACAGCAAATTCATTAGGATATTAAGCCAGACACAAACAGAATTGGGAAAATGAACCTGCCAGAGCCACATGTAAAACAGTTTGCATTCTTAGTAGTTGGTGTATTTATGGCCAACTTTCCTTTTTCTTTAAATGGAAATTTGGCCCTGATTGATTGGGAAGTCAGGAAGTTTGGATTCTAGTAGTTTGATGGGACCTCAGGCAGGAGGGACTGCTTCCTCATCTGCAAAAAGAAGCTGAATTAGATTATCATTGAGGAGCCCAGCACTCAACACCTGTGAAGTCAAAAAGAAACAAGAATTGGTTGTTTTAAGAATTCGAGAATGAATGGATCTACTGAGATAGAGCCCAATTTTATTTACTTTTCATGATGTTAGAACCCAAAATGCTTAGCACACTGATGGTTGGTCAGTCACATAGAAACAACCGTTCAGGAAACATCTGTATCGCAGATCTCTGGTACTGTGTGATGAAGGGACCTTTAGGTTTAATCTCCGATTCTCAGACCACCAACTAATTTTCTCTTCCAAGAAGCATGACTTCTAATAAAGATACAGAGGAGCTGCAGGAAGCCCCTCCTACAAGGCCCCAGATGAGTACATCTTGGAACAAATTTACTCAGTTGCCTCCCTTTCTTTCTGTATGTTCCTCCCATCTGTTTCCACCCTATTTCCGTTGACACCAATTATCTTGCAAAATTCAGGCCCGGAATGGCCTGTAATGACATTTTGTTCCCCTCCATTCCCAAACCCAAACAAAGAGAAAATCCCTGCTGCCTCTTCCTCCCCATTCCAGCATGCTCTGTGCCTATAGTCACGTCCCCCTCCTGCACAGCCTGAGCACTGTAGGAAGGCAAGAAAGTGTACAGAACTGAAGATTTCAGCATGGGCCAACCTGTGCCCCTTAGTTAAATGAGGACATTACCTCCTTCTTTAGGTACTTTGAAAATCTTACAAATTCATAGAAATGCAGACACAAAAAAGCCTTTCAGTTGCCAGCAGAATAAAGTCCAAAATCTATTCCTGGTTATCCAGGGGACTCCAGTGTGTTCTGATCTCCCTTTCACACTGTTCTCCAGCTACAATCTCCCATCTTTGAGCCCCAGTCTCTATTAGAACCCCTTAAATTTGCGCTCCCTTATCTCAATGGATAATCCTGCCTCCTTCCCAGCTCAAATGCTGCTTCCTCCCCAGGTGCCTTCTGTTTTCACAAAGCTTCCAAACTAAACTTTTACGTGCATGAATTTATGGGAGGCAGTAAAGTTGGGGAAGATTCTACCTCTGGAACCACAGGCCCTAGATTCAAATCCAGCCTCTGAGGCTTAATACCTACATGAACAAGGGCAAGTCACAAGCTCCCTTGGTTCCAGTTGTGAACAGACAGGGTTGGAATAAAAGTCCCACTCCACAAGTATGATTCTATAATCCTGGACAGCATTTCCCAGCTCAATGTTCATAGAATATCAAATTGTCACTTTTGTGAACAAGTGTTATTTTGAAAACTAGTGAGACTTTCCCTTCTTGGATCACGAAATTGTATACTAGAAATACTTGAGACATTTAAGGAGGTGGAAGAGGGATGTACAAAAATATCTTAATGCTATTCTAGTCAATCAAACTTGCCCATTTTCTTCCTTGCCTTCATCTCAGAGGATATATAGATCCATATTCCTAGATAATAAGCAAAATATTCTTCAAGACAAAAACATTCTGTAGCCAAATCAGCATTAGTAAGATCTAGAAAATAGTAATTTTGAGGTATCAAACACTGCCTTAAAACAACCTGCAGTATTCCAGATTGTCATACCAGATTAAAATGTAATTTCAAAAATGAACCAAAAAACAGTAGCACATAAGTAATGGTCTGAATTCCTAAATCATCACATAACCCCCAGATCCTTATGTATGGTTTCATAGCCCCATTTCTGAGTGCACCAACATTACTGTAGAGAAACAGAATCTTTAAAGTCTGATGGTAGAACGACTGATTCTGCTAAGTGATAGCTAAAGGGGCAGAGGCTGAAAGTTACTTGCCATAAAGCACCACTATGAAGCTGGGACCAATATGGTGCTTCTGGAGTCTATGCTGAAGAAGTCAAACGGACTCCTTAGAGCTGCTGCAGGAAGATTATACTGTTTAACAATACAAATAAAAACACAAACAACATAAAGTTAATTGATGTTTTCTAAATCAATATGCTAAGAGAAAGAAAAGGTAAACTACTCCAATACCTTTGCCAAGAAAACCCCAAACAGGATAATAGAAATTTGGACATGACTGAAATGACAAGTCAGTATATGGCTAGAGATCAGTTTCTATTTGAGTCTGACACTACTGGTCTATGCCATAAGACCCATGTGATATACTAAACATGGAGGCTAGGATTTTGTCAAGGGATCAAGTGTCGAATTCCTATTTTGTCTAAATCCACACGAGAGTAATTAAAGCAATTTAGAAAGTCTCATGTTTACAAAAATATTCATAGCAGTTCTTTTTGTATTAGTTTGAAAAAAAAAAAAGGCAGAAAAGTTGCATTCATTGACTGGAGAAAATGGTTGATAAAATGTGAGATGTGAATGTTTGAAAATGACTAAATTCAGAGAAAACAGGAAAGGCAGCACCAGAAGAATATGCATAAGGACTCCAATGATAAGCAATTGAAACCCCTTCTTTCTTGTCTGCAATGGTACATCTTTTCCCCCCCCCCCCCAATAGTATTTTATTTTTCCAAATACATGTAGAGTTTTTAACATTCATTTCTGTCAGCCTTTTGTGTTCCAAATTTTTTTCCCTTCATTCCTTACCTCCTCCCTCCCCAATATGGAAAGCTATCTGATATAGGTCAAATATGTATAGTCCTTTTAAACATAATTTCCATATTTGTCAGGTTGTGAAAGAAAAATCAGACCAAAAGGGAGAAAGCCATGAGAAAGAAAAAGTGAACCAAAAAAAAATACTCCAAGATAGAGCTGAAGAAAACACCAAAAGACAACTGAGTTCAAACCAAATGCAGAGTTCAAGATTGATTTCAGGTAACCAGTCCCACAGGTGAAGAAGAAAGATATACTGACATTAAAAAAATGTGATAAATACCAAAATATCCATAGCAGCACTTTTTTTTTTTTTTTGGCAGTAGGCAAGAACCAGAAACAAAATTAGTGTCCATCAATTAGAGAATGGTTGAACAAATTTTGCACTATGAATGTAAATGGAATATTATTGTGCTGTAAGAAACATTGAATGAGAAATTGAAAGAATTATATGGACCACAGCAGAGTTAAAACAAGACTACTGCAATGTAGATGAAACAATGGGGAAAAAAAGCCTTTTCAGTAACAGAAGAAACAATAAGAGGTCTGGAGACAGCTAATGAAACAGGCCGTCCTCTCAGCAGAGAGGGGATCAGAAAGGCAGATTCTGCCACCACTACCCTGGTGCAGGCCCTCATGCCTCTCACCTGGATGACAGCACCGGCCTGCTAGTGGGTCTCGGCCCATTTCAGCCAGGCCTCCTCTCGGTGATCCCCCATTCCCACTGACCGTCCCTCCTGCCTATCTCTGCCTCCAGATTCCCTCCAAGCTCACCTCCTTGAGGAAGCCTTTCACAATCTGCTTTTCCTTTGATGACTACTTCCAATCAATCCCATCGATATCCTGCTTACACACTGCATGTTTCTGCCTCATTACACAGAGCTCCTCAGAGTTAGGTCCTGTCTTGCCTTCTTTGATCCCCAATGCTTAAGCACAGTGATTGTAGGCACACATAGTAGGCACTTTAACAAATGTTTGTTGGCTGGCCAATGAACACATTACCAACTGGCTATTGTGACACAGCTATTTTTCTGTTAGAAGAGGGTTCAATATATCTAGAAATGAAGTAATGTAAAAACAAGAGACATTGATGGAGCTTACTTTAAAAAAGAGTTCTTTGAGCCCGATAATGGTGGGGTGAGCTAATGAAACAGGAACACTTTTAAAAAATGTTAACCAAAGATGAGGACAAGTTTATTTTGCACTCTACCTAATGATCTTCCCTTAGGCTCCTCAGCAGCATGATGCATTTCTACGACAGACAACACACATTTGTCCGGTGCGCCCAGAGCCTGAGCAAGCAGGCAGCACGACTAGAAGCGTCCCAGAAGCACCCACTTTCTCCTGAGGGAGGGAAGCTTTAAGACACAAGTTTTCAATACCTCTTTTAAATAACATTTCCCCTGACTTCTCTGTGCCCCCTTCCACCAGGTGCAAACATTCAGGCCAGTATTTGCCAGCTGACCGGTGAGCGTCCTCGGTATTAACTGGAGCCTCAAAAGGAGATGGGGAGCAGAGTCTCTGAGGGGGCACTGAGAGCGTCCATGGAAAACCTTAATAAAATCCCTGGATCAAACTGTGGCACAGAGGGAGGGGGCTCATGAAAACAGAACCAGCTGTCGAGTTATTCTGCATCTGTGGATTTGAAGTGGTCATCATCCACAGTGGAATAGATGTGTCCCTCATTGCTGAGAAAGTCAACAGCTTGCCTGGAGGGGAGAGAGAACACAAGCTGAGCTTGTTTCAGACAAACAATAGGAGGAGAGACACCGGCCATAGCCCTTCCCCTACTCCCTGCTGATACGGACCACAGTACAGTCATCCTGTTTGGACAAAGCACAAAAAGGGCAGATTTGGGTGTGGGGTCTCATGAGGCAGAGCACAGGCCAGGAAATCTCTGAGCCTGGCTAGAGGCTGCGGCCATAGTGAGCTAGATGAAGAGTCCTGAGCAATATGATATAGAGGGAAAAGCTGGAAATCTGAAACTAGGCTTCGGCCTGGCCTCTACCACCGAGCAGCTGTGTTTCTTGGTGCAACTCCTTCTCCAGCCATCTTTTAACCATTTGTGAGGACAGCCTTTAGTCAAAGGGCTGCAGAACACAAGAAAAGCTCACTGCAGGCAGGCCATGAAGGTGCGGTTGTAAAAGCCCTTGCCTGACCTGTTCCACCCAGGGGGTCTCCCTGTTACTCCCCTGTCCCTCCCAGGGCTCTGTGTCCTCATTTCAATTCTCTGAACAAAACTCACAGGAAGAACACAGCATCTCCTGGGGTTCAGCGCTACTTCTAGAAGTAACTTCCTGGAGCTATTCTGTAACAGTGCCCAGCCAGAGATATCCTCCCATAAACTTGCTTTGATGGCCCGGGCACTGCAGATCGTCATCCATTAAACTAGAACGTGCACTACAGAGGGAAACCAGGGCACTCACTTGATCACAGACACGTTTAAGTTGTGGAGCTGAGACTTGAGATCCTGGAAGTTCATGCCTTCTGGCCTGGGGCAAGCTTTAATCAAATTCAGCACCTGTGGGGAGAACCATCCAGATCTGACTAACTCATCTTGGAAATTCCTTTATAAAAACACCAGAGTCTGTTCTTAGAAGAGGACAGAATGACCCCGGAATGACAACGGGACAAAACATTGTTTCTAGCATGTGCCCCTGTGCTGGGAGTGACAGAGTCTCTGTGAGACCCAGTCCCGTCCACTGTCCCTCCCCACCCCCCAGAACTTGCACCCACACATAGGACATCCAGGTGGCCTCGGGCAGGGTACAATATGTCGTTCAAAATGCCCTAGAGAGGGGCACAACAAAGTATCAAGGAGGAAGGGCGGAGATGGGGCTTCGGCTTCTAACAGGAACCAGCCTTTCCAAACACACAGTGACCACAACAAGGGGAATGGGAAGAACAACACAAAACTGATCACTGGGTCATGATCAGGACTGCTCCTGGTGCAAACAAGAGAAGAAGAATAAAGCTCCCCAGAGGTCTCACCGGACGTATCAGGCCTAAAACTCTATGACAGAGCAGCGACCATCAAAACCATTTAGTACTGGCTAACAGAGTAGCTCATCAGGGGAAAAGTTAGGGTCACACAACAGCCAATGACTATAGTAATCTAGCATTTGATAAACTCAAAGACTATGGCTTCTGGGATAAGACTCACTATTTGACAAAAAATTTCTGGGAAAATGGAAAATGTTATAGAAGAAACAAGGCATTGACACATACGCTATATCAAGATATGGTTTAAACATAATAAATGATACTTTAAACAAATTAGGAGAATAAGGGATAGCCTGTCACTGAAAAGAGGAATTTATGGCCAAAGAAGAACTAGAATACATTATGAAATGCAAAATGGATAATTTTGATCAAATTAAAAAGTTTTTGCACAAACAAAACCAATGAAGCCAAGATTAGAAGGGAAGTGGAAAGCTAGGGAAAAAAATTTTTATAGCCAGTATTTTCGACAAAGGTCTCATTTCTAAAATATAAGGAGAACTGAATCAAATTTATAAGACTATAAGCTATTCCAATTAATAGTCAAAGTATATGAACAGACAATATCCAGAAGAAGAAATTAAAGCCATTTCTAGTCATGAAAAAAATGCTTTGAATCATTGTTAGAGAAACGTAAATTAAGACAATTCTGAGGCATCACCTCACAACCCTCAGAGTGGCTAAGATGATAGGCCATAAAGAGACTATAAAAAAGGGAAAAAGACCCACATGTGCAAAAATGTTTGTAGTAATCCTTTTTGTAGAGACAAGGAACTAGAAACTGAGTGATGACAAAGAAAAATCAGCTAGACAAGTGACTTTTAAATATGATTGCTTAATTCCCCCATCCAAAAAAAAAAAAAAAAGAAAAAAGTGGGAAGGGGGCAGCACACCCAGAACAGCATCAATATAGCATGCATGGCACACAAGACAGGATGTTGGTGATTTCTTTCTGGGGTCACTCACACACAAGGCTTACCTGGTTCTGGGTAACAGTGAGGCCATTTGCTGGCATCAGACTGTTCCCCCCAAAGCTGTTTCCCCCGAAGTTTCCTGCATCGCCTATTCCAGAAGTGTGGAGAGAAGGTCTTCCTGCCAAGGGCTTTATTAAAAAAAAAAAAAAAAAAAGAAAGAAAGAAAAAAAGATGACCCATGAGAGCAGTGGGCTGGCAGTCAGGGACATGCTCCACTCCAGCTCTGCCAGCAGCCTGGGGCTCCCTGCCCACACAATCTCTAAGACCCCAGCAGACCCCCTAAGATCTTGACTCGGTCCCTTTTCTGGATGCCGACTCACATCTGGCCTGCATCCACTTACATTTCCAGAGTGTTTTCACAACTGTTCCCAGACTTATATTGGTAAAGCTCATTTTTTGTACCCAAAGGCTTAGATCTTTGGCTTTATCAATCATTATTGTTATCATTCACTTCTGCATATTTCATAATCTAGTCTATTCCATTGATTAACTTCTCTGTTTCTTATCTGGTACCAGACTGTTCTGATGATGTGTAGTTTGAGATCTAGTACTGCTAGTATTTTCACTTTCCTTCATCCAAATTTTTATTATTTTCCTAGCTCTACAAAGTAATTCTTTGGTTTTTTCATTGGTAGAGTCTTCAATTACCTAACTTAGGGAGTAGTCATTTTTTTTTTTATTGGCCCATGAGCAATTAGTATTTCTCCAATGTTTATATCTGTATTTCTGTGAAGAGATTTTGTAATTGTATTCATATAGTTCCCGTGTGTCTTGGCAGGTAGACTTCTAAATATTTTATACTGTCTGCAATTATTTTAAGTGGAATTTCTTTTCATCTCTTGCAGCTGTATTTTGTCAGCAACATGCTGAGGATTTGTGTGGGTCTATTTTATATCCTACAACTTTGTTATGGTTGTTCATTGTTAACTAGATTTTTAATTGATTTTCTTGGGTTCTCTAAGGATACCATCATATCTGCACAAATTTTCTTCAATTCCTTTTTCGTCTTATTTTTACGGTTGGTACAATAATGATGTGGTGATAATGGACATCCTTGCTTCCCCTCTGATCTAAATGGAAAGGCAATTAACCCTATTGTGGAGGCCTTGCTTTTGATTTTAAATAGATATTTATCATTTTAAGAAAAGTGCCTTTGTACTTCCTACACTTTCTAAAGTTTTAAATAGAAACTGGTGTAATATCTTGTAAAAGGCTTTTTATGCATCTACTAATATTGACATGATTTTGTAATTGAATATGGTCACTTTAATAGTTTTCCTAATACTGAACCTGTCTTGCATCCTAGTATAAATCCAAACTGGTCTTTGTGTATGAACTTTGAAATATATATAGTCTCTCTGCTAGCATTTTATTTAAAAATTTTTTGCATTAAAAATGTTTGTAGCAGCCTTTTATAATGGCAAATAACTGGAAACTAAATGGATGCCCATCAGATGGAGAATGGCTGAATAAGTTATGTTATGTAAATGTAGTATTATTGTTCTATAAGAAACGAACAGCAGGATGATTTCAGAGAGGCCTGGAGAGACTTATATGAACTGATGCTGAGTGAAATGAGCTGAACCAGGAGATCATTGTACATAGCAACAAACTGGCTCTTTTCAACAATGAGGTGATTCAGGTCAATTCCAATAGAGCCATTTGCATCTAGAGAGGGGACTATGGAGACTATGCATGGACCACAACATAGTATTCCCATCTTTTTTGTTGCTGTTTACTCACTTCTTTTTCTTTTTTCTCATTTCCTCCCTTTTTTCATCCAATTTTTCCTGTGCAGCAAGAAATATGTATAGAATTGCACATGTTTAGGGCAGCTAGGTGGCGCAGTGGATAGAGCACCAGCCTTGAATTCAGGAGGACCCGAGTTTAAATCTGGTCTCAGACACTTAACACTTCCTAGCTGTGTGACCCTGGGCAAGTCACTTAACCCCAGCCTCAGGGGGGAAAAAAAAAAAGAATTGCACATGTTTAACCTACAATGGAATACTTGCTGAATGGGGGAAGGGGAAACAGGCAATTAGGGGAAGGGAGAAAAATCTGGAACACAAAGTTTTGCAAGGATAAATATTGAAAACTATCTTTGCATGTACTTTGAAAATAAAAAACTATTATTTAAAAAACTAAAAATGATTTTTTTTTTTGGCATCAATTTTCATTAAGGAAATTGGTCTAGTTTTCTTTTCCTGTTTTTGCTCTCCCTAGGTTAAGCATCAAACCCATATTAATGTCATAAATGGAATTGGGCAGGACTCCTTTATTTTTTCAGTTTATATAGTATTGGAATTGTTCTTTAAACGTTTGCTGGTAAATCCCTCTGATCCTAGGGGGATCCTAAATGATCCTAAATCATTTATGGTTTATTCAATTTCTTTTTCTAAAACAGAATTATTTAGGTATTCTATTTCCTCATCTGTTAATCTGGGCAATTTGTATTTTTTTAAAAATTCATCTTTTTCATTTAAACTGTCAATTTTTTTGGCATTTAATTGGGCAAAAGAGTTACTAATAATTGCTTTAACTTCATTTTCGTTGGTAGTACATTCACCCTTTTCATTTTTGACAGTGGTAATTTAGTTAAGACAAGGTTGTGAATACAATCACTGTGTGGACTCACTTTGCTCACTAGGCACATGCATTACAAGGCGTCCCACCCCCACCCCCCCACCGCCCCCCGGCTCTGGCTCCTTTCTTCTTAGTTTTTAAATCAAGGGGAATGGGTAGGGATACCAATAATGATACAAAAAGGGAGAAATCTAGCATTTTAAAATTTCACAGACATTCAGAAGGAAATCATAGATAAGCAATTCAGTTCTGAAAACAATGTAAAGTATAGTACACTTTAAAAAATAAGCAAGGGGTATGAAATAGATTCCTGTTACATAGAGAATCTTTTGTGTTCTATATATGTGTAAATGTTCTTTTAATGGTGTTTAAGGTCAGAAGAAAAAACATATACACACATGTCCTCTCAGCTCTAAATCATCTTCTATTTCCACATCCTAGAGAAAGTAAAACTCTGATTTATCCTGTGTCTATCTCACTTGTACAGAGCTGTTTGTATGATGTCTCCCCCACCAGACTGTAAACTCCTCTAGAGCTTTATCTTCTGCCTTTCTTTGTATGTCTAACAATTAGTATAGTGTAGTAGTACACTACAATAGTAACACATAGTAGATTCTTAACAAATGCTTGCTGATGGACTGAACAACCAAAGAAGAATTACCTTCCAGAAGCACTCACCTGACTGATGGATTGGCTTAGGATCATATGAGCATTGACAGTTTCCAGGATATGGATGGTAAATTCATTCATGTCCTCTAGAGGAAGAATCTTAAATGCTACCAGGCTCTTTTTGTTCTGTTAAAATAAAATGGAGTGGAAATATGTTTAGAAAAACTGCATATGTTTAACCTATATTTGGATTACTTATTCTCTTGGGAAAGGAGAGGGAGAAAAATTTGGAACACAAACTTTTGCAAGGGTTAATGTTGAAAACTATCTTTGCATATACTTTGAAAAACAAAAAACTATTATTATAAAAAAGAAATTAACAAAAAAGTTTATGATAAACACAATTGGAGCTTTCTTCAAGCTGCCTCTAAGGCATCCTTAAAGTCAGAGATGGCCTGGGCTTCTACAGCATCTGGAAGCTGGAATGATGAATTACTGACCACAAACGCAACATTAAGAATCATAAGGACAGCTAGACAGCCTAGTGGATACTGCACTGGTCCTGAGGTCAATACCAGAGTGCAAATCCTGCTTCAGATACTTAACACTTCCTAGCTGTATGACCCTAGCCCAATCACTTAATCCTAATTGCTTTACTTAAAAAAAAAAAAAAAAAAATCATCTAAGAATAAATGGTAATCAGATTCTCCCAGACTACCTCCCAAAGCCTACTTAACCTTTAAAAGCCTGATATCTCACATTAGGCTAATTGTGGACCCTAAACAGCCCAAAGAATCATAGAAAATCATAGAAAATAGTTTCAACTTGGGGAACAGGAACACACCCACCTTCTATCTCCAGTGAGATAAAGGGCTCAATTGCCCCTTCCTTGATTTAAGCTCAGACATAGGAAGGAGGTCAGGGCTCTGGCCCTTCTCTTTTCTTGGTGGCCTGCCTATTTCTGACAAGGATTGACTTTTTTCCTCTGCTTCCCAGGAAGCTGGGCACAAGAGACTAATGCTCCCACCATATCATCAGACTAGGTACTCTCTCCATCAACACAGACTGTAAACTACAAACAGAACCTAAGGTCTTTGGAGCATTTGATTCATAAATATGATACTCTGGGAAGTTTTCTTTTAAGAGCATTTTGTTGTTAAGTATCAGCAAAGCTCTGTACTTATTTATGGGACATCTGGGGGTATGGGAACAATATTCCAGACTAGAAGTTTACATTTCTATTTGGATATTCAGGTATTGACAGTCTCATAATCACAGGTAGAGACAGGAGTTGAAACAATACTTAAAAATCTGCCCACTTGACATCTCATTTACATGGAACTGAGGAAGGGAAAAGGAAGATTAAAATGTTGTTGGCCTTCTATTATTAATAATATTGGTCTTAAAGAAACCTAAGAATTTCGGATATGAGAAGAGGCCTTATCTGCCGGTCTCTTCCCCCTTAATTTTTATAGGAACATAATAATCAAAAGATTACTTAACATTTTGCTTGATATGGCTTAAGAGATCTTAAGTAACTAATTTCTAGGATCATTGCTATCAATCTCATATTCATAGAGAATAATTACAAGGTGCTTTTGTCACAAGCACATGAAAATCAAGTGGTGTAAATACTATTCTCATTTTACAGGTGAGGAAAATGAGTTTTAGGAGAGAAAAGACTTGGCCAAGCTCACACGGCAACAAAGTAAGGGTTAAAGATGAGACTCGAATTTAGGTCTTTTGGGGGGAAGAGAAGGCAACCAGGATTAAGTGACTCTCTCTCCTGGGCCACCTAGCTGTCCTGCATTTAGGTCTTCTAATCTAATGAACATTCTCTACTACCTAATAAACAATAGATGCAAACCACACACATAAAATGCTTTTAACTTTTCAAAGAACTTTCCCATCTAGGATCTTTATTGCAAGACTAGCTATGTTATTGTATGACACCAGGCCAGGCATTACTAAGACCCATTTTACAAGTAAATAAACAAGAATTTATGAAAACTGGCTCAGTGCTTAGTTACTATCTACTGAAAATGGTGACGGCCTTATAATATTAAGATTGGAGATGCCAGGACTAGAAACATCCCTGTGTTCTTTTCTTTTGTTTAAAATGAAATTTGTGAAACACAAGCTATGTAAGGGTCAATGTTCACAAATTATCCGTGCATATTAAAAAAATTTTTTTTAAATAAAATGTATTTGGATTGCATGCTGTCTGAAGGAGAGGGTTGAGGGAAGGGAGGGAAAAAAATTTGGAACAAGGTTTTGCAAGGGTAAGTATTGAAAACTATGTATATATTTCAAAAACATAAGTTTTTTTTTTTAAATAAAATGAAATAAAATTAAAATTTCTCACTGACATACACCAAAATCCATGAAAAAATAATAAAAGAAGCAAAGCTGCAAACAAAAGTGATTGTAAAATGACTGTACACACACACACAGAGAAGGACACAGTTTCTCTTCACTGGTAGAGAAGACAGGGTAGTGGTTGGAAGGCCAGCTTTGAAGTATGGAATATCTGGGCTCTGGCCCCACCTCTGAAATACACCAGCTGCATGAACTGGGGTGAACCACTTCACCTCCACATATCCAGGCAACTGGCTGAGAATCAGAAGGACAGGATGGCATTCTGAATCGAAAAGCTTTCACTCTGGGAGTTCATTAGCTTGATGGAATTTTAAGTCTAGCCCCCAGAGAAACCTGAGCATTGTATAGGAAGGGGCCAAAGTAACTGTAGGTCTCTAATGTGAATACTTGCTATTTAGAACTGTTGTCTCCACTGAGATAATAGTCTCACAGACTTGTAGTGTGTGCACACAAAGATTTATCCTCAAAGTCCTTGACTGTGAATCAGCTCAGAACAGTCCCCATGGTGCTCTGAAGTCTTCCTTTTTGCTGTTTCTTATCACACGCATTTTACATGTAGACCCAATATAAGTCACTCCTCATCTGCCAGAACCATTTGATTGATTTCAGTTTTTGTTATTCTAACTAGCTACAATGGTTTCAGAAAAATCTACAAAGACTGAAATGAACTAATGAAAAGTGAAGAGGGCAGAACCAAAGTCTGCACTCTTCCCACCAGACCCAACTGTCATTTTGTAAACACTCACTAGAACAGAAAACTAGAACTAGGTTTCTACAAAACAGACTAGAGAAAATGTAACACTTCATGATCTCTTCTCAAACTAATAAATTTAAATTCTGATACACTCCAGCATACTGTGGGACAAAGAGAGACCACATTTGGTATGTATAAAAAGTAAATGTTTCTTTACTCTGAGACAGAAGATGGGATTCTGGAACATATGATTTAATCCCAATATTGACAGTAATGGTTACATCAGGGGTTCTCAAACTACGGCCCGTGGGCCAGATGCGCCCGCTGAGGACCCTTATGTGGCCCGGTTATGGCAAATGGGCTGAGGGGCGGAGACAGAGGTGAGGTTTTGTTTTTACTATAGTCCGGCCCTCCAACAGTCTGAGGGACAGTGAACTGGCCCCTATTTAACAAGTTTGAGGACCACTGGGTTACATGATGATGAGCAATTCTCATGTACATGAGTCTCAGTTTCATCATCAATAAAGTAGGGTTAGTAATTGTACTATTTCCTAGGGTCACTGTACTAGAACTAGCACCAGGACAACTGAAATGGTATACACCCACCCCCACACACCCATGTAATATACATGATCATTATTTATGTCCAAATTTACCTGGAAAGACCTGAGATGACCAGCCACTTTCACATAGGTTTCTGGTGGTACCACAGTATTCTCACTGCTTGTGTCCTAAGAGTGGGAGAGGGGGGGAAAAAAATCAATCTGTGAGTTTTCAGTGACCATCGGTTAATGTGTCTGTTTAATTACTAAGTTGGGTAAGGAAAATGAACATTAAAACAGTTTCAGGTACAGAGGCTATTTCTCTTCTTTCAATACTAGCAGGTCTGGAAGTTAGAATGAACAGCTCTGTTACATTCTTAGCTCTCCTTGAGGAACCCTTTTCTGGCCTCATTTTTCTATCCTCAAGATCCCTTCCAGCTCAGACTCAACTTTAAGCAAACTTTAAGAATGAATGACAAAGCCAAAAGACTCCGAAAGCCAATAACATTTCAGAGTAGGCAGAATTCCCAATATTGGTGACATGCAAAGGAGTTTGAATGTCATTGGGTAAGCAACAGGGAGCCACACAAAGTTTGGGACCAAAGGAACAAGACCAAAATCTGTGTGTATGGACAATTAAGCTGGCATGTAAGATGGATCAAAACAATTAAGCTGGCATGTAAGATGGATCAAAACAATTAAGCTGGCATGTAAGATGGATCGAAGGGGAAAGAACCAGAGCCAGGGAGACCAGTCAGGAGAATGTTACAATAATCCAAGCAAGAAGGAATGAGGACTTAAAAGAAGTATTTTTTTTTAAACCTTTGACTGAATTTTATTTTTTCTTCAATTATTTTTTAAAAAGCATTATTTTGAGGCAGTCCTTAGGTGTCTCCAGAGTATTAAAGAGATCCACAACATACAGACAGACACACACAAAATAAAAAAGTCTAGAAGACTTCACTGACTTCAGTGGTTTTCTAGAGTTACCAGGTCTGTAAAATTCTCTATATAACTGTGGCCAATCTGCTATTGAACTTGCCTGATTTTAACTAGACTGATGTTTACGTAACTTCTCTGTTCCCTGGTCTTTTCTTTTTTTTCATCCCAACCCACTCTTGCAAAACTTTCCCCTCCAACTTTTCCCCTTCCTTCCCTCCCACCCTCTTCCCTAGATGGCAAGTAGTCCAAAACATATTCAATATGTTAAAGTATATGTTAAATCAAATATATGTATACTTATTTATATAGTTTTCTTGCTGCACAAGAAAAATCAGATCTAGAAAAAAAGAAAAAACCCGAGAAGGGAAACAAAAATGCAAGCAAACAATAACAGAAAGAGTGGAAATACTATGTTGTGGTCCACATTTAAGAAATGAGTATTTCTAAAAGTAGATTTGCTGAAATTGAGAAAGTCATAGAGGGAAGAGAGACATTGTGGAGTGGTGACAGAGAAGAAAGGTTGGTATCAGGAAGATTGAATTCAAGGCTGGGCAATGCAGCCTATGTTCTCAGTGGCTCAGGCAATTCTCAAAGCCCAGAAGTCACAGAACAGATAGGGATCTGCTTCAGGACAGGTAACTTCTCCACCAAGGACCTCCCTATAGCATTGAAGTCACAGGTACCCCCTCCCTACATTCAACAAAAAGGAAGGCAACAATATAGCACCAGTGGGTAGAGCACCAGCCCTGAAGTCAGGAGGATCTGAATTCAAATCTGGTCTCAGACTCTTAACACTTCCTGGCTGTCACTTAACCCCAATTGCCTTTGGAGGGAGGGAGGGAGAAGAAATGTAGAGAAAAGGAAAGAAACTGGTACTAGGTTTGGCACCTCTCACTGAATGGGTAATGACCTACTCTGCTTCTATGTAGGGGAGAATTTACACATGTAGCTGGCTTAAGGACTCAGCTGGAACTTTTTAATAGAGTATTCTTAATATTCACATTCTATCCCCATCCACTTTTAGGAAACATGCTCCAAAGACACTCACCTAGAGTCATCACATTTCATGACCCTAAGAGATATAGTGAGAGTGTTTGGCAACCCTGCCTTAGGAACCAAATACACTGGTGCTATGTAACCAGACATGTGGCTCTTCTAGGGCTCCTTCCTACACAGCTTGACCACTGTGGGCTCATGCTGGTTTCCTCAACCAGAACAGTTTCCTACCCTTCAAGGTCCATGCTTCACCTCCTCCATGAAGCAAAGCTGAATGACTAGGATATAAGCCAGCCTTAGCTTAAAGACCTCCAGTGAGGGTGATAGCACTATTTCCCCCCAAAAGACCAAAAAGAATAAATTTCTTTCATATGAAAATCCTTCTAAGCCCTAAAATGGGCTATCATCCTTCTCGTCCCCATTCCCAAAGGCCTTCTTTTCTTTAGACTAAGCATAGCTCATTCCTTCAACTGATCCTATCGACCTGGTTATCATGGCTATTTTCAGTAGTTTCACTGTTTGGGGCCTCTCCTGTAGACACCTTCTAGTTTACCAATGTCCTTTCTAAAACATGGCATTCTGATACTCCTGACGTAATCTAACTAAGCTTTCTTCTGGCTACTAGGCTGCTTTCAATAACCCTGAAATTGTAGCAATTCATCCAAACCAAAAGACCTTTCCCACGTCTCCCAAACTACTCACATCAGTGTCTACCCATTGTCTGACATCCATGGGCGCAGCAGTCATATCATCTATTTTGTAAACAATGTTCGTGGGTGCTTTCTCTGCTTGTCGGATTATTCCCACAATAGTGACCTGTGTAAAAAGACAGACAATGATTTTCCAGAATCCTAGAAGGAAACTTATACCTTTTTAATTACAAACTACCACGCAGGGATTGATGTTGTTGCCATACCTGTGAAATCTCAATTTCTCCAATCTTAAATACTTCATCAATCAGGTTGGCAGACAGGAGCTGTGATATGGTGCAAGGAACAATGTGTTGGGCTCGTGCTCTCTGTAAAGAAAAAAACACCTGTTAGTCTCTTATACCATTACAGGGATCTCAAAGGAAAACTCACTCATCTGGATACTAAGAATCAGCAGTAAAACGAACAAAACAGGATAGAGTTAAAACTGGAGTTCTCTTCTAAGAGAAATACAACTAAAGAACAAAAGTCTTGTGCACAGAGCTGAACCCCATTCAGGACATTTCCTCTTACATAGCAACTGAGATCTTTGTTACATCTCTTTCTGTCAGAAAAAAACAAAAGTTCTATTAATTCACTTGGCGATGCTAAGCAAGCACCATAATTTGTGGATAGGGGAATGGAGGAAAGAGTCCCAAATTTATTTTAGTCCACACAGATGGATTTCTTGCAATATTGTTATGTTATAAAGGATTTACTGGTTTCTTATTATGAGGCCTGTAATCAACAGACTGATCCCAACCTACATTATAACCTTTAAGCATCCACTGTAATAAAGTGATTCAATTCTAAGACTATTCTTGAATAATCAAAAAAGACTTTGGGAATAACACCCTTATTTTTTTCTCCTAGCTGAGCATCAAATCAGACCAAGGTTTTACTCAATTTTGCTCTCCATCCCTGCTCCCTTTTGCTTCCAAGACCATGTCAGTAGGGGGCCATTGAGACAAAGACCTTATTTTTACAAAACCAAATCCCTCCATATCCCAATGCAAGTGACATTCTAAAGCAGTGGCCCTCAAACAGGGGGCCAGTTCACTGTCCCTCAGACTGTGGGAGGGCCGGACTATAGTAAAACCTCACACTCTGTCTCTGCCCCTCAGCCCATTTGCCATAACCTGGCAGGCCGCATAAACGTCCTCAGCGGGCCCCTGTTCTAAAGGAAGGACTGAATCGTTGTCAATATTGACATTATCCCAGATAAGAGATTCAGAAAGAAGCTATGGCCAAATGGAAGGCTGGCTCACAAGTTCTCCTTGGAGAGTTAAGTAAAAGAACTGACAGAGTTGATTTCATCATGTGTCCTACAAGAAACATTTCGAGGACACATTGCGTTATTATGTGCTTATTATGGTAAGCTTAAGTAAAAAAGACCCCTGTGAAGGTAATCACGGCTTATGGACCAACATTTATAGCAGAGAATGAAGAGGTAGAAAACTATATAAAGATCAAATGTATGTGTACTTTGATAACTGGTATTTTCTTTGAAGTTGGGCCCAGGAAGATTGGAAAACAGCAAGTTATACAAGGAAAAATGCACTGGCTGTTTTGTTAATTTCAAAATGAAACCACAGAAACAAACATCAAATAGAGGAAGATTTGACAAACATTTATTAAGTTTATCTCCACCTCCTCTGCTGTCCAGTTCATCTCTAGACACTCTTTATTACGATGTCAATTGTTTATGCTTAAAATACCACAGATGGGTATTTTTTCTAAGCAGGAAGTCCCTTCAGATGATGAAAACGAAACTGTGCTCACTGTTTATCTCTCATTTCGAACTTACAGATTTCTTTTCGGCCTGAGAAGCAGTAGGCGTGCCAAATCCTCCCGGGGCCTGCGAGTAGCCACCACCTCCGTATGACGTGTTCCCATAGCCTCCATCAAATCCACCTGGCATTTACAGCACACGCAGGATGTCAGAATCACTTTTCCTCGCTGGGGTCCATACGGACCACCACCTCCCCATCCCCCACCCCCAGAATGGTGCTGAGCCTTCCTCCCCACCCACCTCTTCCTGAGTCTGCTCTCCCCCATCCCCCTTCCTGCTGAGTTTTCTCCCCCACCGGATCCAATGCTTAGCAGCCACTTCCAGACCCCTTTAGAATTGTTCCCCAGGTGTCCCAGTCCATCCTCCCTCCCCTCAAACTGCAGCCCGGCCTCTGTCCCCGGCTGCCCCGCTCCAGCTCCCCCATCCTCCGGACCTGGCCAGGCTTCTCTCTCCACCTCTTTGTATATTTTCCTTTCCCCCTCCAGTGCCCCCTCCCCGAACGCCCCTCGCCCAGCTCCGCCATTACTATTCCACATGTTGGCCGCGGCGCCCCGACGGCTGTAGCGGGGCCGTTGTCCACAAAATCCGCTCGGAGAGCGAGGAATCCGCAGTTTCCCCACCTAGAAGAAACCTGGCTCTACTTGGCGCCACAAACACTATCCCGCGAACGTCCGCGCCAATCAACTTGCGGGCTGCTTTTCCTTCCGCCCCTTTTAGCCAATCCACTCTGACAATATTTCCGGTTTACCCAATGGGCTTGGACAATACTAGCGAGGTGTGGGAACACGTTAACTCCTTGAGTAAAACTGAAGTCGCTGCGACCATGTTTATTACGGGCATGGAACTAGTCTGAGCTACAGGTGCTAGAAACCCAGGCTAGAGGAACATCCCTGGAAAGCTACCAATGAAAATGTAGGATCTTACTCTTATGTGGTCCCGCCCCTCGAAGATGACGTCACCTTTCCCTCGGAGGAACTTCTTTCTCACCTAAAGGGTAGAGGGGTCTCGCGCGTGACGGACAAGGCGCAAGCGCAGACCGCTTAGTCCAGCCCGATCTGGTCTGTGTCTTTCGCGCTCGGACGCTGCTATACACCTGCAGCCGGAGGGGTGCTCCGAGATCTGAGTCCACACTGCCTCCTCCCATTCGTTTTACCGTGAAAGTAACTGAGTTGTGGGGTGGGTGGGAGGGGGGCGTGACCAACCTGCAGCCGGGCTTGGGCCTGAGCATCTCCCTGTCAGCATGTTTTACGTGCACTTAATGACTGCCGACTACGTGCGGAGGATCCAGCCACAACATCAAGCGAGCCCTTACAAACTGCCTCCTGGGTGTGCCTGTCATTGTAGAGAGCAATAGAGATTTAAACCACAGCGAAGGTCCCGGCTCCCGGGGCTTACAGCCTGATATTTCGGGGTGGGTGGGAGGTACTTTCACAGGGACGGTCCTGGCCTTAAGGGGGACTGGAAGAGGTTTTGGAGACGGTAGCATTTCTGGCGGGAACTTGGAGAGAATGAATATTCAGTGCAGCAGTCAGAAGTCATGGAACGAAACTAAACCTGCCCCAAGGGGTAATGTTCTATTGAATGCCAACAATATCTAAGTATAACAAACTAAAAAGTAAACTCAAGATAACGTGGAGAGGCAGCTAGGGGGCGCAGTGGAGAGAGCACCAGTCCGGAAGTCAAGGGGACCTGAGTTCAAATCCAGCCTCAGACACTTAACACGTCCTAGTTGTGTGACCCTGGGCCAGTCACTTAACCCCAATTACCTCAGCAAAAAAAAAAAAAAAAAAAAAAAAAAAACCCCAAAATACCCAAGATAACTTGGAGGGGTGAAGGTAGAAATCAAGAAAATCCTTACGCAGGAGATAACTGATGGACAGGGAAAGCACCCAATACATCTTGGCCGAAATGATACAGTGTATGAAGGGGAAGAATCGTGGCAATAAATCTGGAACGAGCCAAATTGTGAAGGCTTCAAATGTAGTTTCCATCTATTTACTAAGAAAAGTTCACAGGATCTCCCGTGTTAGAAAAGATCTTGTGTGTAGTCCCATCCATAATTAAGAAGGAATCTTTCTAGAGCAATAGAAACAAATGGACAGCATTCTTTTTTTAATAGCCCGTTGGCCTTGTTAATAAAATGATTAAATTGTCAAAAAAAAAAAAAGAAAGAAAAGAAAGAAACAAGTGGTCAGATCTCCCCCCAGTCTCTACCTGAGGAGCAGAGCTCTTCTGTGGGAGAGCTCACTGCTTTGTGAGGTAATTTTTCACTTTTGTTGGCAGTTATATTGAGCTTCTGTGCTTTTCTGCAACCTTTTGCTGAGCATTCAGAGACTAAATAGAATAAGACTGATCACGTGATCAATATTTAGAAAGATGGATAAAGCACTTACTATGTGAGCAGCACTGTGTTAAATACTAAGTGTAGTAAAAGCAATTCGAGCAAAAAGTTACATGCTAATGGGAATGACAAAAAACAAAAGGGATGAAAGATAGGTGGATAGCCAACTTTATACGGAGTGGGGGAGAAGAGGAAGCAGGAACCAAGTCTGAAGTTCCTATAGCTGGCTGAATGCTTCCTGAAATGCAGGGTTAGAGTAGTCACTAATCACTTGGAGTCTGCTGTCATCCCTAATTTAAACTTTTTTTCCAGGGTTAATTTCTCCAGTAATTTCTCCAGTCTGCCTAGAGTATTTAAGCCACTTCACCTTCTCCTGTGAAAGTTTTAGCTCATTGATGTTTTTCCTAAAATGTAATAAGTACCCAAAATTGAATTCAGTATTTTAGCTCAGGGATTATCAACCAGAGGTCCACATACATATATAAGATATAAGATAGTTTATATATAAGAAGTTTCTCAAGGAGGAGTGTTCTGGGAACTATTTGGTAAGTAACTATGGTATCCTGTTGAAATTAATTAATCTCTTTATTTCTTATTTGTGTTAACCTGGGGCAGCTGGGTGGCACAGTGGATAAAGTGCTGCTTGGGCTTGGAATCTTCCTATATTCAAATCCAGCCTCAGACACTTACTATCCTGTTTGCCTCAGTTCCTCATCTGAGGAATGAGCTGGAGAAGGAAATGGCAAACTATTCCAAGGAGCTTTGCCAAGAAAACGCCAAATGGGGTCACAAAGAGTTGAACATGACTGAAACAACTCAACTATTAACACAAAATGTATATATAATAAGTAGGCTTTAGAATTTATTTCCTTTAACATTGAATATGGGGTATGGAAAGTATTATTGAAAGCCAGGAGTTATGGGAACTAAAAAAAGGTTGGGAACTCCTGCACCACATTATTCCCTTTCTCTGCCATCCTCAGTCTCCTCATTGTCTCTTCCCTGCTGCCTAACAGCACTATTCCGGTCTTTGATGTCTTATCTGAATCTGATGAGGATTTTTGGCTGGATGGCTGTTAAAACTGGAATATTATCTCTCCCACTTCTGTTTTAGAGAATCCAGAGCTTGCTTCCAAGGACAACTCATATATCACTTCCTAGAAGAGTCTTTTCTTTCTTGATCTCCTCATGTGCTAGTGAGCTCTTTCTCTTTAAATTACATTATTTGTTTTTAGTAAGTATCTTATTTACTTTTAGCATTCATTTAAAAAAATTTTGAGTTGAAATTGGTACCTGTTATATATGTGAAGTAATACAAAACATATTGGAATTACTTTGTTGTTTTTGTATTATCTTGTACATGTCATATTTTCCCTTTCCTCCCTTCTGACCCCACTCCCAAATTTCTTGAGGGCAGGGACTGATTTTGTCCTGATTCTCAACACAGCACAGTCTTTTATGTACTGTATATTTATATGTTTCTCAAATTAAATTTGTTATTGAATCCTCAATAAATTCTCATTCCATCGTGCCATCTTCCTAAACTATTGTCTTATATTTCTTTTCTCTCTCATTACCAAATTCTTAAAATTACCTACCTTGAACTGCCTCCATTTTTCTACTATTCACTCACCACTACATTCCTGGAATTGATTTCTCACCCCATCACTCTAAAGAAATTTTTCTCTCTCATGTTAACAAGGATTTCTCTGCCAGCAAATCTGATGTTTTCTCATATCCTTCTTGATCCTTGCTGTTTTTCGACTACTTTATTCTCCATTAGTTCTCACAGCATTATTGTATTTATGTCTGTCTACTTCCTATATTCCTTTGTTAGATCATCATTTATCTCCTACTTTCTTGTATGGGTGACCTCTCCTACTGCATATATCTCTTTTTTCATGAGTTCTAGTATCATCTCTAATCAATTGATTCTTAAATTCAATATCCAATTTCAGTCTTTCTCTTAAGACAAACCATGTATTGCTATCTGCCTGCTAGATAGTATTATCTTAAGTATCCATAGACATCTTAAATCCATATGTCCAAAACTTAATTCATAATTTCCCTATTATCCCCATGCCTAAACTTATCCTTTCTCAGAAATTTTCCATTTTTCTTGAGGGAATTGCCTTTTACCAAGTCATCCAGGATCATAATATTAGAGTCTATCTTTACTTACCCTATATCCAATGTTTCAACAAAAAATCTGCAATTAAGAGAAACTGAAGCACAGAGTTGCAAGCAAGAATTGTTAGCTTTATTAAATAAATTGATTGATTTATTTGTTTAATAGAGCTAATAATTGCTAGTAAATGGGATCCAAGGTTCCTCAGAAACCACAGAGTAGCCATAATATTGAAAATACAAAAGCAATAAGAAACATTACATAGGATGCAAAAAATGGACTATATTGGAAATTAGTTCAGAAGCATAGAGCAAAGGTGAAACCTCATCAGAAGACAGATGGACCTATTTCTCCTAGAGAATTAATTTCTACTGGGAGGGAAGAGATGGCATTGGACAATTCGAAGATGGATTTTGTTTATGTCACCATTGGGCTCCAAGGTTTCTAGGAGCTGTCTTTGTAACTATTCCTACTGACATTAAGGTTTAGAAACATTCTTGGATATATTGTTTTCACATGTAGCAGTAGTGTATCCAAGTATAGGAGCAAAGAGCACATTTCATTTGGGAGCAATGCATCCAAGAGGCTAAGATTTTCCAGATACAAAAGCAGCTGTAACAAGCAAATATTTATCTCAAGGGAAAAACTGTCACAATGATATTAAAACCATCAGGCTTAATCTTATAACTGCTCACCTGTATTTATGACTGGCATATTAACAGTGGGGGCAATCCACTGTGGTGCAGAGGCATTGACACCTGAGGGAATAGAAAAATGAAAGTGTTGGCAATGTCCTCTATTGAGTTCTGCTGGTTCACTGAAAATTCTTAATGTAGATGAAAAAGTCCAATAATCCAATCTGTTTCACAGTCCCCACACTATGGAGTTCTTTCCTGCTTTGAAGTTCTCAGATGTACATTTCTAGAATAATCGATGTGCTCAGGACAACTCTGAAGGGGCTCCTCCTTTCAGATCTGCATCTCAGGTTCTAAGAGCCCATAGAAGTCTTAAAACAAATTCAATACAATTTAATACAGCTTTCTAGCTCAAGCCTTGTGATTCTGATTTAATTAATAGAGCTATAAAAATATTGAATTAAGTACACATGATCTACTTGAAACTTCAGAGAATTTTCAATTGTAATATCATGATGACCTGAATTAAAAAATGAATCTTTCTCTTAAAATTATCAGATTGGTGTTTCATATGGGAAAGTAATTATTCTTCTTCAAAATCATCCATGCAATTTTACATGTAAAATTAATGCAATTTTGAAAACTGTCACATCTTCTTCTAATTGCTCCCTTAGGAGAATGTTATTCCTATATTATATTCATGAATAAAATTACAATCCACTCTAAATGTTCATATTGGTTATTTGTGACTAATCTGTAATAGAGCCTTTCAACTGATATTTGTCTCATCATCCACAGTCAGATACACTGTACATTGAGCTCCAACATAGTGATGTCTTTTAGGTCCTCTTCAAGAATGACAACCAATTATTCCCATATTATATGCACAAGTAAAACCATAAGCTACAGGAAAATCAATGAAGAAATTTCATATTTATATTCCATAAGGTAATGCAAATGTTTCAAGTACTAATAAATGTGTGCCCTAAATCTTTAGAATGTGATTCCATTTTACAAGCTGAAATACTTTAATTTACAGACATACTTCCAATTTTTAAGCCCTTGTTATAGAAATTTGTTATAAAAGAAAAAGGAGGGACAGGGTTATAATGATATAGAGAAACTATAACAAGGAAAAAACTTCCTTAGTTCTGCTTTTATTCTAGGCAAAAGGAATAGTTAACAATTAATTAAAATTCCACATTATTTACAGAGTATCAAAGCCAGGCTCAAAATGATCTAAATGGGAAAATTTTCTGTTGTGAAAGGAAGTATCTTAATGGGAAACACAGCTGTGGGGACTTTCAGAGAACCAACTCACCCCTTCACACTTAGGCATAGACCTTAACAAAAGGGAAAGACTTTAGTTTTACTATTTATAATTGCTCTGTAACATAATGATTTAAATAATAACTTATATATAAATATAAATAATAACTTATATAACATATATAATGATTTAAATAATAACTGAATAATCAAAACTTGAACATTCTAAGATACTACATAAGACAAGCCTCTTAAATTCTTTAAAGTAATCTTTGAGAACCACAAGAAACCTGGCATGTAGTAAATGTAATCAGCACTATATAAATGAGTTATTATTTTTTACCTGACTATAAATATTCCATAGTGTATAACTCTATACAACATTTCAGATGTCATTGAATGTGATTAGTAAAATACCAAAGGAGATAAGATGAATGATTTTCCCTGTAACATAATTTTTAAAATTTATTCTATTGAACTGTTGTTTTGAAATCTGAGAAAGCTGTAAAGACAACCCTTTTGATCTCAATGCTATTAAATTACAAATTACACATATCAGTTATTGTTAGGATTACTAGGTGAGAACTCAGGTTGTCTGGACAATTACAAGGTGAGAACTCAGGTTGACTTGACAGTTCTCTGGCTCAGACTTGTAAAGGGAGTTTACACCTTAGGAATCCTAGAAGGAGCAAGCTCATTGGTTGAAGTGGTTCTTCCCAGAAGCCCTTGCATTGTCCCACGCCCATTCTCTGGGAGGATAAAAGAGGATACCACTCCAGAGATAAGGGAAGTCTCTGCATTACATCAGGCCTGACAAGGCTCTCTGCAGGAAGGGAAGTCACTTCTCTGGACAAGAGTTAACAGCAACTGCTTGGAGACAACGGTTCACTACAGGAAGAAGAATCTGTCCAAGAGATTTGAGTTGACACAGCAGATCTCTTCCCAGAGAGGGATTGGCAGCTTCTGGAGACGACAGCACGCTACAAGTTATATGTGGCAGGTGAAAGGGAAACAAACTTTTGAGCTTCCAAGCATATCTATTTAAGCAAGGCATGCCAGTTGCATTACAAATTGGGACCAGGCCTTCTCAGCTTGGCACTAGACCCTAAATATAAGAGAAGACAGATTTTTATGCATGAAAAGATAACAATGAGCAGGATACAACATTAGGTAATTTGATGTCTAGGAAGAAAAATTAGAAGCTTTCCAAGAAAAAAAAAGTATTTGGCTCCAAGTATCTATAAACAACCAAAGGAAAATGGCAACAATAACTGATTGATTAGTATAGAGCCAGTTTTCATAGGGATTGCTTGAGATATATAATTTTTTTATTTAATAGTTTTTATTTACCAGATATATGCATGGGTAATTTTACAATATTGACAATTGCCAAACCTTTTGTTCTAATTTTTCCCCTCCTTCCCCCCCCAGATAGCAGGTTGATCAATACATGTTAAATATGTTAAAATATAAATTAAATATAATATATGTATACAAACAGTTGTTTTGCTGTACAAAAAGAATCGAACTTTGAAATAGTGTACAATTAGCCTGTGAAGAAAAACCGAAATGCAGGTGGAAAAAAACAGAGGGATTGGGAATTCCATGTAGTGGTTCATAGTCATCTCCCAGAGTTCTTTCTCTGGGTGTAACTGGTTCAGTTCATTACTGCTGTATTGGAACTGATTTGGTTTATCTCATTGTTGAAGATGGCCACATCCATCAGAATTGATCATCATATAATATTGTTGTTGAAGAATATAATGATCTCCTGGTCCTACTCATTTCACTCAGGATGAGATCATGTAAGTCTCTTCAGGCCCCTCTGAAATCATTCTGTTGGTCATTTCTTACAGAATAATAATATTCCATAACATTCATATACCACAATTTATTCAGCCATTCTCCAATTGATGGGCATCTACTTAGTTTCCAGCTTCTGGCCACTACAAAGAGGGATGCCACAAACATTTCTGCACATCCAGGTCCCTTTCCCTTTTTTAAGATTTCTTTGGAATATAAGCCCAATAGTAACACTTCTGGGTCAAAGGGTATGCACTTGAGATATATAATTGTGAGAAAACTTCTTGCATCAATATTTGGAGTTGACTTAGTTCTGGTCAATATACCTAGGTCCTTAGTTAAGGGTCTCTCAACAGCAGGTAGAAGTAGTTTAGCATCCCAGTCATGCAGGGCTAGGTTCAAACAAGACAATAAAGACAAAGTTGGACTAGACCCATAATTGAATAGAAAGTGTCAAGATATTAGAAGACACATGTTTAAAAGAATTACACATATTTAACCAATATTGGATTGCTTGCTGTCTAAGGGAAGGAGGAAGAAGAGACAGAGAAAATTTTGGAAGACAAGATTTTGCAAGGGTGAATGTTGAAAATTATTTTTGCATGTATTTGGAAAAGTAAAAACCTATTTAAAAAAAACTATCACTTACTTTATGAATTGTTTTCCTTCTAACAACTATATTGTTTATACAAAACTTTTTTGAACCATTTTTTTGAACCATTACTATTGACAATGATTGGAACATTAACAGTAATTCTATCAGATTTAACATATGCTTCTTGGAGTTTTGCTATTTAAGGTGAATCTTGTATCTCCTTGTATCATCCTCTCTCATGAAGGGATCTATTCTGCTGGTCAAAATTAGATCCCCAAAAGCTACTAGCAAGTTGTTCCCATACCACCCTTTAGGAGACAAGGTGAAAGGAAAATATAATTCATTGAATTTTGAATAGTTTTAAACAATTTTGCTATCTTTTAGCAGATCATTTCATAAATACAAAACTTATTTTAGTTGGTGACATCTATGTAGTTGATTTCAAAGTAATCATTCATTCTTTTAGACTGTTATAATATAAATTCTTCCACATGGTTGATTACTCAAGCACAATTACAAATTTAGATTACAGCTCTGGGTGAGAGGTGTGTGTGTGTGTGTGTGTGTGCGCGCGCTCAAACCTCTTATTAAATCATAAGAATTTTACATTTTAAGGCAAAAAGCATTTCATTGTTATAATTTTTCAAACACTAACCACATTCATTTTAATAGTTCAATAGAGAAGTGACCTCTCTAAAAGCATTTCATAATATTTTACAAAAATTCACATGACAGTATGTATTTAAAAGTATAATTACCTAATTAAAAGAGAAATCACTTCTATAATTATATTTCTGATACAATGGTCTCTAAAATTTCATGCTGTAAGAAAAATCAGAAGGATAAACAATGGAATTGATTTTTTATCTGAAATCAAATTACAACAATGCAATTGAAAATTCTTAGAAAATTATTCCTGTCATGACTTTTACTATTTTATGTAATCTAGAATCCAATAATAATAGTCAATATTTTATACCATACTGATTATGCTCAGTAGTTGGTATTCATGTGATTATTGTAAGAACTCTAGGAAGTGTTATTATATATTATCTTTACTTATAACAAAAATTAAAAAGTAATTTCAATCATCACAAGTCATAGAACTAATATATTTCTAAGAGTGATTTTAACTGAACTGTACTTGATTTATGTATTTTTCAACATTATTGCCTTTGGCCAAGTACACATTTGGAGTACCTTGAAGAACAGGCAGTACCACAGTTCAAAGTACAAAGTATCTTTTCATTTGACTTCTCCGTCTTTCCTGCTCACCCATTGTGTCCCGCCCAGTACACACCCAACTGGTTTGAAGAGTTCACCAATTAATGATTTGATCATTCAGAGTACCAGGGACTGAACAGAAACTTCTCTGCTTCTCTGACATCCATTCAGGACTGACTGACTAGTTTCAACACCCTCCAGAGCAAACTAAGATCTGACACCTGAAAAGATCCTAGAACACGGAAAAGATTTTCAGAGCTGGAAAGCATGAGCTGGCTGAAGCTTCTGCTTTTCCTCATACATTGTGGAGTCACAACGGCTGTTTCAGGTAATGTGGCAGAAGGATGGTGATCTTTCACTTGTACAATTTTTTACCTTTTTCTCTCATGGGGGAATCTGCTTTTTTGGCTTGCCATCCCAAAAAAGGAGTACTTAAGGATACTGGAGCTGATGTTAAATTTAGAAAGAGGCAGAATTCCCTAATTGAAAAGCTGGAAAGAGGAACATTGTGTTTGGAAATGGTGCTTCCCTCATTTTAGTATAGAGATAAAAGATAAGTGCTGGCAGGTCTATGCAAGCTGGGAAGGCGTTTAGTTGTCTAAGAACTAGTTGGGCTGACTTCAGAGAAGGTAATGAATGTCATCTCAGAAAACCATGTGCTGGGTTAACAAGGGATTATGGTTTAAATAAATGAAGGAAATACCTTTGTGGGAAAAGAAATCATGGATCTTTTGGAATTATTGAGATAGTATCTGTGATGGGTCACAGAATATGTAGAGAAAAGGAAGGGGGATTGCTGGTGGTGTTTATTGACTTGAAGACTGTAGAGCAAAGAGAGAGCTAACTAGTGTGAGTGAGAAACAGTGAACACACCCCAGATTTTTGTTCCTGAAAACAGAAAGTAAGGGATGGGAGGTTGTGAGTTAAAGTGCCACCAGGTTGAAAAAGCTAGGAAGTAGGCAGGGAATGTGTTTTATTCAGATACAGAAGGCAATAGGAAAGGTTGATTGTAGAGCTTTATGACTTTGAACTTCATTCATAGATTAATCCATGGGTCAACAGTCCTCAAAGTATAATCCATAGATTCACCCAACCACAAACCCAGCCAAGGGTTTCTGAAGCCCTTACAAAAGGCCTGCAAGCTTAAAATTATTACCATAATAATTCTGAAATGCTATTTCCCTATTAAAATAGTTTTCTCTTTTCCAACTACATATTTGTGTGTGACTGGATATTCATATGCTTCAACCAAAACAACATATTATAACAGATTGAATACAGAAACAAATAGGAGAATCCAGCTGTCTTCTGTTAGGCCAGACGTTAAAGAGATGTGCAAAAATATATAAAACAATGTTCTTTTCACTAAATTTTTTTTGTTTCAGAATATTTGGTTATTCTGTGTTAAATGTCTATTCTTTATGTTAACACATAATGGGTTTGTTATTTTTATTTTTAAATTAATAAATTTTTAAAAATTTATTTAAATTTCTGGAATAGTAAATATCAATAGATACAATCTACATAAACAAATGACCTTTGGTGTCCTTAACAAATTTCCAGAGTATATAGGGATCTGAGACCAAAAAATTGAAGTGCTCTTATAGACCATCTGTTCTAAGAGTTCTTAATTTATTTTGTGTCATAGATTCCTTTGATGACAGTCTGAAGCCTCTAGATCGCTTCTGAGAATGATGTGTTTTAATGCATAAATTAAAATACCTAGGATTTCAAAGGAAATTAATTTTATTGAAATGTAATTATTGAAATATTAGGAAAAAACCAAGTTCACAGACGCCAGACTAACAACTCCTGATTTAGTTTAATACTCATATTTTATTTTTATTAGCATTTGTTCTTATAGCTCCTACATTTTCCAGCATATATCTTTCACTGGCAAAGAACCATCTCTTGCAACAAAAAAATAAAAATCAAGAAGAAAAATTAAACTAACCAACATATCAAACAAACCTGGTATTATAAGAACTAGTAGCATTCATATAGTGCTTTAAGATTTGCAAAGTGCTTTACAAATTTATTTCATTTGATCTTGACAACAACCCGGAAGTCTTATCCCCATTTTTAGTGGTATTCACTCGTGTCCAACTCTTTGTGATCCCATGGACACCAATTCTGGCCTCGGTGTTTTCTTGCTCAAGCTACTGGAGTGGTTTACCATTTTCTTCTCCAGCTCGTTTTAAAGATGAGGAAACTTCTTTTTTTTTTCCTTCTGAGGCTGGGGTTAAGTGACTTGCCCAGGGTCACAGAGCTGGGAAGTGTTAAGTGTCTGAGACCAGATTTGAACTTGGGTCCTCCTGAATTCAAGGCTGGTGCTCTATCCACTGCGCCACCTAGCTGCCCCACAGATGAGGAAACTGAGGCAAACAGGGTGAAGTGACTTGTTCAGAGTCACACAACTTATCTGAGGCTGGACTTGAACTCAGGACTCTCTGACTGTGGACCCAGTATTCTATATACTGACCTACTTACCTGCTAGAGATACTCAATGAAAAATTAGATCATTGTTGTCTCTGCAGCACCTATACGTCACCAAAAAGTCAGTCTCTAGGAAAATGTACTCTGATCTCAGATTGTTCACCAAACCTTTGTTTTCCTTAAAGATATACTGCCCCCTTGTGTGTTTCTGGCATCTTTGCAGTATGTGTTGGACCATGTGAGGAAGACATTGATTAATGTCTTTGGAAGGACCTTGCCTCCTTATCTTCCCAGGCTTCTTACACTTTCGTGCACTCCACACACTTTATGGTCCAGCTACACTGACCTTGCTGGTCCTTGCACCCAACATTCTAACTCTAGGCCGCTTCTCTGGAATGTTTTCCCTCCTCACCTCAACCTTCTGGCTTTCTTTAATATTCATATCAAACTACAACATTAGGCAGAAGACTTTCCTAAAACTCCTCCTCTTCTCTCTTTCCTCTTCTGCTTGTGGCTTCCCTGGTAATTATTTTCTATCTTTCCATTTATCCTCTCTCTCTCTTTCTCGATATATAGGGTATATAGTAAATATTATTGTAGTAATAAGTATATAAATGTCATCTATGATATTGTTGATATTCAGTCATTTTTCAGTCAGGTTTGATTCTCTGTAACCCCATTTGAGAATCTCTTGGCAAAGAAACTAGAGTGGTTTGCCATTTCCTTCTTCAGTTCATTGAACATTTGAGGAAACTGAGTGACTTAGCCAGAGTCACCCAACTAGTAAGTGTCTGAGGTCAGATTTGAACTCTGGAAAGTGAGTCTTCCTGATTATCCACCATACCATCTAGCTGCTTTTGATAGATAGATCTAGAAATAATGGATAGATCTTTATAGAAATTATATATATGGATGGAAGGTTTTATTTACACACACACACACATATATATATACATATGTATATATGTGTACATATATATACATATAGAGGTTTATGGATTTTAAATACATGCATATATACATATACATACATACATACATACATATGAAGTAAAAATAAAGGCAAAAGTTACTCAGATACTATTGGAGCCCAAACTAGATTTAAGTCTCGTATCTCAGAGTTCTTTCTATTGGAGATTCCGAGCAGTGCTCTCCCAGAACACCTCTTTCCAGTGGGGATAGGGGGACATGACATGGTCATTTGAGGTACAATTTTGAAGTAAGTACAATTTCACTTGATTGCTCAGAAAAGCCAACTCCATTTTTAAGGTGGCCAAAAACCATAGCTCATGAGACCCCAACAGAGTTTATTTTTGTCTGTGAACTTCTTACCTCTGCATAGGGATGGGTGAGAGGGATTTCTCATATCTCTTCTTTTTAACCATGTTTGTTCTTTATAATTTTGCTACATTCACTTTTGATTTGTGTGTATGTGGTTGTTCTTTCCATTTACATTGTTGTAGTCATTGTGTATGTTGTTTTCTTGGCTCTGTTTACTTCACTCTGCATCAGTTTATGTAATTTTTTAATACTATATATTTATTACAATAATCATTTCCTTACAACAGCCTGTTACATTCTATTCTTACAATATCCTGTTAACATTCATGCATCACAGTTTGCTTAGCTATTCCCCATTTGATGGGTATATATTTTGTTTCCAAATATTTGCTATCTATCTTTTAAAAGTGTTGCTATTAATATTTTACTGTAAAGAGGAGATTAATAACAATGGCCTCCGTGGAATATAATTCTTTGGATCAAAGGATATGGAGATTTTAGTTACTTTATTTGAATAATTCAAAATGTCTTCCAAATAATGTACTGATTCACAGTTCCAAGACAGGTTGTGAACAATCATCCAGTGAACTTTTTGAAGACCATTCAGTCATCTTCTAGTAAAAGAATTTAGGCTCACAAGGCTTCCAAACAGCAATTTAGTTTTTAAGTAAAGGCTTCAAAAAGCATTCATGTCTGAGCCCATAGAATTGAGACTCTTTCCTCTCTTAAAGGGGACAGGGGTCTCCTCTACCCCCTAGGAAATTGTAGCTCTGTGACTACCCTAGGTGGGATATCAGCAAGGGATCAGAGCACTGTACCTCATTTTTCTTTTACTAGATAATTTTCATTGGTACTTTACTGTTAATCCCCTCCATTCCCTGACACGCATCATGGTACTTTTCACTGAAGTCACCATCCTTGGCTCTGCTGTGCTGTTCCCCACTGTTTGGCTCTCCTCCAGCAGACTATTCAGATTATGCAAATCCTCCTGGGCTTGGTGTGTGTGTGTGTGTGAGGGAGAGGGAGAAGGAGATATGGGGTAGAGCTTCCAACCTCCTTGTTAGTGGGAGCAGCCCACTGTGACTCATAGGGAGCAAGGCAGATTCATGATATATTTAGACTTGGGAGTCATCTGCAGAGGATGAGAGAAGATGTAGTTGCACAGATGATCTCATTCCATCTTATTTCCTCCAGTACATTGCCTCCTCCATCATCCCCACTCACTTATTTTTTAGAGTTGTTGTGAGGATATAATGAGATGTTTGTAAAGCATTTAGCATAAGGCCTGGTGCACTATAGTAGGCTAGCCATTACCACCACCACCATCACCTTCATCATTGTCATCACCATCATCATCATCATCTCTCACTAATCTTCAATCTCTCTATTTTCCTATTGCCTACAAACATACTCATGCTTAACACCCTCAAAAAACCCTCACTTCATCCATCCCAATTATCAAGGATCATTTCTGTTGCCCTTCAATTGTTTTTCAGTTGTATCCAACCCTCATTTTTTGGGCAGAGATATTGGAATGATTTGACCTTTTCTTCTCCAGCTCATTTTACAGATGAGGAAACTCAACCTAGCCTCAGTAAGAATCTGAGATTGGATTTGAATGCAGGGCTTCTTTACTCCAAAGTCCAGTGATCTATATCCACTGTGCCATCTACTTGCTCCTGTCAAGGATCAGAGGGTCATGGAATTTAGAGCTTTAAGGGAATTTAGAAATCATCTAGTTTGTAGGATCCTAAACTAAATTCCTTCTCCCACCTTCATTTTTCAGATAAGGAGATTGAGTCCTAGGGAGGTTAATTGATTTGCCCAAGATCTGGACAAAAAATACTAGATATGAGATTCAAGCTCACATCCTCTGATTCAAAGTTTAATTCTCTTGCCATGATACTGTAGATAATAAAGCGTATCTTCCTCTCCCAGATTTATTCATTTGTTTATTTCAATTTTTTTGGATTAGGCTAAAGAGAAAATTCTTTGCCTCAGTTACCCCTAACTTTAATCACAGAATGGACAAAGCCTCAGCCAAACTGAGATCTATTGAAGATTTTAGCTTAAAAAGCCCAAGATCTCCCAATACATTCAGGGCCAACTTCAGTTATTCTGATCTACATTTGCCCAATGGACCCAGATAGCTCTGGAGGGGAAAGTGAGGCAGGTGACCTTGCACAGCCCCACTTAAATCCAATTCATTTGCCTGTCATGGCATCACCTCCTCGAAGTCATTGTCCTGTTGGAGAATGAAGAACAACAACAAATAAGCTTGCAGGAGCCTTATGGACCATTTCTAAAACATATTCCATTACTTTATATTTATCTTATATGTGCAGATTTAGCAAACTTGGGGGCAAGAATTGTCCTTGTGTTTAATTTTTATCCCCATTGCTTTGCATACTGACTGGCACATATTAAGTGCTTAGAAATCCTTGCTGATTGACTGACTTTACATGATTCTTCTTCACCTCCACCCAAACTTGCCCATTTGAGTTCTCCAATTAAAACAGTCTACATCAACCCCATGCACCTTTATCTCTGGGTCAAGACCTCTAGAGACCAAATCTCCTTAGCCACTCCGCTTTGGGATTTCTGCTCTGCAGTAATGCAGTCTTGATCATGAGTGTCAGAGCACAAACTCACCCAGCCCATGATATCTAGTAGGTTGCAGATTGCCAATTCTGCCTGACCCTAGCTATGCCATCTGCCCTGTGGTAGTTACTGACATTTTCTTGCTACCTCTTACTCTGAATATTGTAAGCAAATTAACATTACTCTGGCTTCTGGAAAGAGCATTATAACCACCTGCCTTATAGCTCTACTCACTATCCCTGTGTCTTCCCAGACCACAACACCCATCTCTGGCCACCTAGATGTATTGTCTCCCATGATTAGAATGTAATTTCTCAAAGCACCAAAGCTATTTCTGTTTTGGATTTGAATTTCCAGCACTTATCCCAGTGGCTAACTGAAGTAAACGTGGTATATATTTTTTCATTGATCCAAGCATCAGATGAACTATATAAAAACAGGTATAGTGTCACAAATTACATCAATGTATGGAGAGCCCTAAAATATCTTTATTAATTTCAGAGTACTCTATGGATCCATATTCACTCAAAAATCATAACTCACTAGCGCTTTCCCACTCATGTGTTTATTTTTTAGAGGCTGCCAGGTGGCACAATCAATAGAATGCTGGGCCTGGAGTCTGGAAGGAAGGTCTGAGTTCAAATTCATCCTCAGCTACTTATGAGCTATATGGCTCTAGACAAGTAATTTAAGCTCTATCAGTTTTTTCATTTATAAAATGAAGATTATAATAGCACCTACCACACAGGATTATTGGCATTTTTAGCATTTCCCCCCAGCATTTTCTTAAGACTCGACAACCAACAAAGCAATGTTTAAATGCCTGACTTGTATGTTTGCTGACTTCCAAGGTATAACTGCTCACACAGACAATTTAACAATCAGCTTTCAGCAGTCACAATTTTGTGTTGTTATTCAAAAATATAAACAATTTTCATTTTATATAAGTGGACAGATCAGGAAAATTGTAAAAAAGCAATTTTTGTGAAATGAGAATTTGTTCCCAGACAGAGGGAAGAAAAGGAAGGAGGGAGGTAGGAAGGGGACCACAGTCATGGAAAGAGAGGACTGGTAGATGGGAGCTGGGACAAGGGCAGAGATAAGTCAAGGTCTTTTCTCTTTGTGGGAAGTCTCAATTCCAGCCTCAAACCTGTATTCTTCTGTTTTCACCTGGTGGGAAGAGGTGGGGGAATGCCTAGTGGAGAGACAGGAGCAGAGAGAGCATACAGTAAAGAAAACATAGGTGTTTTTTAGAATATAGAATTCTTGTACATAAAGTTGAATTTGTGTACTGTGAAATTATGTCAAAGGAGAACTGTTGTATAAGTGCTTTACTATTCCCAGCATGCACGTGTACATAGATAAGGACCCAGTCATCCAAAAGCTTTCATTCATTCATTCATTCACAGGGGAAGAAGGAAAACTAGCAATAAGAGATTGATTTTATCTCCCACAGGACACTTCTGGCACATCTCAGACTTGCACCTTGACCCAGATTATGACGCCTCCCGTGATCCTCAACAAGTGTGTCCATCATCAGGTTCCCAGACAGTGTCCAATGCAGGTGTGTGGGGGAATTATCTCTGTGATGCTCCCTGGATCCTCATCAACTCTTCCATTTATGCCATGAAGGCAATCTTGCCCAGCCCGGACTTCATTCTCTGGACCGGGTGAGAGCTTCTTCCTTACCAAAAATGCTAAAAACTCCAGCTGAGTTTGAAGTCTTAGCAACATAGCCACAGTATGTTAGGATCTGAGGCACCTTTTGTGCCTGTCGGTGAAATAGCTTCAGTGACTATCACAGAAGAAACAGATTGAGATCCCAGACTCATGTCTTTTGACTATGGATCCAGAGCTCCCTTCTTCAAGTTCCATTTTCCTAATTCTTAACCTGGTAATGTGTACGTGATTTAAAAAAAAATTTTTTTTTGACAACTATTTCTCAAAATAATTGGTTTCCTATATATTCCTTTTTGTTATGGAATTATCCAAGGATTCATTTATAGATACTGCTGCCAATCATATTTAGCAACACCTGGAGACATTTTAAGGATCTAAAAATCAATCTTTAATATATGTGTGTGGGGGGGCACATACATATACACACATATTCAGCATAGGCTCAAAGTTTCTTTTTTTTAATTTTTATTTATTTGCTGAGGCAGTTGTGGCTAAGTGACTTGCCCAGAGTCACACAGCTAGAAAATGTTAAGTGTGTCAGACCAGATTTGAACTCAGGTCTTCCTGACTTCAGAGCTGGTACTCTATCTGCTGTGCCACCTAGCTGCCCCTCTGGCAATAGACAAAAGTTTTTCTAAGGTTTATATGGTTTTCAGTTACATCAGATAGAAAGGAAGGAGGGTTACATGTCAAAGATAGCAGAAGGGGGAAAATTATGTTCAACAAATTGGTACAGAAGTCAGTCTAGCTTAAAATATAGCCAGGATTCTTTTACTCCAACCAGTAAATCATTTTGAGTTAATAATTTCAAGCTTCAGCTAAATCTGATAGTATCAGAAAAACCTTCAATTGGCTACATAATTCTCTGCATAAATAAAAATGTCATATTGTAGCCACATAAAAACAGAATTTTAAAATCTCATGATAATTTCATGAATTGAAAAACCTTATTCTAAGAAGTCCAGGGGCAGCTAGGTGGTGCAGTGGATAGAGCATCAGCCCTGAAGTCAGGAGAACCTGAGTTCAAATTTGGCCCCAGACACTTAATACTTCCTAGCTGTGTGACCCTAAGCAAGTCACTTAACCCTAATTGCCTCAGCAAAAAAGAAAAAAAAAAGTCCATAGATTTTTGTCAGAGAGGGTTTGCCTCAATGATTCTGTAGGAGATGGTATAAGATTTAAGCTGGAGAGAACCCTTTAATTTTTACAAAAGAAGAAACCTCTAGAACTCAGGTCTCCTGACCTGACCTGCACTCCCTCTTTAGGCTTCCACTGAGTTGGGCTAGTTTTTTTGTGACAACAGAACTTGATCCTAGAAAGTAGAGAGATCTCATTTTACATATGCCCTAGGAATTTTGGATCCTCCAAGAAATAAAGAAACTGTCATGGATGCTAGTGATCATGTCATCTTTTGATGGGCAGGGGACTACCCTATGTCTGATGTCAGGATAGCCTGAAAGTGTGTGTTCAAGTTGATAGGACAGCTATTTTATCCTAGTCTGCCAGAAATACTCAGCAGTTGTGAGGCAGACTTGAGAAATTAAGTTAGTTTTAGAGAGTAGAGTCAAAATGATATTGTAGGGAAAAACCCCAAACAAACCAAAAATGTCCCTCTATGCCCAAGGCCTACTCCTACTAAATCTAAAGCCCTGGAATTTATGAGCTTCCTTAGATTATGAACTCCTTTTTAGATTGTAGGTAGGGATTATTTCTGACTTAGTATTCTGAGTGATTAGCACAGTGCTTGGCACATAGTAGGCACTGGACTGGATAAATGGTGGTTAGTGGTGATACTATCCAGGACAGGGGAGAGAGAGGCCCATGGGAATTCCTGAGCTCTTACCCAGAGTCCTGAGATGAAGCTAGATCCCTGGGATCTTAGGGAATAAGGCTGGGATGCCCCTGGAGTTTTCTCCTATTAATCCAAGGACCCTAGCTGAGTAAATATTGGCCTTGTCTCCACCACAGTGTCTCCACCATAATGGGTTACCCAATTTGTTACCTCAGGCTTCGCATCCTTTCCATAGAAATGCTTCCCTTTCGAACTAATGAAAAAAAACTCAGAGGAAGGTGGTCTAAGTGTACCTGATCTAAAGCTATATTATATAACAGCAGTCACCAAAACCATTTGGTATTGGCTAAGAAATAGACCGGTAGATCAGTGGAACAGATTAGATACAAAGGACAAAAAAGGGTACATCTATAGCAACCTAATCTTTGACAAACCCAAAGATTCCAACATTAGGGATAAAAATTCATTATTCGGAAAAAACTGTTGGGAAAACTGGAAATTAGTATGGCAGAAATTAGATATGGATCCACACTTAACACCATATACCAAGATAAGATCAAAATGGATCCAAGATTTAGGCATAAAGAGGGAGATAATAAATAGATTAGAGGAACAGAGGATAGTCTACCTCTCAGACCTGTGGAGGAGGAAGGAATTTATGACCAGAGGAGAACTAGAGATCATTATCGATCACAAAATAGAAGATTTTGATTACATCAAACTAAAAAGTTTCTGTACAAATAATACTAATGCAAACAAGATTAGAAGGGAAGTAACAAATTGGGAAAATATTTTTAAAGTTAAAGGTTCTGACAAAGGTCTCATTTCCAAAATATATAGAGAACTGACCATAATTTATAAGAAACCGAACCATTCTCCAATTGATAAATGGTCAAAGGATATGAACAGACAATTCTCAGAGGAAGAAATTGAAACTATATCCACTCACATGAAAGAGTGTTCCAAATCACTACTGATCAGAGAAATGCAAATTAAGACCACTCTGAGATACCACTACACACCTGTCAGATTGGCTAAGATGACAGGAACAAATAATGATGAATGTTGGAGGGGATGTGGGGAAATTGGGACACTAATACATTGCTGGTGGAGTTGCGAAAGAATCCAGCCATTCTGGAGAGCAATCTGGAATTATGCCCAAAAAGTTATCAAACTGTGCATACCCTTTGATCCAGCATTGCTGCTATTGGGCTTATATCCCAAAGAAATACTAAAGAGCGGAAAGAGACATATATGTGCCAAAATGTTTGTGGCAGCTCTTTTTGTTGTAGCTAGAAACTGGAAGATGAATGGATGTCCATCAATTGGAGAATGGTTGGGTAAATTGTGGTATATGAAGGTTATGGAATATTATTGCTCTGTAAGAAATGACCAGCAGGAGGAATACAGAGAGGCCTGGAGAGACTTAAATCAACTGATGCTGAGTGAAATGAGCAGAACCAGAAGATCATTATACACTTCAACAACAATACTGTATGAGGATGTATTCTGATGGAAGTGGAAATCTTCAACATAAAGAAGATCCAACTCACTTCCAGTTGATCAATGATGGACAGAGGTAGCTACACCCAGAGAAGAAACACTGGGAAGTGAATGTAAATTGTTAACACTAATATCTGTCTGCCCAGGTTGCATGTACCTTCGGATTCTGGTGTTTATTGTGCAACAAGAAAATGATATTCACACACATGTATTGTACCTAGACTATATTGTAACACATGTAAAATGTATGGGATTGCCTGTCATCGGGGGGAGGGAATAGAGGGAGGGGAGGTAATTTGGAAAAATGAATACAAGGGATAATATTATAAAAATATATATATATAATAAAAAATTAAAAAAAAAAAAAAAGAAATGCTTCCCTTTCCCTGCTCTTACATTCTGCACCGTGACTTTGCAGTGATGACACGCCTCATGTCCCTAATGAGAAACTGGGAGAAGAAGCCGTGTTGAAAATAGTGAAACGCTTGACGGAGCTCATTCGATTAGTATTCCCAGGTATGATTCAACCAATTAATGAACTACTACTTATTGAGAACGGGGTTTCTTTGTTTTTGCACATCTGCTGACTGGAGATTTCATGAGGGTGGGCAGCTCTTCCTCTAGTGCACCTATCCCATGCCTTAGTAGACATTTCCATGACTTGCTGCGGCCAAAAAAACTCCAACTTATCCTTGATGCAGTTTTCTGTGAGACTGGTCTGTAGTCTTCAAGTATCCATTTCTTCCCCAGCATGTCCTCAGCCTTAGCATGAACTCTTAAAGCTTCTGCAGTATTAGAATGGCCTCCCATTGTCTCCTCTGTGCCCTGATGAGGTTTGGGGAGAAGATTTTAATGGAAGGTCTGGGGCTCTGTGGGACAGAAGAGTTGGGTGAAAGGCTCTTTCCCCCAATCAATCAACAAGCATTTATTAAGCACCTACTCTGTTCTAGACATTGTGCTGAGTATCAGAAATACAATGATAAAGTGAAACAGTGCCAGCCCTCAAGGTGCTTAGACTGTAAAGGGAAGTATGTATAGGATAGCCCAAAAGAGACACGCAGACTGGAGGGAGTATAAGAAAGAATGTCACTAGCAGCTCAGAAAGAGAGAGGGAGAAGGAAGGAGCATTTATGGAGAGCCTACCATATGCCTATGGTTTACCCTCATTTGGCTCTCAACAATTCTATGAGACAGGTGCAGGTATTATCCCCATTTTGCAGTGGAGGAAATCTCTATTTAAGTGACTTGCACACAGTTAGCAAGAAGCTGGATTTGAACTTTGACTCCAGGCCCAGGGCTCTATCCATTGTGCCTAGTTGGTGTAGAAGGATTTCTGGATTTCTCAGGGAGTTCAGTTGAGAAGAGAAGTGAGAGGTTTATGGTTTTTTGTTTCATGGGACACTTGAATGTTTTTGTAGACAGCAGGGAAGGAGCCAGTAGCTAAAAGAGACCGAAGATTAGAACGAGAGTGAGGATGATGATGACAATCTACTGGAGAAGATGGGAAGAACAGGGTCAAAGACAGAAAAGTTGGCCTTGACAAACCATAGGATCTACTGTACCAAGAGGAACTGGCGTGAAGAAGGCAGTAGTGGGAGATGATGTCAGAGAGAGGGAGCTTTCTGACGGCCCTTTTCTGTTGAAGTGGGAGATGAGGTTCTCAGCAGAGACTTGGGGAAGGAAGGTTGTGGGAGGCTGGAGGAGAGGAGAGCCTCTGTTGCAGCCGCTACATCAGCTAGGGACTCAGAGGAGGAGTGGAGTTGCCTTGCTGGATAGTAAGGCTCCAAAGGAGCTCAGCTAGCAAGAGTTTCTAGTAGACTCAGTCAGCATGATATCATAACTTCTACAAGACACTGCAGAGGGATTGGGAAGTTAGATGAGCCATACATATCTTAAAGAGGAAGGCCCAGTGGGACACTAGCAGCAGGTCACTGAGATCGGTGTGTGAGGTGACAAGTTCAGGAAGCTTCTTTGCTGATGGACAGAGTGGTCAAGGCCCTTTCTCTTCTCTCTTTGATCAATCAATCCATCAATCATTTAGTTACCAAATACTTATTCAGCAGCCAGGCCCTCTGCCAAATATTGGGCATTCAAAGTTAAAAGGGAAAACATCCTACTATGGATAAATGGATCCAGAATCATCTCCATGGAGATAATTGAATTCATCTCATGAGATTCTGATGACATTACCAAGTGAGCAACAACATGTACATATTCAGGAGTGTGTATATTTATACATGTTTGTATAAATAGACATATGTGTATATATTATGTTTACTTACACACACACACATATATATATCAATCTGTGTGTGTGTGTGTGTGTGTGTGTGTGTGTGTGTGTGTATGTATCACAGCTATTATGTGTAAGGGTTCAAACCTTATGTTCAGTTGTCATTGGTCACTGTCTTCCCTCCTCATCTGTCCAAATGATTCCAAGGTGCACATTTTGTTCTTAACCTTTGTTTTCTCTGACTTCACCCAAAAAGGTGGGAAAGTGGAGTTACAAGATTTCCTTTTTTAAATGTTTTATATTTAATGTTTTATGCTTTATGTTTTAATATTTTCCCATTTTTTAAATGGGGAAACAAAGGTGCCAATTGTTTGTAGCTTTTTCAGACAGAGTGAATGTTGAAACTATGACCAGAACTCATGGTTTTCTGACTTGTGTCTTTATTTGCTTTTTGGAGGCAATCTAGGTTTAAGTGACTTACCCAGGGTCACACAGCTAGCAAATGTCTGAGCTGCATTTGAATTCAAGTCCTCTTAACTTCAGGGCTGGTGCTCTATCTACCCCTGTCTTTTTTGTTGTTTAGATTGCTCACTCCTAGAGGTCAATGACAACCTTCTATTATAGGATAATAACTTTGATGTTCTAGAAAGACTTAATTGCTTAGCATCCCTTGTCCACCCTTCCTGTACTCTTTATTCCAGCCAAATTTGACTACTTTCTCTTCCCTATATGTGGCATTCCATTTTCTACCTGGGTGTCTTTTCCCAGGCTCCAACCTCCATTCCCCCATGCCTAGACTGCACTCCATCTTGCTGATTCCCTTTTAGAAGCCCTGGCTTCCTTGAAGGCTCAGCTCCTGTGTTGCTTCCTATGGGAAACCTGACTTATTTACTTTAGTCTTTAGTGCCCCTGCCTCCCTTAAATAATCATGTATAAAGTGTTCTCTCTTCGAAGGTAATAAAATAGTATATTTGTAATTTTGTAATACTCCAGAGAATTAGCATCTAAATTGAGATAATTAATAGCTACAGCGAGGTAGCTAGATGCAAAATAAATCTGCAAAATCATCAGCATTTATATACTATACTAAAAAAAACAAAACCATAACAGTGGAATAATATATGTGAATGCCTTGCAGACTTAGCATTTGCTATCCAAATAAATAAAGTGCTATAAGTGCTAGTTATTTTTATTACGACTATTATTATTCAAGTAAAGCATGGCCAAATGGGAGAACACAAATTCCAGGAAAACTCAAACCAACTGCTTCTGTCCTTCCTTAATCATTTTGCTGGATTTTAGTGGGGGTGGAAGAAAAGGAGAACTGAAACAGACTGATGACATGAGGGATTTTGATTACATCTATCGTTCAGTCATTCATATTATCTCTTTTCCTTTTTAGTGAAGATAATTTAAGACACTGAATGTCCTTTGTTCTTAATTTTCACTCTCTATTTTCTCCTTAGATACTAAAGTCTATGCTGCTTTGGGAAACCATGATTTCCATCCCAAAAACCAGTTTCCACCTGGAAGCCACAGTATATACAACCAAGTGGCAGAATTGTGGAGGCCGTGGCTCAATAACGAATCGATCTCTCAGTTCAAAGAAGGTATTGAATATTAAAGAAAAATAATAATTAGGCAACATCACATGCAAAATTGGAGGATGTGCCTATGGGCTGACTCATATGCAACTTGAGTTGTTTTCCCCACATCTGGGATAGGATGTGTGACCCTCTGAAGCCTTTCAATGAGGCCCCCTTCTGAATTATAGAGATGGCAGAGTGGGGCCAGAGGAAGGGTACTTTCTTTTGTTTCCTAGCCCAGGTAGGATTTAAGCTTAATACCAAACCCACTAACTTTAGAGCTCAAGAACCAAAGGCAATAGTTATCAGAAAGAGTTACCCTGAATCTAGTGCTGAAAATGGGGGCCTGCTTAGATTAGAGGTGGACATATTATAAGTGTCAGGGTACCAGGACCATCTTATCAACTGCAGTCTTATTTCAAATTTCAGAAAAATACATTCTTTCTATTCATGTACATATAAATTATACTGTCATAATGACTTGAAAATAAGTTAAAACAAAAGAAAACTAGAGAGTACCACTAAATGGATGCAGCAGTACGAAGCTGAAGTTGCCAGGGATCTCTATAGGCAGCAGAGTCTACATGGCTACAAATGTAGCCACCTCATATTTTCTATCCCCAGAAAGCAGGGATGGAGAAGGGGAGGAAGAAAAGAGAAGAATAAGCAGACTGGGGCAGGGAAGAGAATACTTATTGGTCATTAGACCTTTACCTGTCATATATTATCTAGGAAATACCCAGGCCACGAATTGGAATCACATTTCTTCCCTTGGTCATGCTCTACCTCCCTTTCTGGGGGAGTATTTGAGACCCTTCCGTAAAACCTCATTGATATGATATATGAAGGTAATGGAATATTATTATTCTTCAAAAAATGATGAACAAGGTGATTTTAGAAAGGCTTGGAAAGATTTATACAAACTTTTGCTGAATGAAACAAGCAGAACCGGAATTCATTGTACACAATAACAGCAAAAATGTGTGATGATAAACAATGAAAGACTTGGTTCTTCTCAGTGGTTCAGTGACCCAAAGCAATCCCAATAGACTTTGGATAGGAGATGCCATCTGCATCCAGAAAGAGAACTGGAGACTGAATATAAATCAATACATACTAAGTTTACTTCTTTATTTTTTTTTAATCTGCCCATGGTTTTTCCCTTTTGCTCTGATTTTTCTTTCCCAAAATGATTAATAAAGCAATGTGTGCAAAAAATTAATTAATTAATTTTTAAGAAAGAACCTCATCGATAATGAAGTTCTTTGAGTTTAGGCCTGAATGCTGGCAATCAGTTAGTGCCTGAGATGCTTTTTATTTGAAAGCCAGAAAACTATGTCTGGCTCCTTAATTTGAGGGCTGTTTTCTTGGATCCAAAACAGATTTTTTTTTGGGGGGGGGGAGAAATAAAGTCAAGTTGATATTTTTCTGACTTTTTCATCTCTAGACAGAAAAGTGTTGCAACATTTTTGTAGGCAGCACTTTGGCTGCACTAGGAGCACTGATACCCTGGATTAGTGAGGCTTCTGGTAGAAAATCCTGTGGTCCCAGGGAAGGAATAAGACAAAGAAATTAGGAACAGAGGACAGTGCCTGACCAAGTCCACATGTCCTTAAGTGAGTCAGAATGCTAGCACAGGAAGGCCCTAAGGGCCCTAGTCCTAGTCCTAATCCTAGGCCAGAGGAAGAAAGTGATGGAGAAGAGAGAAAGGGCCTGGGCCAGGGTCAGCAGATACTAAGGCCTGAGCCTGACCTAAAGTCAACGCTCCTGATATATGGCCTCCTGCTCTGTTTCCACTTAGAAGTGAAATAAGAGATGAGTATAGGCCTGCACACATGTGTCACCAGGACCCCCATACCCCTTCCTTCAGCTCCTTCTCTTTGGTGTGTTCCCCCAGGAGCCTTCTATACAGAGAGGTTGCCTGGGCCAAACAGAACTGGGCGGGTTGTGGTTCTCAACACCAATCTGTACTACAGCAGCAACGAGCAGACAGCCAACCTAGATGACCCAGGGAGCCAGTTTCAGTGGCTGGATGATGTGTTGACTAATGCATCCAGAGAAGGAGAAAAGGTAAATAAATGGCTTTCCTTTGGCTCCTTCTAAAGTGGCAGCTACAGGCCCGGCCTCCTGTTCTTCTGTCCTCTTCTCCATTAAGTAAGCATTCACTAAGCACCAATGCTCTGCTCCTGGGGAAGATGCAGGGATGAGGAAGGCATCGTTCTTCTGAGACAACCAGGTGGTCCAGTAAATTTGGAGGTGCTAATTTGGAGTTTGCTTTCTGTCTTAGACACTTACTAATTGCAAGACTCTGATTAACTTTTTCAGCCTCAATTCATCTGTAAAGTAGGAATAACAGCACAAACCTCCCAGGATTGTTGGGTGGCTGAAATGAGATAAATTTGAAAGCACTTTGTAAATTTAAAGGGCTGTATAAATGATAACTATTATTATCAGTTATTAAAATCTCAATTGTAAGGGAAGGGTCCAACCTGTATCTTAATAGTTTCTACTTGAAGATCTCCACTGCAGAAGGTTCATTCATTTATGGACAACTCTAATTTTTGGAATCTTTTTCCATATATTAAATCTGGCTTTTGTCTGTGTATTCTCAACACTTAATACAATGTCTGGTATATAGAAGATTCTTAATAAGTGCTTGTGGATGGATTAATTATGCATATTTGTTTACACACACACATAAGCATATATATATATATATATATATATATATATATATACACACACACTTCTCTCTCCCTCTCTTCCGCTTCCACTCATTGATTGGTCTTCATTCTGCTATCTGGGACCATCCAGAACAAGTCAAATTTCTCTCTTTTCTAACAACCCTTCTTTACTTGAAAATAATTATAATTTTCCCCTTCCTCAAGTTTATTCTTCTCCAGACTAAATAGCCTCAGTTTCCTCAGTGGATCTTCCTGTGGCCCTGATGTGGAGTTCCTTCAAATTCCCTGATTCTCCTGTAGATGACTTCAATGTCTTCATGTCTTTCCTAAAATGTCTTGCTTAGAACTGAGCACAATTCCTCAGATGTTGTTGGACTGGAGCAGAGTGCATGTGAACCAGTCCCCTTCCTCATTCTGGATACTGCCCTTTTAATGCTGCCAAAAGTCCACAATGATTTTTTTTTTAGTCACAATGGCATTCTAGATAAGTAGGTGGTGCAGTGGGTAGAGTGTAGAGATAAGAAGTTCCTATCCTATCTCAGTCATTTAGAAACTCTATGACCTTGGGCAAGTCTTTCAGCCTCCTTTCCTTATCTCTAAAATGGGATAGTAATTGCACCTACCTCCCTGAGGGTGGTTATCCCAACCTATTTATCCACTGGAGTTGTTATCTTAATCTATTTATCAAATGAGATAAAGAACTTTGTAATTTGTAAAGTATGGCTGTGAGGAAGAGGAGGAGGATGTTGATCTTGAAGTCCTCTAAATCCTAGGGCACTTGGCCAGTGGTCCATTCCTAGGTAATAAGTATGTAGTGGTCCCTGCCCACCAAGTGACACTTTCAGAAAAGGGAGAAATGTCTTTGGGTTGAGACAATCAGAGAGGGTTTCCGGAAGGGGAGGAATAGAAAATATGCATTTAGATAGTTCCTACTATGTGCACAAATCACCCATTTTACAATTGAGGAAAATTAGTTAAGACTCACACAGCTAGTAAGTGTCTGAGGTCATATTTTAACTCATCTCCCTGATTCTAGACCTCTCCAGTGGCTCTCCAGTGCTCCACCAAGCTCCCCCAAGGTAGTCACCCTTCTCAGAGTCTCAAAGTTGGAAGGGACTTGCAGTCCAAGCCATAGCTGACGGGACTCTAAGCTACAGAATCCCCTATAAGTGGTCTTCCTGGCTCCATGTGAAGACCTCTTCAGATTGAAGAAGCTCATCCCACTTTGTGGCTTTCCAGGAAGTCCAGGATTCCAGCAGGCAAATTCAGGAAGGGCAGAGGCATCTCTCTGAGTCTTCCCCTTTGGCACCCCAGAGAACTTGAACCTTTCCTTTGTCAGGTGTATGTCATTGGCCACGTGCCCCCTGGTTTCTTTGAGAAGACCCGAAGCAAAGCCTGGTTCCGGCCCAGCTTCAATCACCGCTACATGGAAATCATTAAGAAGCACCATGGTGTGATAGCCGGCCAGTTCTTCGGTCATCACCACACTGACAGTTTCCGGATGTTTTATGATGACAAAGGCAGGTGTCCTGTACTCCAGGGGAGTTTGGAGCTGCATCTTCTCCCTTTTTCAAGTATTTCTTTGGTCATGGAATTGTCTCAATTTATTGTTTAATGATTTCAGTTATTCTCGCTATTTGTGACCCCATTCAGGGTTTTCTTGGCAAAGATACTGGAGTAGTTTGTTTGCCTTCTCCAGCTCATTTTACAGATCAGGAAGCTGAGGCAGACAGGATTAAGTGCCTGGCCTAGGATCACAAAGCATAGTGTCTGAGACTGGATTTTAACTTGGAGGTCCTCCTGAGCCCAGGCCATGTTTTATCCACTGCAATACCCAGCTACCCTTAGGACTCAGGAGTCTTTCATATTGCACTTTCATAAATTATGCCAACAAATTAAGGATCTACTATTGATGGAGCTGATGAATACATGTTTCAGATAAACATTTGGACTCCTCCTTTATGGAGGATGTGGTCAGGTAGGGGAGAATAAGACATGCCAGACATGAGATAAACTGTTCTGGAATACAAGGGAAGAAAGGTTATTACTATCCTGGGAAAATTGAAGAGGGAGACTTTTCTGAAGGAGGTTAGCATTTGAAGGCTTTAAAGGATGAAAAAGTTCAATAGGAGGAGATTGGAAGAGGGTAATCTCATCATAAGGAATAATGAGGGCAAAGGTGGCCTTAGGGGATTGTGTGTAGTGCAGGTTGGCTGTAATTTAAAACATATAGAGGACCACTATGACAAAAGGCTGGAAAAGAAGGGTGGGAAAGAAAACAGATATTGATTAATTGAAAATTTTAAAAGAAAAAAAAGTAGAGTGGGGCTAAATTTTAGATGTTCTTGAATGAGTGTAAGAAATTTGAACTCTCATCTCTGCTTTCTTCCTTAAAGGGGGCCCCATCAGTGTCATGTTTCTAGCTCCTGGGGTGACTCCCTGGAAAACAACACTTCCTGGGGTGAACAATGGAGCCAATAATCCTGGGATTCGAGTCTGGGACTATGATCCAGTTACCCTACAACTTCAGGTAAGTAAATAGGTCAATTGGACTGGAATAAGGGAATACTGTGTAATGAATCTAGGAAGGAGGTGGGAGCCAGTGGGGAAGGGCTTTCAGTTCTAAGCTGAGGAATTTGTGTTTTATTTTAGAGGCCACAAGGGCCCCGTAAGTTTTTGAGTAGGGCAAACTTATACTTTAGGAAGCCTGTTTGACTGCTTTGAGTTTGGATTGAAGGACAGACAAGAGGAAGGAAGCTAATTAAGATGCTGTTGCAATAGTCCAGGAAGAAGATAAGGAGGGCCTGAATTTAGACAGTAGCCATGTCAGCAGAGAAACTGGGATGGATGCGATGTGTTGTACAGCACTGACAGCTAATTCCTTTTTTACCCCATCCAATATGAGTTACAAAATCTGTTTTTTTGCCTCCGCACCCAGCATTTCCCCTGCTTCTGCTCTGATCTGCTCACACAGCCATCCCTGTGGTGCCTGCCCTCAGCCCTCCTAATTAGTGCCCCAGAAGGGGTTGGCAGTGCCTCTGCAAGCTGGCAATCCAGTTTTGATTTTGGGGATCCCCTACAAGAACTGGGGACAAAGGCTACGGTGGTCACTGGAAATCCCTTGAGGAGGGCTCCTTGGTCACAAGTGATAGGAAGGGCGAGGGAGAGTGGCCCAGCAGCCAGCATTACTCCCACAATTCACAACCCTGCCATATTTGGCCAATATTTTGATAAGGAACCTCTTAGCTCTGAGGGAGCTCATGGTTCAGTGGGATTGTGTGCCCTGGTTTGGGAGTCAGGAAGTATTGGATTTAATTAAGTCCAGTCTCAGGTCTGCATGGTCCTAGGCAAATAGCGTCCCCTCCATTTACCTTGGTTTCCTCAAATGTAAAAATGGGGATAATCACAGCACCTACTTCCCAAGGGTTGTGAGGTTCAAATGAAATAATGTTTGTAAAACTCGCCTGGCTTGTAGTAGGAGCTATCTATATTCTTATTCCGTGTTCCCTTCATTCGCCATATGAGAGTAATCATAGCTAGATCGAGTGCTGAGCCTGCAGTCAAGAAGCCCTGGGTTTAAGTTCAGCCTTTCAGTATTACCAGGCATTTGAGGCAGGGGAGGAAGAGGAAGAAGAGTTTGAGGAAAAGGATAAAGAAGAGGAGATGGAGGAGGGAGGAGAGCAGGAAGAGGTGAGGGGATGGAGGAGGAGAGAACTTGGAGCACTCTGCATTCACCAGATCCTAGCTGACTTGGCTGCTCTCCTTGCCCCTTCAGGACATGGTGACTTATTATTTAAACCTCACCCAGGCCAACTTGCAGGCCCCAACATGGGACAAAGAATACCGACTGACTGAAGCCTTCCAGGCCCGGGACGGCTCAGCAGCCTCCATGCAGCAGGTGCTGGACCAGATCACATGGGATAATGGGGCCCTGCAGAGATACTATCAGTACAACTCTGTCAGTTATGACTTGGACCCTTGTGACCAGGGCTGCCGGGCCGAGCACCTGTGTGCCATGAGGGAGGTGGACTTTGAAAACTATGAAAGGTGCATCAAGGCGGCGGGCTCCGCTTGTGGACTGTCGGGGCCCCTGCTCCTCCTCTGCCTGATGATGGGGCTTCACTTGATCCGAGCCCTGGCTCCCCAGTAGAAGAGAAGCATTGTGGGCAGAGGGCCCAGAGCAGGCACAAGCTCTGAGGCCGAAAGCTGCAGGGCTGCTGGGAGTCAAAGGGGCACACGTGTGGAAAGAGCAGTGGACTGAGCCCCTGGAGGCTGGCCCTCCCCCCTCCCAATCCCCTCTCCAGTAATGTGCCGTGCAGGGACAGGGATCTTGCGGTACCTCAAAGAAGGGAGGATTTATTAAGCTCCTCTGTGTGCCTACCATGTGAGTGACTATTGTGCCAGCCCCTGACACATCTTTCACTTGATCCTTACAACCACCCTGGAGGGAGGCCTTGTTATCCCCAATTTAAAGGAGAAGACCAATCAGGCAGAAGTGAATCTGGCCCACCCAGCTAACAAGTGTCTGAGGCTGATTTGAATCCGGGGCTTCCTGACTGCAGGCTTCTACCCAGAGGCCAGGCGCACCTTGGCCCTTTTCTGGACTCCAGACTTTGGCTCTGTGCCCTAAGCCTGAAATCCTCTTCCTCTTCCTCTTCTCCACTTCGGGGTGTCCCTAGCTTCCTTCAGATCTCAGCCAAAACCCGGCATCTTTGGGGAAAGTCAGCGACAGTTCATCCCCTAGGTGTCCTTTTACCTGGATTCCCTGGGCTTAATTAAGCCTGCGGGCTCAGCACATAGTAGGTGTTTAATAAATGCTTGTGGATTTGACTGACTTACCGCCTTTTCTGATTTCCTTTCCCAGACCCTCTTCCAGCCCCCTCCTCCCTAAAAAGATCATTTTCGGATGAGGGAAAAGAGAGGTTGGGCCGGGGGTGCGGCCCTGCGATGGAAGGGCAGTCACCCCCCGGGGCCGAGGCTCCCGGCTGGTTTTAACTGCAGTGGGTCTTTATTTTATTAAGTAAATCTCACTTTAATCTGGACCCACCCGGGAGGTCTCTCCCAGCTTGACAGCTTACGGCGGGTTCTGTAGCCCGGGCGCCTCCAGTGAGCAGATGGAGGAGTCGGTTCCGGGGCCACGCTCCGCAGGGATACAGAACCAGAGATCGAGGAAGGCTTCGATCTGGGTTAACTTTCACCCTCGACATTTCAGAAAGGTTTCCCTTCTCTACTGAGGGGTGAGGGAGAGGGCTTTGGACAAGGAGCAGCCCGAGGCTACGAGGGGAAACTGAGGCTACTCCGGGTCCTAGTGGGGGAGGGGAGGGGAGGGCCTGGGAGAAGCTCCCTAGGGCTCCGTCCCATGGGGGAGGGGTGACTTATTTCGGACCTCGACCCACTCCCTAGAGGCGATGGGCGGGGAGGGAGGGGGAAGAGGAAGGGAAAGGACTACATAAAGGAGAGGAGGGGCAAGGGATGTACGGGGCGGGGCGTCGCGGGGATAGGAGGGGACGGAATGGACGGGGCGGGACTTCCCTGCCCCCATTCCTGCCCCCCTCACGGACCCGCCGGCCCGCGGCCAGTACCCGGAGCCGGAGCGGGCCGGCGGAGGCGGGAGGAAGCGGGGCCATGCCTGGGCCCCCCCGGGCCTGCCGGCTCCGCGACCTGCTGCTGACGGCGCTCGGCACGGGCGCCTTCGTGCTGGACCTGGGCGCCGACGTGTGGGCCGCGGGCCAGTACGCGCGGCAGGGCCGCCTGCTGTGGGCCGCGCTGCAGCTGGCCACGCTGGGCCTCGCCTCGGCCGTCCTGCAGCTCTTCAGCTGGGCCTGGTACCGCGGAGACCCCGCCGACCTGCACCCGGGCCTGCCCCGGGGCCGCCGCCTGGCGCTGCTGCACCTCCTGCACCTGGGCTACCTGCATAGGCAAGTCCCCGCCGCTGCCCAGCCTCAGGTTCCTTCTGTCACGTGACGCCGGGGGGAGGCTGTGACACTGGGCCCTTGTCCCGTCTGGGCGGGCGAGGAGAGGGCACGGGCCCTGACCGAGCGCCCACATGTGCTCAATAACCCAGAGTAGCCGCTGTTAGGATCCCCACTCCACATGGAGGAGACCGAGGCGGACTTTCCCAGGGTCACACAGCCACAAACTGTCGGAGGCTGGATTTGAACTCGGGACTTCCTGACTTCAGGTTTAGCACTGCCCATTGCCCTGCCCAGCTGCCCGCCACTGAAACTCTTAGTATTGCTACCGCCGTTACTACTACTTACTACTACCACTACCACTACTACTATTACAACTCCTTATTTACCACTACTCCTACTGCCACTATTCCCTCCACTACAACTTCCTACTACCACTAACCATAACCACCACTACTACCGGCTCCAGTCCAGAGCTGGGACTGATATGTGCCAGAGGCGCCTCTGTCCTAACCCTGGTAAGCTGCCCCCATCCCCCAGCTCTGAACTCTGTCTATCCTTTTTTTTTTTTTTTTTTTGCTAAAGCTGTTGGGGTTAAGTGACTTGCCCAGGGTCACGCAGCCAGGAAGTGTTAAGCGATCTAAGTCTTTAGCTTAGATTAGATAAAGTATTTAAGCCCTAGGAATTAAAATGCTAGCGGAAGCTAGTTTCCCTCTGGGAAGAGCTTGGGATGCGGGAGGAAGGGAGGCAGAGAAGTGGAGACCTGAAGAAATGTCGGGCCGCCTTCCTGTCTCTCTGTCAGTCATCTATTTTCTCCCAGTCCCCTCAGAAGTAAGAGGGCTTGCCCACGTTCCTCCCCAACCAGCACCTGTCGGCCAGAACTGTAAGGTCAGTTGTCTTGCTCCACTCTCCCAAGCTGCCTCTCACTATAGAAATGCCAGTTATGACGGTCATGGCATGTTAAAGCTGGAACAGCCCTCTGGGATCCTCATCCACCACTTTGCAAGAGGTAGTCGGAGGAGGGACTTTGTGAGTGTCCAGTGACCCATTGCTTGTGGCTTAGACATTGTTTCCAGGAGTGGGCAGTGACTGGCTGCCAAGCCTAGGCATTCTCAGCCTTCCGTTTGTTACTGGGTGAGGTCTGTAAGACTAGAGAAATGTCATTCTTCCAGCTCAGTGCAGTCATCAAGTGCCCTTGGGAGCAAAGATGGTGGAATTAAAACAAAAAAAGTGACAGTCTCTCTCGTCTGTGATGTTGCCAGGGACCAGAACGTTTTATTTGTGGACTTTTACTCAAATTCACTTCTTCAGCCCCTGGAGTAGATGGACACATTTTTTGAAAGTTCTCATAATTTTAAACAACAGGTTCAAGGTCCTGTTCTCTTCATTTGTTCTGTGATGGAGGGCAAATCTTCTCAGAGGTTTCAGTTTCTTTACCTCAGAAATAGGGTTGTAATACCTGTCCCATGTCTCAGATAGGACTCAGGAGTGGTAGATCCTTGTGAAGGGCCCAGTACACAAAAGGCTCTTAATAAATACTTGTTGGTTTTGAATTGAAGAGCCCTCCCCGCTTCATGAGTGTAGGCCTCTGTTGAAATTCAAACCTTTGCCTTTTTGACTGAAAACATGTGCATAAATGTTAACAAAACCAAAGTAAGGAGCTGCCCATTTGCTCTGTCTCCTTCCCATGGCTTTGATGATGGGTTACCTTTCTTTTGTTTTCAAAATAGGCCTGGAAAAACCACCAAAACTCAGGGTAAATCAAGGCTGGGGACGGAAGTTAAGGATTACAAAAAAAACTTTGGTATTTAACTCAATAGATTTTTTTTTCAAACCTATATTTTATGTAACCCAATTTTGAGCTCCAGTAGTAGGACAAAGGTGTGATAGGTGTGCAGACTGCCAGAGTGAAGGCAGGTAGCAGAGCATCCTAGAATTACAGATGAAGGGACCTTAGAGGTCATTCTCTTCCCCTTCCTTTTAGACTAGACAAAGTTATTAAACTCATACTGTGCGCCGGGCACTGCTAAACCACTGGGTACGTAAGCAAAAAAAAAACAAGGTCTATCCCCTCTTGGAGACTGCCTCTATGACAGGGGTAGAAAATTAGTCCAGATAGTCTGCAGAAGGGGTGGAGACTTAGTGGCTAGAACCGATGACTGTATGATCTGTAAAGGGAGATAGTTGGACCTGCTGACCCCTAAAGGGCCTTCCAGCTCCAGATCTTCAATCTTAATATGGAAGGCAGAATTGGAATCTAGGTCTTTCTGACCCCAAGGTCTGTGTTCCACCCCCCTGCCAAACTGTATTGTTCTGTTTTCTCTGCCAAAGAGAACCATTTTTGCCTGGAAAGGACAAGACAGAAGCACTCAAAGTCATAAGGACTGGATAAGTTCAGGTGACCAGGTCCAAAAACTGCTTCCTGTTGGACAAGCTGTAGTCCCGTGGCCTTAACCTTTGTTCCTGTCCACAGAACTTCCTGTTAGAGGGATGCTTAGTGAAGGGCTTGGTCCAGTGAGCCAGCATGGCCTTATTTAGAAGGCACCTCATTTTTCTTAATGGGGGCTGGGGAGTGCTGTAGATAGAGCATTTTCCCATTGTACTGTGTCGTACTGTTCCTGTGGAGGAGGTGCAGTGATGTGGCCTAAACTGAAACAGTTCTGTAGTTTGGGAGCTGCTTGGATGATTCGGTGTCCACTTGGAAGGAGCGGGCCAGAATTTGTGTATTTGTACCCCTGGCACTTAGCACAGTGCCTGGCACATGGGGAGCCCCTAATAACTGTTGGCTGACTGCTTAGCTTGTGATGCCATTTTTATCAGTAACTTGACTAAAGACACAGATGGTATCCTTGTCAAATCTGCAGACAGTACAAAGCTGGGACAAAAGACAGATTTGGGACCTCCCAGGTTTTGTCTTTCTATCCCTGGTGCCATGTACATAGTAGGCACTTACTAAATGACTGCTGAATTCTGGCAGGTTAGAATCTGAGACCAAACTTAATGAGATGAAATTTAAAAGGGACAAAAGTGGAACCTGACACATTTGGGCTTAGTAAATCAACCCCACATATACAAGATGGGAAATACAAAGCAAAATAGCACTTCATTTGGAAAAGGTCCGGGTTTTGGTGAACTGCAAGCTCAACGTGAGTCAATTATTGCTATAGGATTGGTGAAATCCAAAGTAGGTGAAGCCCTTAGCGTAGACTCAGATCCTAGGGTCCTCAAGCAGAGAATGATACAAAGTGGGCTGAAAGGGGGTTATCAACCTGGATCAGGCCATGCAGCTGGGGTCTGTAACCCCAAGCCTCCTCCCATGGTGTATTTGGGTGCTGGAATGAGGGGGCTTTTGCTCGGGAAAGACGGGACTAATTCTGGCCCTGTGGGTGCCCTGCCAGGTGTGTCCAGGCCCTGAAAGTGGGATTTGCCCTGTGGAGGCAGGAGGAGCCGGCTGAGATTGACCTGGACTATGCCAACTTCATTTCCATGGACATCAGTATGTTGCGGCTCTTCGAGACCTTCCTGGAGGCCACACCGCAGCTAATCCTGGTGCTCCACGTCACCCTGTGCACGGGCAAAGTGGAATACTATCAGTGTGAGTGCTGACCCAGAACCCTCCGGGGCTGGGGGTGTGGGGTGTAGGAGGGAGGCAGCCCCAGGCCCAGGAGGCGGCAGGTGCATGTTTCAGGACTGGAGAAAATGTCCCAAAGGATCCTAGTGTTTTGGCTTTTCCCCTTGGAGGCCAAGGGGATTTTGTCTCTTTTAGGTAGATGAAGATCTCAGGGCCTCAGGTTAGAAAGGATACATCCTGTCCAAATTTGGGCTTGGAAGGGATTGGGAGGTTGGATTCCAGGCGAGCATGATTAGTGGACTTGGATGGGGGGCAAAGGTCTGATCCTGTGTGGCAGCAGCAGCCAGAATCTGGGTTTCCCAGGTAGTGGAGATTTTGCTCCTTGCGTGATCTTGGATAAGCCCGTTTCCTATGGTAAGGATGAAGCAAAAGCCCCCTTGTTCCCCATAGCTAAATACTCCCTGCCAAGAATGGGGGCCTTGAAGAAGGGCATTTGTGAAATGTTGGGGTTCAAGGACCCATATTGTGGGAAGGGAAAGAGAAGTAGTTCCTCTGTGCTGCTCTATAAAGATAGAAAGCAAACAGCCCCTACTCTCTGAAAGTTTACATTCTGCTGAAGGAAACACAAAACATATACATATTTGTGTCTATACATAGTCATACACACTGTGTGTACACATTCATATTGTATCTATGTATACTGTGTATATGTGAATGTGTATATATATATATACATATATATATATATATACACACTGTATGTGTATATATACTTAGTATACATATACATAATATACATACACACACATATACATATATAAAATATATATATATATATTAAAGATATAGGAGTGTCTCAAGTCTTACTGCATTTAATAGCTTAAAGTTGCACTAAGACTTTTAGAATACCCTGTACACAGAATAAAAAACAGTAGTTTTTAGTTTTTTAGCTGGGTAGATCAAGAACGCTGTCAGTGAAATGTATGATCTGAGCTGAGCTTTGAAGATAACCAGAATGCGATTCCTCCTAGGGGAGGGTGTACCATTTAGATCATGTGGCACAGTCTGGGCAAAGGCTTAGAGTCAGGAGCTGGGCTCTGGAGGATGGCTTAGTGTAGGGAAAAACCTGAGGCAGGAGGACCACTGGATGCTAGAAAAGATGGCCAAGGCTCAGGCCATCCGTGTGAGGAGAGCGGACAGGCAGGGAAGAAATGGGCAGAGATGGGAAGACAAGGGGGAGTGATTTGACAACTGAGTGGCTGTGTGGGGAGAGGGAGGAACAGGGATGATGCTGGGGCAAACACGGGCAATAGGAAGGACCAAAGTCCGGAAGTTCAGGAGAGGGATGGTTTGGGAGGAAAGCAAATGACCCTGGCTTCCTTGGGGAGACTCAGATGTCCCTACAACATCCCAATAGAAGAAAACGGCCTCAGCCCCTCCTCCCGCCAGCACTCTTGTTCAAGCACAGACAGGCCTGACCATGTCACTCTGCTCCTCAGCAAAGCTTCATGGCTCCCCAGTGCCTCGAGAAAGAACTGCTCCTTTTGACATTTAAGGCCTTAGACCTTTGCCCTCCTTCCCCTCCTTGTCCTCACTGCTCCTTCCTTCCATTTCCCACCTCGGGCATTTTCCCTGCTGGGCCCCATGCCTGGAATGCCCACCCACAAGTCCTGTTAAAATTCAGCCTTCTGCAGGAAGCCATTCTTCGTCCTCCTTAATCTCAGTACCTTCCCCTGAGACCCCCAATCGTGGTGAAATTTTCCTTGTCTGTGTTGTTTGCATGTTTCTCATGCATTAATTAGACTGTGAGCTCCTTGACAGCAGTGACTGGTAGGCTTTGTGTCCCCAGGATTTTGCACATAGTAGGAGCCTAATAAATGCTCACTGAGGTAAGCTGGTGAGGTCAGGAGGTGGATCCATAACCCTCAGGGATAATTTCTACAAACATAATTCTACAGAAACGATGAGAAGTGAGTGTTCATGGTGTGAAGGTGACCCAGACCTGCCAGGCTGGATGGGCTCTGTGGGGCAGACCTAGGGCCGTGGGAGCCCAGACATCTGGGCTGTATTCATAGGCTTGACCTTTAAAATGGGTCAACAAGTGTCTGGGAAGCTAAAGAGAGCATGGGCTGGGCAGAGAGGAACATGATGAGCCTGGGCTCACCAGCATACCCCCAGGGGCTCGAGGGCCTGGGCCTACCAGGGTTGTGAGAAAATCCAGGTCTGGCCTATCAGGCTCACTGGCACATCCTCGGGTCCGCCAGGGCCTAGGCCTACCAGGGTTACCAGCCTACCAGGCACACTGAGGTTTTTCCTGCAGACGGCAGAATTTTTGGTCCCAGTAAATAATAAACATTTGTCTCCAAAAGCCCAAAGGGGTTGGCTGCTCCTTGGAAAGAGGCCCTGCGCTCAGGAAAGCCCTTCTCTCTTGTTGAAGTTGCAGCACTAGGTCAGGGTCTGGAGTAGGAAGGGACAAGAGTGTCCAGAGCCAAGGTTCCCAAACTGGGCAGCCTGCAGCCAGCTCTCAGGGCAGAGGAATACTGCACATTTTGAGGTCGTTATTTTGGTTCATGGACACCATGAAAAAAAATGTGTCATTTAGTTGTGTGGAAGAACCTTGAGGAGGCCCTCTGCCCTGTCCCAGACCTCCTGCCTCATCTTCCTTCCAGCCCCAAGGTAGGCCTAGGAAAGCTGGGACTGAGGTAGACCCTTCACCTCGAAATGATCCTGCTTTGGCCCTCACAGGGTCACAGTCCCCAGGGGACAGGTCTGTGGAAAATTTCCTTGGCTGAGTGGGCACAGCCAGTGCAGGGCAGGACTCTCTTGGGAACGGGCCGGTCTCATTTCGAGGCTCTCCGGGCAGAGGCCGGTGCTGAGACGTGGGCCGTGCCCTCTGGGGGCGCCGCGAGACTCAGGGCGCCTTTATGCTTTGCAGGGCTGGGCATCGGTACCTCCTTTGTCTGCATCGCGTGGGCCCTGCTGGATTATTACCGGGCCCTCCGGAGCTGCCTCCCCAGCAAGCCTTCCCCGGGCTACCTCCCTTCTGCCGTCTATTTCCTCTGGAACCTGCTGCTGCTGTGGCCCCGGATCGTGGCGCTGGCCCTCTTCTCCACCGTCTGGCCCAAGTACATCGCCCTCCACTTCCTGACCCTCTGGGGGGTCCTGCTGCTCTGGGTGTGGCTGCAGAACACAGACTTCATGGCGGGCGCCGCGTCCGAGTGGCTGTTCCGGGGCACCGTGGCCGTCATCCTCTACTTCTCCTGGTTCAACGTGTCAGAAGGGAGCACCCTGAGCCGCGGTGTCATCCACTTTGGCTTCCTGGTGACGGACAGCGCCTTCCTGGGCGGCACCTGGCTGGCCCACAACGTCCCGCTCCCCAGCCCTTCCCTGCTGTCGGGGCTGCTCCCCGGGGCCGCGCTGTCCTTCCTGCTGGGCCTGGGGCTGCGTGGCGCCTACTACCAGTGGCTGCACCCCAGCCGCCCAGTGGTGGCCTTGGATGAGGGTGACGGGAGCCGCAGCTTCGCCCTCCAGGACTGGCACCAGAACAGGAGGATGGCCAAACTCGCTCAGTGCTTCTTCCCCAGGGCTGCCCCGGCCAAGAGTGAGGAAGTGAACGGCGTCCACTGAGCCGGGACGGGCCCAGTCTGGGAAGGTGGGAAGGGGCACGGGGCAGGCCTGGCCAGGGGGCCTTCCTGAAGGTGGCCTCTGGCTTCTCCTTGGAGATGGGAGAAGTGTCTGAGGCCTCTAGGGCCGTGGGACTCGGGAAGGCAGATGAGGGGAAGACGGTCCTCCTGGTGTCCCCTCCCCCCGCTCTTAGGTCAGCACCTCCCATAGTCAGTGGTGTTCCTGGCCAAGCTTCTGGAGCGGGGGAGGGTGTGCCTGGGCAGTGCCCATGGCTGGCCATGCCTCCTCCTACTGGAACCGGGAAGGGCCAACCATCAGTGTCAATCCAAGTGCCTGTGAGCCTCTCACCACGACCAACGTGCTGCGCTCCTCCTTCCTGGAGGATTGTTTGTGAGGAAGGAGACGCTTGTTCTTTGTCCCTTCTGCCCGGGTGGGAGGGAAGAGATGTTACTTGTGTTCGGGAGAGTCTGTTGTTCAGTGTTGTGGTTTTATTAAAACTTCTGAAATTGGCCCTGCTTCTTTGTATCAGACCAGTCCGAGGCAACCCTCAGCTGCGGGCTCTGACCTTCCGGACACCGATCTGGGACAGACGCCGGCAGGCAGAAACACGTAGCGTAGTCCTCTCCACCGGGGAGCAGGCCACAGAGGCTGTTTTGGGGTGTGGGAGACAGTCTCCCGGCTGGGCCGGACACCTGGCTCTGGCACCCCAGGCCTGCATCCCATCCCGCAGAATTGAGGCCTAAAAGAGGAAGTCCGGCCTGGGTGCTGCCACGGCCCCTGCTGCAGATGGGCCACAGAGGTGACCGCTGTCACCTTCACCCACAGAGGCAGTGGCTGGTTTGGCACCCACATTCCCTCAGCAGAGAGCCTTTTGTCACTGCCATTTGGGGACCCCTCTGCTCTGGTCCCCAGGCCCTAACACTGTTCCCTCCAGGAGTTTGTCCAGCCTGGGAAGACCACTGGCTCTACAGACCAATGTATCATTCTTTGAAGACAGCAATCTGGCATCTTGTCTAGAGAAAGGGCCTCCGGCTCTCCTAGAAAGGCGGGGCTCTGCTTGCCTCAAGAAGCCTCTCACCCCAAAAGAACCAGCAGCAGCCCTTGCATGTTAGGGACAGATGGCCTTTTCAAGGGCCTGAGAGTCCAGGACTCCTGCTGTAGCAACTAGTTCCTGCTAGGGAATTTTAGAAATCATCCAGTCCATTCCCTTTTTCTTTAAAAACAAAAACAGGAAATGGGTGTAGAGAGGAAAATGGCCATATTGGAGGTCATACCGAGCCGGAAACAGAAGAGCCACAATGAGAAACCAAGTCTCACCCTGGATGGACTTTCCCTCTGGCTCTTGCCCTCAGTAGAGCTTCCTATTCCCAGCCATCCTTTGGGGAGGAGTCTTGCTGGATTTTAAACTTTCCTCTAATTACTCCACAAATCCCCCATTAATCAGTGCTTGTGGTCCCACCATTAATTAGCTGTGTGTCAGGAGCCCTTGGGTCTCCTTTTTGCTGGCCAATTGGGGCAAGTTCTTGCCCTGCCGGAAAGAGATGTGACCCAGTCTTAGTGGCCTGAGGACTAAGTGAGGCCACACTGGGGAGTGGTCTTCTGCTTGGAGCACTCAGGGGAGGGCTGGGAGGCAGAAGCTCCCTCTGGCCCTTCCCATGGGCAGCATCTGGGAAGGACCAAAATGATTGACTTCTGGCCTGGCTGAGCCCGGCAGTCAGTCGTTTGTGTCCCTTTAGAAGATGGGCCGGAAGCCAATTGTATAGAAAATAAAAACTTTATTTTTTTCAAGTTTATAAGATAGTTCCCATTACATATAACATTATGGTCAAGGAATCTACAGCCACGAATGCCCTCGGTCACATAAATATTCCAAATCCAATGTGTATTCCTGCTTTGAGGCATCTCAAGTCCAGAGGGAAAATCCAGTTTTGAGCAGAATCAGTCCTTAAGGGAGATAGTTCCTGTCAGTGCATTAGGGACTAACCAAGTTCTGCTTTCCAGTCTTCCAAGAGAGAACAAAGGGAGGACTGGACCATTGCTACCGAGATCACCCAGGGTCGGGACATGACAATTTGTTTCCTGTGGCCTGAGACCTCCTGGGATTCAAATCTGGTTTCTACAGTTTGAATGCTTCAGTTTCTGAACGAATAACAGAACAAGGAATGGTGAGAAATGAAATCCGTCTCTGGGGCTGGGAAGTTCTGCAAAGTGAGATTGCCCCTCGCAGGGCCCGCTGCGGCCTTCTGCCCAGCACAGCTCCCAGGAGGGGGGGGGGCAGTCACACTAATGCATGGTCTGCAGCCCATAGCTCTCCTGGGCTCTGGCAGCACCCACAGTCACTCTGGCTGGGAAGAGCCCGGCAGCCACCAGCATTTCCCTTCAAATGCAATCTGCCACCAACCTACACTTCCATGGAAGCAGACCTGGAGAACACTACCTGGAGCGAGGATGGCTGCCCTCTGTACTGACCTCTCAGCAGAGGACGCAGGGAAAAAAACCAAATCAAAGCAGATCTGCACATTGTGGAGGGGACCTAAGCAGGCGTATGGGCTGGGCGGGGGGGAGGTGTCACTCCATCTCACGGACATATGGACTGCCCTGTCAGTACTCTGGACGTGGTGACGCTAAGGCACGGTCAGTTTTACATTCTAGAGTGAAGCTACACTATGAGCCTGGGGTCTCCTAATGGCTCCGGATCACCAGGGGGAGTTTTTGGACCCATCTTACAGGAACCAATCTGGTGGAAGTGTCATTCACTTGGCTAATTCCATGGGGGATTGTCTCAAATACAAAGGGTTTGGGGCATGTTCCATTAGACTATTAGCAACTAAAGGATTCAGGGCATTCCTGGGCCCAGCCCAACATACAGATCTCTCCATTATAAAGATTCCTCTTGGAGACATGGGATGTGTGTGTGCTGAGTAGGGAGAACACTGCAAAGTGATAAAGTAGGGACAGACTCCTCCAGGCTTCCCCTTTGGGGCAGGGGGCCAAGGGGACTGGTACGGACCAGTTGCCATCTAGGTGGGAGGGCTTCCTCCCTGGGCAAGGTTCACCTTGGAATAACCCACACCCTGCTATTGGCCAGGAATGGACTCAGCCCCTGTAAGGGGGGGAGGAAGGAGGGGATACACGACTCTCAGGGCTCTAGGCTCCCTGCGTCACAGGAGCAGAGAACTCTCTACAGGGTGACAGGTGTTGGAAGGTGGAGGGTGGATCCCTCTACCATTCTTGCCCAGTCCACAGCACGGCATCCTTGGGGGTAGGGTGCAAGAGAAGCTTGGAACCAGAGAGAAGGGAGGCTCTGCATGTCAAGGTGCATCGGAACGAGAGCCTTTTGCCAATTCTGAGACACGGAGGGGACGGCTTCTTAGGGCATTAAGATCCAGGTTCTGTTTCATCCTAGGACAGTGTCTCCTCTGCTTTTGGCTCCTGCTTCAGGCAGGGTTGGGCCCCTCCCTTTAGGCTGGCAGAGTGCAGCCCTCCAGAACAAAGGTAGAGCCTTCTGAAGCCCCCAGCCAGTCTCCTGTCTGGTCGGAGGTCAGGAGGCTACAGGCCAGGAGGCAGACTGAGCCGTTTTTCTTCTATCAGGTATTCCCCAGGATCTCCAGCCTGGCAGAGGGAGCCCCAAAGATGCCATCTAACTGGGAGCCAGTGGAAAATCAGGTCCCAGCAACAGCCCAAAGCCTGGCATTCTTGCAGCTCAGCCAAGGAGAGCAAACACCAGCCCTCAGAAGTCGGGGCTAACCCTGCTTCAGGTCCAAGGGCCTAGCTCAGTGCCCGGGCCCAGCAGCGCTATCTATACCGGAAGAAGGAGCCTGAACTACGTCCCCATGGCTGTTGGCAGAAGAGGGGCTGCCAAGAGGAAGCTGGTGGTCCAGCCCGAGGAGGCAGCAACAAAGACTGGGAGAGAGGGAGAAGAGCAGGCCCAGGGCACCACTGAGATGGGACATGTGCAAAGAGGTACAGGGCCTTCTCCTGGGCGGCTCCGGCCTGGTCCAGTATCCAGATGCCTGGCAGATGTGGGAATTGGGCAGACGCCGTGGAAGGGGGCAGATAGGAATCAGGGCTATTTCTCCTGGGTTTGGCAAGGGAGGCTCAGGGATAGAGAAAATGTTTTTAGAACAGGCATCACATGACAGAAGGTCACTTGTGGGGGGTGCTCTGTAGTGCAGAGGCTTGGGTGCCTCCCCCCTACAGCTCTTTAAGGACCAGTCCCTATACTGAGTTCACACATTAGTAAAGCCAAGGGTGACCTCAGCAAGAGGGGGCAAGCCCAAATGAGAGATGGTTTAGGACAGCTGGGGAGGAGGGGAGTGAGCCCCAACCTCAAGGTGGAGAACAGAAAGGGGCCAAGGAAAAGCTACTGGCACGAGTAATGGAGATCAGAGAAGACATGTTTTCCAAGAAAATCTATCTTCCTGTTCCCCAACTTTTGGCTTACTAAAGAAGGGACAAAGAGAAAATCTGCTTCAGAGACCAGACCCTGACCTATAAAAATAACACATCCATTCACCGGGAATAAATTCAATAGCTGAATAGACTACAAAGGACGGAGAGAGGTCACAAGAGTTTTCTGCTTCTAACCTATAGACCACAAGTTAATAGCACTGTGTTTTCTCATCACACACTACATTTGAGCACAACTCTGCCTCAGGGATTTTTTTTTTCTTTTTTAAAGAAAACAAAAGGAGAAGAATTAAATCACTGTAGCTAAGGTGAGACTGCCGTTCTCTCCATCCGTCGCCTGCTTCGCTACCAGGGTGTGCGCCCTGGGATGGATGCCCCTCCTGGAGAAAACAAACTGTCCCGGCCTGCTCTGGGCTCCAGCTGGGCTCGCACATCTCGTTCCGAGGAAAGAAGAGTGCCCCCGTGGGGAGGAGAAGGGCTCATGGGGCTGGCACCTCAGCTCCCATCCTTACAGGAAATCCAGTTCCAGGGCTTGGTGGAGTGACACAAGGTCTCCGTGGTTTGTGATCCGCCAGAAAGGCATGTTGTGCTGAAAGAGATGGGGGATGTCTTATTATCCACACTCCCTGCCCCCAAGATCTGTCCTGGCCACTGCCACTCATGACATCTCCCTTGGGCTCTAGTCATCCTTCCAATTTCCCCAGACTCCTGCCTAGCTTAGAGGCACAAGCTGTGGCCTTTGGCCTCTTTTATTCCTCATCTGAACAGATCAGACTCAAAAGAAACCCACCCCTCAATAGGGAGACAAAGCAAGTTAGACAATCTAGAAGAGAGGGAGGAGAAACTTTTCGGGGCCCCTTTCTCCTCTGTTGCAAATTAGATGATCTACAAAGTCCTTTCTCATCCTAATTCTTGGCAGTCCCTGAGAGGTGATGGATTCAGGGCACAGAATGAAACAATTTGGGGGGGGGACACAGCCAATCAGGGATGATGTTTTGCTTTCCTTTACATGACTGTAATAGAAACGTGTTTTTCTAATTTGGGAAAAGGGAGGAAAAAGAGGTAGATTTTCAGTGATTGAAAAAATAATGAACAATTTAGAGTGAGATGTGGAAAAGCAATAAGGCTAAGAAATCTTTCTCTTCCAAAAAAATTAATTTTGCTATGGAATTTGACTGAAATTCAAAACCTGACTTTCATTCATTTTGGAAAAGCAGGGAGGCTTTTGGGGGGCAGCACTGGTAATGTAGAAGAGGAAATGAGGGCCGCACCACTGCATTGTGCATTAATGGCGACCCTCTCCCTTTCCACCGTTCCTATAGAAGAGGCTGTCCAGCCTCTGCTGGGACCCATTCAATGATGAGAAACTCACATTCTCTCCTCACTGCTACACAATAGTAACTGGCAGAACTGGGGAGGTGGCCTTCTTGGCCACCCCTTAGAGACTAAGCCCCCTGGGAGTCAGGGCCCTGCTGACCCTCAGGCCTTGGCACTTCTTCTCTAAACCCTCTCCAAGCCCCTGGTCCCAGGCTTGAGGCTTGGCTCTTCTCAGGATCTGCACTTAGAGTCCTCTGTAGTATTGAACCCCACTTTGCTGAGGGACCAGAAGGTCCCGATAACCTTCAGATTCCCTCACACATGGCTGCTCCCTGCACTCCCAAGAACATGGCTCCTTCTAGAAGATGCTAGGCCCAGCTTCCCCCCCCCCCAATTCTGGGTGTTCCCCTCCTCATACTCATACCCTGATGCACATTTTATAGAGAAACTGAGGGCTGGAGAGGACCCCCCTGCATGCTCTCGCTCCAAGCCTGCCTGCCTTACCTCATAGAGCTGAGAGGGGCAATGAGAGCAGCCTGGAAGGGAAAGGGGATTAACTGCACACAGCACCAGCACGGCCCCAGGGGCTAAGGGGCCAGGGAAGCAGAGATGAAGACAGCAGATGGAGAGGGGACAAGGATGGGGAAAAGAAGAGAAGCTGTCATTCACTTTCTGTGGTTTAATCCTAGCCTCCTCCTCATGGGACACCTGGAGGAACAGGAGGATCCTCCTCTGGCAGAGAAGTCCAGAGGGGATTGATTCTGCCCTGAGCATGTGGCTGGCAAGTATGAGGGGCAGGGGCGCCTCCCAGCCTTACATGACTTGGGGGTAAAGGGGAAGAAGAAAGGCAGAGGGGAACCAGAAAGGGCCTCCCATCCCTGTTAGGTCACAGGGCCTCAGAACAGCCTGGGAGTGAGTCCCCAAGGTACGCCTGCCCCACTGTGGTCAAAGGGAATGAAGGGGCTGCAAGGCTTTCCTCCCAACCCACTGGCTCACATATCCCTGTGGGAGAAGATGCTTGTCCTCCTAAAGTTACCTGTTTGGCCGCAATTTCCTCATCCCGCCCATCTCCGATCACTACATAGGTAACTTTCTTGCCAAATCGAGACACAATTCTTTCAAAGCAGCTCTCCTTCCCTGTGAAGAAAAGGACAGTTTGGAGTGTGACTTCTGCCTCTAATTTCTGTGGCTGAGAGAGGGCTTTAGCAAGCCCACTGAGCCAAACTTCCCCTAAGGCTTCCTCTTGCCCACTCCTCCCCATGGCTTCTACCCCCATGCTCAGGTCCCAGGGCTGCTGGGGCTCTGTGGTAAGCAACTTAATGGGCGTCTCTGTCACGCTCTTGGTGGGGGCTGGCTTTGAGTCTAAGCTGACTAGCTGCCCCCGGACATGACCCCCACACCCAGCATTTACAGTGAGTGACTGTCTTTAGGTTTCCCCACTGTCCTTTGAGGACAGCAGCAATTCCCTCTCCACTTCTTGGAGAGAAGCAATTTCTCTGTTTAAGGGTAAGGGGCTGGGTGGGTAGGCGGACAGTATGAGGGGATGCTAAGGGGGAAGGGAGATTCTGCCAGTCTGAATTGGTCAGGTGTGGTCTGCCCCAAGAAGCGGTGCCATCTCCTGACAATCACCTCAGCATGGTACCCTGCATTTCCCAATGGTGTTGCCTTACTTCCTTGTCCCAAAGTGCAAGAGCAGGTGCTGTATTACCAAAACCCATCACGGATAATGGAGGCAATTAAGGCAGTATTCTGGGTGATGGAGTGCCTCATCTGCCCCATTTCAGGAATACCCTCAGCCTCCTGGAGGCTCCCATCTCTCTAAGCCTCAGCTCTTGGACAGATCTCTAATCTCCCCAGTCATAAGCCACAAGTGGAACTCCCCTGAGTTTCTGAACTGCACATACCACATCCCCCACATAGAATGTAAGCCCCGAGGAGGCAGGCGTTGTTTGTGTCTTTGATACTTTAGTGTCTAGGCATAGTGCTTCACACTTTGGGGGAGCTTAATAATAAATGCTCATGGAACTCAATCTGAGAAACCCGGCAGTTTGTAGACAAAGACAGACACCCCCCTGTCCCCAACAAGCTGCTGGTCTCCTGCAGTATCCCTTTCCCCCAGTATCCCCAACTGATCTTTGTTTTGCTTCTGAAATGTAAACTGTGAATGTCTGATTTGCTACGAGAGTGATCCTTTATTCTCCAAATCCAGTGGAAAATAAAGAATAAGATCATGGAAAACCAGAGTTGGAAGGAACTGGAGAAAAGATATATAGATGAAACCCTTCATTTTACAGCAGAGGTGGGATCTGAACACAGGACCCCTGATTCTTATAATATTTATTCTACTACACAAAATATAAATATGAGAGAAAAGCTAATTCCTTCCTCCTTTCCTCATCTGCTCTGACCCATCCTTTCCTATCTCCTAGGCCTTAGCATCCAATCTATTCTGCATCTGACCTATTCCACCCTAGACCAAAGGATCTCATCTGAACTACTCAAAGCCTTTTGGTTGCTCAACCCAATCATCTGGCTCTTAACTGGGCTCATTTAGACATTTTGCCATCTCTAACTGTGCCCCTTCCAAAGCATCGTTACTTAACAAATGCTGGTGGAATTTAAATGACTCAGTCCCTTTTCTGTTCTTGGCCCATTTCCTTACTTGCAAGTGATAGTGGGAAAACTCACCAGCCCAAGGTCAGAAACTGTCAATTCTACAGCCCCTTTGGCTCTAAAATCTTATGGTGGATGATCTTCTATATCCCCAGTAACCTGTACATTAAATTCAACACATTTTTATCCAGCACCTACAATGTACAAAGTCAACAATCCTTTAAGGATGCTGTGTACGTATAGAAGTAGGGGATGGGGGTGTCTGTTCAACTTGAGTGCCTTCCAATTGTTTCTCCTGGGCTGAAGAATATAACATAAATCCAGATAAATAAGAAGGAAGCTACCACACGTACACATACAACTGCTCACTTCGGATTATCCAGAATGCAAGGACCACAATAAACCTTCATGGTGGTGCCAAGGAAGCTTCGAAAGAAAACAGGGTTGTTACTCAACTGTGCTCAACTTAAAAGTCCTCAAAAGTCATGTTAAAGAAATTCTTATAGTGATGCTACAAATTTGGAATCCAAATCAGAATCTGAACAATTTGCCATTTTGAGGGCAAATACTTATGATCAGGTGAACATCTGTCATCTCAGAAGTTCATCCAGCTCAGTCCTCAGCATCCTTGACAAGTGGCTGCCTAATCACCAGCTACATATCATTCCTTATGAGGAGCTCAATATCTGATGAGGCTGTTCAATGATATTATAAAGGTTAACACTATCTAGTGCACATGTAACTCAATGGGAAATCACAACTAACTTCTATTTCTCTAAACCTGGTCTCTAGGTCTCTTTCTTTTTCAATTCATCCCCCACATAGCTATTAAAATTATGTGCCCATCCTCAGGGCAGCTAGCTGGCACAATAGATAGAGGACCTGAGTTCAAATCTGACCTCAGACACACTTAACACTTCCTAGCTGTGTGATCCTGGGCAAGTCACTTAACCTCAAATGCCTCAGCAAAAAATACATTAAAAAAAATAAATTAAAAAAACCCCTCAAATACAGACTTTACCCAAGCACCTTCTCATTCAAAGACCACTGATGGCTTGCCTCTGCCTCTAAAATAAAATGGAGGCTATTAGCCTTGCATGTGAGGACTGTCAGTTTGAATGGTTTCAGCTTATTTTCATATCACTTCCTCTGGGACCATTTATCTTCTACCCATATTGGGCTAACTCAGGGAAGCTGAAGAAGGGATGGGGTTGAGAGTATATGTAATGAATTCTTGATCAACACAATGACCTATATATATAACAATGCCAACAGAGTCACAATGAAACCTGCTATCCATTTCCACAGAGAAAATGGATGGATTCAGAGAAGAAATGAGGAAAAAAAAAAAAAAATGAGGACATATTTATCTTTCTTTTTCTTGCTTGGGAACATGGCTAATGTGGGAATTTGTTTTGTGTATCTCTATATATTTGTAGTGGGTATTGTTTTTTTCCTTTCTCAAAAGGTGGGAAGAGAATCTGAACAAATATTTTTTAAAAGTATGTATAAGGGGCAGCTAGGGGGTGCAGTGGGTAGAGCACCAGCCCTGAATTCAGGAAGACCCGAGTTCAAATCTGATCTCAGACACTTAACACTTCCTAGCTGTGTAACCCTGGGCAAGTCACTTAACCCCAGTCTCAAAAAATCAAAATAAACAAACAAACAAATAAATAAATTAAAAGTATGTATAAAAATAAGAAAGTATGAGTTCTGTTTTTGACATGAGTTTGAGAAGTCTCTTATGACAGCCAGAAGGTTTGAAGCTCTCAACGGAGACTAGGGCTAGTATTTTCAATCCTTTTTCAGTCATGTCTGACTCTTGGTGACCCTGATAGTGTTTTCTTGGCAAAGGTACTGGAGAGCTTTGACATTTCCTTCTCCTGCTCATTTTACAGATCGGGGAACTGAGGTAATAGGGTTAAGTGACATGCCCAGGGTCCCACAGTAAGTATGAGAGGTGGCATTTGACTCTTTTAGGCTTGGCACTCTATGTAGAATGGTGCCACCTAGCTGCCCCAGAGATAAATGTACAGACCTGCCAATCTGTATAGAAATGATAACTGAACCCATGGGTCTCACTGAGGTTACCAAGAAACTACACAGATGAAGAGGACCCAGGACGGTATCAGGGGCGGTATTGGGGCGAGGTGCTGTGGATAATGCAAAGAAGGGGCCTGAAAGGGAACGGGCAGTCAGATGAACAGGCACGATGGTCAGGAGCGCCAAATGCTAATTAGGAACGATCAGGATTGAGCAAAGACATCGCCAGATGTCACTTAACTGGTATATGCATGTAACAGGATTCAGAGAGACCTGGGAAGACTTGTGTGAGTTGCTGCAGAGCCGAGGAAAGAGCACAATTTAGATAAGGATCATAGCATTCTAAAGGAAAACGACAAGGTCACGCTGGAGAACCGTAACTCAATGACAAATTAGAGGATCCGACAGTGGTAATACATGAGCTCCCTTTCTTCTTGGCAGTCAGCTGTCAGTTAAATAACTTTTATTAAGTATTTCTTAAATTTTACCACATGCCAGGCACTGTGCTAAGCATTGGGGACACAGAGACGAAAGACAGTGTCTCTTTTCAAGAAGCTTAAAATCCAATGGGGAAGACAATAAGCAAACAAATATGAAAAACAAGCTACAGACAGAATAAACAGAAAGTAAACAATCAAACAAAGGCACTAGAATCAAGGTTGGAAAAAGCTTCCTGCAGAAGACGGGATGTTTGAAGAAAGGCCGGGAGACAGGATGAGGAGGGGAGGGGCAAGGGGGGAAGGGTCTGTTCTTGCCACACTCAGGAGGCCAGCATCACCACCATCAAAGAGGACGTGTGGGGGAGGCAAATACAAGAAGCCTGCAACAACAAGAGAGGATGAGGCCAGGAAGAATTGTGAAGGCCAAGCAGGGTTTTGCATCTGTTCCCAGAGAAGACAGGGAGCTATGGAAGCATGTGGGAAGGGAGGGATTACACAGCAAAGAGGCGAACAGACATGGAACAAGGCACACATTTTTAAATGTTATGACTGTGTTGATTTGTTTGTTTGAATATCCTTATTGGCTACAAGGAAACAATCTATTACAAGCGAGCTATGGGAGAAAGGGATAGAAGGCAGTTAATAGGAAGGGACAGTAATGATTTCTAAGACCATGGAGAAGGGCAATTTTCTAAGAGGATCTCTGTCTTTATGTGTCCCATTCACTTTTCTGACATTTTTAGGTATTATTTTTAAAAAATAACTTAAAATGTTAGTACTGAAGTACTAACCCTTCATTTTTCACACAAAGAAGCCCCTTGCTTGGAGTCATATGTGTGTTCTAGGTGGATTTGAAGCCTCCTTTGAGGCTCTCGAGGAGGGTTTAGGTTGGTTCTGCTTGCCCCCTCAAGAGCACAGCCAATAGCAAGGGCAGGGGTAGGGATGCTTACTACATAAGACAACTTCCTAAGAATGGGAGCTGTGCAGAAGAGGATTGGAGGTTGCCTGCTCCCTGCCCTGGAGAGCTACGAGCAGAGGCTGAAAGCCCATTTGTTAAAGACCTTCCTAACACTGAGCATTCCTTTTATAGTTGGACTAGGTGGCAGCTGAAGTCCCTTTTAATTATCAAACTCTACGTTCTGACTCCCAGTCAGTATTGGGAGCAAAATCCAGGGAGCACATCTCAGCCAACAACAATGTAACGATTTTGAGGGGAAACTTCTAAGAAGTGAAGAAGCCACGAGTTCCTCCAAGATGTGCTTTCTCAGGATATTCCCCAACTTATCCTTTTGGGAGGTGGAAAAGCTGAACTTGGAGTCAAGACCTGGATTTAGATCTTGGCCACCACTTATCTGCTTTGTGACCATGGCCAACATCACTTCATTTGTCTGAGCTCTTTTATTTATTTCCTGATCAGTAAAACAGGCCAGCATTTTACTCACGTTTATATTTACTTATAGTTATTTAACTGCAACCAAAGTAAAGAAATACTTTCCAATTCTGAAGCTATATAAGCCTAAAAACGAGAAAATGCTGTGTGAAAATACTGTTACTGGAAAGTCTGATTATTTAAATGCCCTCCATTCTCTGGGACTATGTCGGGCACCCAGATTTGGTATGAAGCCAGACTGCTACCTCACCAGGTAACAGTCGTAGGCCTAAGACTAATGATGATGATATTACTGACGACAGCAGCGAAACCTCAAAGAGTTTTTGAAAGTCATTTGATCATATTTGTAAAGACAGAAGGGACCTTGGATGTTGTCTAGTTCACTCTCCTCATTTTACAGACAAGAAAACTTGGACTAGACAGGTTGGGTGCTCTGCCCAAGGTCATATAGACACTAAGTGCAGTGGGCACATCTCCATTGTACTATGTTAAGCACTTTCTATATATTTTCTACTTGAAGTCTAGCAACAACCTTGCAAGAGGGACATTAAGAGCATCAGTAAACTTGTTGAATAGATGGGGAAACAAAGCAAAGGAAAAATAAAGTGCTAGATGTGAGATTCAAAGCCAGGCTTCCCCGGCTCTGAAGTCAAGGTCTGTCCAGTACACAATATTGCTTTCTTGTTACATACATAGGCAAGCAGATTTCTTTAAAATGTCACCAGAAGCAGTGCCTGCCAGAGGCAATTTCAAAAGAGGCACAAAATCAAGCTCTCAGTTGCTGTAGTAAAAATCTTTCTTTCAAACAGGTTTCTAAGCCCATGTGAGACAAGCCAGACAATACCTTTGCCACAATATCTGGGCGGGGGGAGTACTATAGAAGCATGTGGTACCTATTTTAGTAGCACTGTAGATGTTCTCGATAGGAAACACTTCTCCCAGGCCATACAGGAGGACTTTGGCCAGAGCAGGCACTAGCTGTGTGGTTGTGATCAAGACATTCACACAATTCTTTCTGGAGAAAAGGAGAGAAAGTTCAAATCAAAATCATAATACCCACATAGCTTCATCATGGGCTTGACATAGAGCTTATAGCTATTTAACTGCAACCAAAGTAAAGAAATACCTTCCAACTTTAAGACTATATAAGCCTAAAGAATGAGAAAATGTGTGAAAATACTGTGTTAAATGGAAAGTGTGATTATTTAAACGCACCAGACTGTAATTCACTTTTAACAAGCTAAAAAAAAAATTGTAGAACTAGAGAATTATCAGGAATGATTATATCTACCTGTGACCAACTCCACCCCTCAAACAGGAATTCTCTTTACAATACCATTAAGATAATAGCAACATATATTTCCATAGTGCTTTAAAGTTTAAAATGTGCTTTCCTCATGACACCATGAGTGAGGTACATAACCATTTTTACTTTTGAGAAAAGAATCTCAGAGAAGATAGTGGCTCACTAGGGTTATATAATTAGGAAATGGTGAAGCTGGGATTTAAAGCCAGGAGCCTTGATATAAAATCTACTGCTCTTTCCACTATAGCATATAAGACATCTCTTATCTGGTCTTGTATGGAGCACCATGACAGTGAGCTCACTACCTGTTGCAGTGAGGATGTTTACTCCAGTTAAGTATGGATACCTTTTACTATTTGCTCCTTATTCCTTCTCAGTTACTCTTAATGCAGCAGCTGGCGCAGGGCTAAAGGCCCACCAACATTCCCTAATTTTACCGCATGAACCGCTGGAGCAATGATGCTCCCTTCTGAACCTGGAAAGTTAAAGCAGTGTGTGTACTGGAAAGAGCACTCTGGATAAAGGTCAGGACCTCTAGGATGTAGCTCCAATACTTACTTAGTGTAAGTCTTAGCAGTTTCATCTGAAAAGTGGGGATACTTTTATCCCCATTCACCATCCATCTCACAGAGTTACTCTGAGAAAATGCATCAATAGCTAGGAGCAATTACCGCTATTATGACTGAAAGAGTGTTCTAATTATTTGCTGTGAGGGAAGTTTGACTGCCCCACAAGGCTACAAAATATTTGAAGATAGGGGTCTACAGGGCATGCATACTCCCTGTATCCTCCAAGGTGCCACAGCCAGGTATCAAACATGATTAATACTTGCTAATTTTAATGGAACAACAAAAGGTGACCCACTATGAACATTCCCCTCGACAGGAGATGAGTCTTGGGGAAGTGCTCCAACTGGGCTCACATTTGATCTGGTTGAACACATTTGATGTGGGTGAACATTCTGGGACAAGAGACAGAATGGGAGAATGAGGCCAGGGAATGAGTGTGGATCCTCATGTATGGATGAAATATGTGACAGGCCCTACATTTAACAATTCACCAAAGCATCAAGATTGATTTCTAGTGCTCATAGACTTCTCTCTCTTTTCCCCCCTCCCTCTCTGACTGCATAGTCCACCTGGGGAAACGTGGAAGACTTTGCTTTGAGACCATTAGCTTGTAAAAAACAATTCCATACCTGGACTGAATGAGAAGTAATGACTTTAGTGCTGTTCCCAGCCAGGAATCAGTTAAGACTTCAATTTCTGCTCTTAGTCTCTGAAGTGCTTCCTTCCTCTGGGGACTGAGAAGGCCTTTGGAAAGAAACAAAAACAAAAACAGACAAAGCTAATTTATAGCATCATGTTTTGGCTGGTACTGGGATTCTCTTCAACTCAAAAATGCCAGGGGCCCAAGTTGGGACTGTCCTGAAGAATGCTTGTGTCTCTCTTGTTGGATGCTGCTCATCAGAGAGGAAGCTCAGCACCACATGACACAAAACAGTTTTTGCTTGACTGCCTACATCAGGACACTTCAATTTAGATATTCAATCTAAGCATTTGACTCAACCCAAGTAACTTATTTCTTTTGATCAGGCTTGTCTCTTTCCAAAAGCACTACAGGCAGTTTATTAATAAGACACAGCATAGAAGGAAATACATTTTAAGCAGCAAGATGTTTTCATTATTACAGGAATTCTCAGATTTGAGGTAGCTCAAGAAAAGAGGGAAATAGGTTGAACTATAGGGGAACTGGGATGGATGAGTGTTCTTTGTAAAAAAGCACTATTCAGCTCATTTTTCTTAGCATTGTTCAGGAAGGAATTTAAGAAATGGATTCTTGTATGAATGATGATATCCAATGGAGCTCAAAGAGTAGGACACTAGGGACAAAGACCTAGTTCTGGTCCAAGCCCTGCCATTAATTTGCATGACCTTGGGCAAAGCATTCCCCACCCCCCCTTCCTGGGCCTCAGCCTACAGTTGGTGTTTTAGTAATTGTATTTCATTTATAATAGTTTTGTTTATTTTGGCTGTAACACTATAAATATTCTATTCTGAAGAATATGAATATTGTTTCTCTACTTCTAGCAATTTTTCAGTTCTTTTTAGTCTACCAAACCTTGCCCTGAGCACCCAGTCCTCCCAAGCTGTCCTTGGCTTTTCTTGATGGTAAGGAAGTGGGACTGATCAGGCTGTGGGTGGGGAGTTGTATTTTCAAAGGGCTTACTGAGAAAAGAATGGTACCACGCCAGAAAAATTAATTTCAGATATTCTGGTACTTGCATGCAAGATATTTTGGGCTTTCCAGGCTATTTGAATCATACTAGGTAAGCATCATCACTATAGTCATTAAGATTACTCCCTATACACTCCCCCTCCTGTGATTTTCTTCTTTCTTGGCTTTCTGAAACATTGCCCTTTCCTGGTTTTCTCCTCTCATCCATTTGACCATTATAATCTTTTGTCTGCTCAAAATCTCATCCATTATTTATGTGTATGCTCTAAGTACCAGAGTCTCTCTTTGTAATCTCATCAGCTCCCAAGTATCCAATCATAATCACCAAGTTGATGACTACCAAATCTACAAGTCTTCTGTTATCTCTCCCATGAATTTTATTCTTGCATCATTAACTGCCTGTGAGGTGTTTCCCCCCCCAATCAGCCAACTGGCCCCTCCATATTAAGCCCCAATAAAAATGCTGTCCCACGCCTGAGCCTCTGGTCCTTTGCACTTCTCTATTTATGTTGAGGGCCCCCACCATTCTGCTAGTCACCCAGGTTCATGAACTTGGAGGTAGCCTCAAATCCTTCCTTCTCCTCTTCCCCAAAACATCAGCTTTTGAACCTGTCCCCAGCCTGGCCCCTCCTTGGCAACACTAAAGCCGCCACTTTCTCACTCAAGGCCTCTGCCTCCTGCTTCCAGACTCCAGGATGGCTAAAGACCAGACCACATCAGTTTCTTGCTCAATTGTATTTTCAGCGGTTCCTCACTGCCTCAAGGATAAAATCCAGGCTTCTGGACAGTCTGGCTCCACTTTCCCTTTTAGGCTTATCATTTCACATTGCTGCTTTTTCTGGAGCTCTGTGCTTGGTTAAATTGGACTACCAGCCACTCTTGACTCACAGGCTCTCTCTTAATTCTGCAAAAACAGTTTTCTATACTTGGAACGATGGTCTTCCTTACCAGTGCCCCTTAAACTCCTTATCTATAAAACTCAGCTCAGGCTCTAGTCCTCCAAAAAAGTCTTCTCTCTGATCCCTGCTAGTCTTCCTAAAATCACTTGGCATTTATTTAGCGTACTCTGTGTGTCCCTTGATTGAACGTATATCTCCTAGCTACATTGGTTTTGGACTTGCTGCTAATTTCAGTCCCTTTCCCATCCCTTTCCCTTTTTTAGTTTCCTTTTGTATGATGTCTTTCCCCACTAAATGGTAAACTTTGAATAGAGATTGTCTCTTTTTTTCTTTTAAACTTGCATTTGTCTCTAGTGTTTGGCATAGTGCCTGGCCCATAGGAGAACTTAATGAATATTTATTGACTGAATTGGATTGTTTCATTTTTGTCTTTAAGTGTGCAATGCCTAGATATATGTCTGTTATGTGACAGGCAAATTTCTCTATTCCCTAAAACAAACTGAATAATAAGAGCAGTAGTATGCTTATTATGTGTGGGATCAGAGGTGAATGCAGAACTGTAAGCTTTTTCAATAAACCAGAGGCATTCAGAGGCCATATTAAAACTCCACCGAAAAATTGTCTCTCTGAAGAAGCAAAATGTACCTTCTAAAGCTGCATGGATAAAGGAAGCAGGAATTTTTAGAGGGACGAGATGATTGAGATCTCTAGCGGTTCCCAATGACCTCCAGGAGCAAATACAAAGTCCTCTGGATGCTATTTCAAGCCCTTCACAACCTTCCTGGTCTGCTTACCTCTTACTCTGCTCCCATGGGATGCTCCCTTTCCTGACCTGGGGCATTTTCTCTGGCTGTTTCCCCATGCCTGGAATGATCTACTCCTCCTTGTATCTACCACCCTGCTTCCTTCAGGTCTCAGCTAAAATGCCAGATCCACTTTAGTCTTAGCACTTTATCCTATTCCTGTATCCATCTTTTATGTAGACAGCATTTATATGTCATCCTCTCCTTAGATTGTGGGACTCCTCGAGGATGGGCACAGTCTTTTTCCTTTTTCTGTATCCTTAGAGTTTATTAACACAGTGCCTGGCACACAAAATCTTCCTCAGAATCCTGCATAGTATGCTGCACACAGTACATTTAATGAGTGCTTGTTAAATAAGCGAATCTAGGTAAATACTCATTTTACAAAGAACTGAACTGAGTCTTAAGGAGGAAAGGGATTTGCCCAAAGTCATATAGTGAATTAGCAGAGTCAAGATTGAAACCCAGGCTTTCTAACCTGGGATTGGAATTCTGTCCAACAGGCTGTATAGCTCTGGACATGAAGCATTCTTTTCAAAGGCCAGTTGTGGAACCTGTAGATGTATGTCAGGTGCAGAAAATATCTTCTGGCCCATTTTAGCTGCTGGTGGGCACACTCAGAAATGAAAACCTACGGACTAAGGGGCCAAAAGCCTACAAAATTCTACACAGAAATTACCAATATTTCATTTCAGAGATTCCGATAGTATTTTGAAAAAGAGAATCACAGATGTTATTCACATGACAGTCCTAAAAATTCAAAAGAATTTTAAAATTATTTGTGATAGTAAGAAATTCTAGTTACACCAAGAATTAAAAACAGAGTTTCTAGTTCCAGAGGATCTGGTCATATATATCTCACAGGTGCACAGTTAAGTAAGTAAAAGGTTCTTTTATAAACAAGAAAAAGATTTTTAGAAGTTATGCTTTTTAGATAAAACGGTGAAAACAGACAGGTGAATCAGGAAGTCAGGCTAGCCTGTACACTCACCACCCACGTTGCTTTTGTGTTTGTCATAAATTTCTCTCACTTTGCGATAGCGGAAAGCCAGCTTTCTCATCCAGTCCACTCCTCCCTGCACACCTACAGCTGAGCCATGACCCGCACTACCTCCTGAGCCGCTGAAACCATCCGTGGAAAAACTGTAGTTGCTGTATCACAGAAAACATGGAGATTAAAATTCTTTCCTACTGAATGTTAGGTGACTCTTGTAATCTGGGCTTTCTAGCCTTTCTTGGCACTGTATTACTAAAGGTTCAATGAATTTTTTCCATGGCCTAAAAAACCAGAGTCTGCTCATTAAAACAGAGCGATACATTTGATTTTGATTCCTGAAAAACTTCTGAAGCATCTTATTAGAGGCATGATCTGGAAAAGGAAGCAGAGATCAACAAGAGCTAGCAGTGCTTCATCAGGACCAGGTCATGCCAAAGTAACCAAATTTCCCATCATAAAAAGTGAATGAAAATTCACATAAAAAGTGAATGAAAATGAAAAAGTGAATGAAATTTGGGAAAAGAAATCTAAAGCTAGAAAACAATTAGCCTTGGAGGAAGAAATGTTAAAGAGGAAATTCCTTCTATGAAGAATTATAAGAAAACTAGTAGAAGCAAAAAGGCAGAGAACTTTCTACCAATGAAGGCTGAAAAAACAGCAGAAGAAAGTATCATGAAGTGAGTTGTTTCTTTCTAGAGACCATTGCAAGGAAGTTAGTACGCTGAATGACATCACTGTGTCCCAGAACCTGGGTCACAATCTATGGGATAAAGATCAGGGCCTACAACGAATGGAATAATTTAGGGTGATCCAGGCTGCCTGAGGCAGTGCTTTCCCATCTTACATCTATTCTTGTGCTTTTCTTCCCAGGGCTCCTGGCACCACCAACATATATGGCAGCCATCAGCCTGGGCAGGGAACTCTGCTGGCTATGTTCAGATAAGATTATCTTATGTGAAAGCATACTTTCTTCTGACTGGGATTTTTAAAAATTGTGACCAAAGACAAGAATAGGAATTGTAGTTTCTTCATTACCTTAAATCCTGTCCATTGTCATCAGATGCCACATCTTCCACATGCACTTGGTCACATTCCTGTTAAAACAAAACACATGGTATTTTAGCCCAGTGGGTCAATGCTCCTATCAGGTGAACAAATTACCAGCAAAGGAACAGAAACAGATCAGCCAAAGTGAGCTGTGGCAGTCCATCCAGGATGACAGGCATTCTCTAGCTCTGCAGCCTGCCTCTGTTATTTAAGGCCCTGCTCCTGCCAGCTCTCTTCCACAGCCTCCTTTGACTTTGTAAAGCATCATTTACTTGGAACCTCCTCCTGCCTCCCCGGCACTGATGGATGAATAGTCCCTCCACAGCGCAGACCATCACACCTATAGCATCCCTGGCATAGGGCAGAGTGTGCTACAGTCTCTGTGTCCCCCAAGTCATAATCCTTTCCCCTTACTTGCAATCTGTACTTTTCCCATGGCCTGAGTAGGCTGCTTTGCCCTAGAGTTAAGTATATGCTTCATCCCACCAGACAATAATAAGAGGAGGACAGGGCTTATTTCTTTATATTTCTTATAGCATCTAGCACAGAGCTTTGCATATAATAGGCCATTCATAAATGTTTGTTGAACTCTACTGCTGAACTGAATAGATCTTTATTTATGACAATTATGATAAAAGTAGATGATTTAGCTAAAATACCTTAGAAGTCCTAGTAAATCTAATCCCTATATCTGATATGTGAAGAAACTCCCACTTGGAGAAACTGAGTAAGGTTCTCAGAGTCACATGGCTGGCCAATGGAAAGCTTGAACAAGGACTCTTGATGGTGTGCCAGCATTCTTTCCTCTTAGTATATCATGTTCAGCATCCATGGGCAGCTGCTATTCTCATTCAACATGATGTCTACTTGTTTAGGTCTTGTATGACCTACCCTCACGGGCATTTAAAAATGCTTATGTGGGGCAGCTAGTGAGAGCAGTGAGTAGAACATCAACCCTGGAATCAGGAGGACCTGAGTTCAAATCCAATCTTATTAATACTTCCTACCTCTGTGATCATTTAACCCCAACTACCTTAGCAAAAAAACAAACAAACAAAAACCTCATGCTATGGATAAAAGTCCCAACATACCTCCAAGTCATTGAAAAAGAGATGTGTGTCAGCCACCTCAAAAATCATCTCTTCCATAGTTAAACCTGAGCCAATCACAACTCTTGGGTCCTAAAAGACAGGATGAAAATCTGGTTAATTTGGCACCATGGGAAAGAGCTCTGGAGTTATAATAGCAAACGGAAGCAATGCTGCAATAGTATGTCACTGCAGCTTCCTTGTTGAATTATATAAAGTGAATTACATCACAGGAACAAGCTAGGAACTTCAAGAAACAAGTTAAAGTCTGGTTTAAATAAGAACTCTATGAATATATTAATTTGTATAGAAATGAAAGCTATCTTTTCCTGAGCAAGCAGCACAGAAAATAAACCTGGGAAGAATGACATTAAGGGTTGGATAATAATTTTAGAAACTGATATTTAGCTACCATCTTAAGGGATTACTTCATATGCTTCTTATATTGGTTGAATCTGGATTAAAGAAAACAAAGGAAACCCTTATCCAGCTCAAAAGGTGGAGTAGCCCACCAAAGAGGATGTCTTTTGGTGAGCATACAGAACACCAGAGTGACACACCTTAGATTGTAGATTATTAAAACAAAGAATGTCAGTGAATCCAGGGAAAAAGTGCTATCTACCCCAACTCCCCACCCACCCCTACATCATACTAAACAGGAGCCCAGAGAGATCAAACCTTAAAAGAGAGAACAGAAACTTCTGACAAGAGTAGAGCATAAAAAGAGCAAAAGGACTATTGGGCCCACAGTGCCTATATGCCCATTTCATATAAAAGGACCCAGAGAAACAAGATTCCACTGTATAGACAGTGTTGAAAAATACACTCTGCAAGCTCTCAGAGTCTCTCCATAATTGGGTTTGGCTCTCTTTAATTGTTCAGTGCATGTCAATGATTTCCACAGCAGGAGAATATCTAAGTATATGAAGGAAGAAATGCCCACCAGTATACTCAGAGATAATGACAACGCCTGGTTCAAACAGGACATCAGGTTTCAATGTGCTTTCCTAACAATCATCCCATGGTCTAAGTGGTACCAGTATCATCATCCCCATTCTATATTTGATAAATCTGAGGCTCAAAGTAGAGAAGAGTATATACTGACCCACTATCACAGACAAGATGAAGAAACCTGTTGTGAACAGGTTATGCTTGTAAACCTGCTGGTTTATAAAATAAATCTTTCTAGAACTGGAACTCTTCACACTTTTCTGACCTTATAGATTTAAGGAAAGGTTATAATTTGGAGTCATCGCTGACTTGGTAACAGTGAATGGCTCTAGCCCTCAGGTATATTTTGGAGTGGGATGGACCTTGAGGAATTAAAAGGCTTTGCTAGTGATGCAATGCTGCTCCATCAGCTGAAAAGTCTTCAGATATGGGCTGAACAGTGGACTACTTGTCTTTTACCAAAAGGCTCAATCTTGCTGAGTTTGGTCAGCCAACCAGTGATGGAATTTTTGGCCCTATCAATTCAAGAAATCTAAGAGGATTCAATTTGCAGCAGTGAAAGAATACTCATGCAAATGAAATCATGGACCTTCTGAAAGGTTAAAGTAGCAATGTTAACACATTGTTTAAGAAAATAGATATATAATAGCTTTTTAAAAGAAGTTTCAATGAAAACTAGTTAAAAAGAGAAACATTTTAGTCTTTAAAAGGCAAATTTCAATTGCATGAAAGACATTGATATGACATACTTATTTCTTCAATAATATTAGATGAGGCATTACTATAAATACACTATGTCAATATTTAATTTAAAAAAAATCACATCTAATTAGAGATAACAATATGGAGAGATGTAAATAGAAGGGGGTAGTGGAGCTTTCCTCAGGGTGTTAAATTTTAGAAACTGCATATGGTACCATCAGATTAAAACAAATTATCCTAGAAGAATTAACCATTACAAGAAGAGTCCACCTGCTGGTCAGGCTCACCCCTACTTTCTCTCTAAGAAACAGAGGCTGAAGAGTGATACAAAGTCTATATTCCATTCTCCAGGAGACTACCCCTATAATGGAACCGTGGGATCCTAGATTAAAGTCTTTTACTAATACTTTTGATTATGTCTCTTGCAGATATAAAACAGCTAATTAGAGGTCTAATAAGGTTAATGAAAAGATTAATATTGAACCTGTTTATGGTTAATTGCTTTTGTCCTGTAACCACTTAAAATGTGGTTCTTTACCTCTGAATTTAATTCAAAATTCAACTATGATGTGTAAAGTTTTAGAAATCCAGTTCTTTTTCTAATCACTGATCTATTCTTGCTTCAAGGAATTCTGCTAGCCTTGGAAGATGTGACTTGTCATGAGGGAGCTGGGTTTAATATCTTTATACTATCAAGCTATCCTTTAAGGACATTTGGCTTTTTCAAAGTAATCCAAATAGATTTTGGACAAAATATGCCATCTGCATCCAGAAAAAGAACTAAGGGGACCAAATGTAAATCAACACATGCTATGTTTACTTCCTTTTTTTTAATCTCTACCATGATTTTTCTCTTTTGCTCTGATTTTTCTCTCACAACATGATTCATAAAGTAATGTGTATTAACAATAAATAGGGGAAAAAAAGAGAGAGAATGAAGGACAAAAACAACAAAGATTCAATCAAGAGAGAAATTTATATCATGTCAGCCATATTAATACTATTTTACTATGAATGTGCATATGTATACATGTACATGTGTTTACACATACAAATAAATATATCCTTGCTTAACTGTAACCTGCTTTGGGGAGGTAGGGGGGATAAAAGAGAGGGAGAAAGAACAAAACAGAAAATATACAACAGAGATCAAAAGAAAGCAAAGATGGACAGTCATGAATATAATATCTTCTGTTATTATATATGCTTTCTTGAAATGTATATTGTTACATGTTTTCAAGCATCCCCCCCTGATGTTTTGCTCGGCACAAGACAATGTTTTTCCTTTTTCTTATTTTGTATTTAATTTTAAATAAATACAATTCTGAAATAAAAAGGATATTTGATTTTCTATTCATAGAAGTCTGGAGCCACTATCTTGCATATGGACTCAAACAATGAGTTAGTTACAGGAGAGGGCTTTTGCTAGCCTTTCATTCCCAACTAATCATATTATTCCCCATGCCTCAGAGGTCCCTAATCAATTGTGTTGTCCTTAACCCATGATGTTACCTACTCTGCTCTGCTCTTTGTTTTATGCTACCCAAAACCTATAAAAAGGGAACTATCCTTTTACTCAGGGTCTTTGGCTGGAAACGGAAGCAGCTATTGAGTCATCTTATTCTTAGGTTTTATGCCCTGTGAATAAAATATTATCCTGCTTAGTCTACCTTTTTTGTTAAATTTTACTTGGGATATTAACTACCTTTTAACTATGGTAATAAGAACTCACATTCATAAAAAAACTTTCCAGTTTACAAAACACCCTCAGACATCATTTCACATAATTTAACTCAAGTAGGCAGTGCAACTATAATTATTTGCATATTATAGATGTGCAAGCATAACCTCAGAGAGGAAAGCTGCACAGTTAATGTGGACTTGGAGTTTAGAAGATCTGAACTGAATGTCTGCTTTTATATGATTTGTAAGTGATGTGACTCTGGCCAATCATTTGACCTTTTTCAGGCTCAGTTTTCTCAACTGTAAAATGGACACAAAAATAACCCGCCTTAGACACAGTGATGAAGACCAAATGAGATAATGCATGTAAAGCACCACACAGATCTGGAAGAAGCATATAAGTACCAGTTTTTGTTCCTACTAATCACACTGTTTAATTAAGACATTCAGGGATGAGTGGAAACTGAATTATTCCTTACAGAGGATTTCTGCACTACATTTCTGATCTCTATTTCTCTGCCACATATAGCTTGGCAGCTGTTTAACTAAACAGAATTTTCAGACACATCTGTCTGAAGCTTGGCATTTGCTCCACAGAACATTCCAAGACATGATTTTAACCCTGGCCTTGGATTTCCATTTTTACCATCAGTGCTATTAAGCCTGTTCAGTTCCTGACTCAAGACTACTTAAAAGGTAAGAGGAAACAGTGGGGAGACAGTGAAAAGGAAACATTCCAGTTTTTAGCTTAAAATATTAAGCATGCCAAGATGTGAAGTAAATCTGAACTTTAAAGATGCGCTAATGAAAAAAAAAAAAATCTAAGCTACTGGATCAGTTCTTGCCCAGCTTAATATCTCCTTTTTGGGGAGGGACTAATGCTGAGAAGAATGGGTTACACTTACCTTTCCATACTTCTGGGCATAGGATCCTGTGAGAAGAGAATGGAAGATGATGATGGTTTCATCCAAGTCCCAGAGAAACACCCGCTGGGCAAAGAAATCAGGAAAAATAAGAGCAGACACATAAGATCACAGTTTGGGGACATCCAGAATTTTAGACTAAGAAGGGCCCATGGGATTTATTTTGTGGAAATCCTCTCATTTGAGAGATGTGGAAAGCGAGGCCCCAGAGAGTTGAAGTGACTTGTTCAACATCACACAGCAGTTCTGTGGCAATTGGGGACTCCCGGTGAGAGGCAGTGTGGTGCAGTGGAGAGGAATCAAGATTCAGAATCAAGAAGACCTGGGCCTGACTCTGACCTCAGACACTTCCTGGTTGTGTGACACCGGGCAAGTCACTGAACCTCTCAAGGCCTCAGTTTCCTCCTCTGTAAAATGACGGCAGTGGCCCCGGTAGGCTCTGACTCCAGGATGCCTTGCACTCCATCAGGGAGCCCCTTCCCTGAAGCATCAACTCTGCAGGACCCGAGCCAGAAGAAGAGAGGCTCTGCACCTGCTGCTTCAGAGCTGAACACTGTATTTCTGGAACATTTATCGCCATAGAGTAGGCAAATGAAAACCATATTGACAAAGAGTTAGTAGTCCCTAAGATACTGGCTCAAAAGCATCTGCTCTGCTCATGCTGGCTAAAATTCCCCACAAGAAAAGGTGTGGATAGACACCACAAAGCAGCCTCTGATCCCTTGAGGTGCTGGAATCTGGTGGTCACTGCACAGAGAAGCCTCACAAGGATGGAATTCGGGTGAGACTTTGCCTCTGCCATAAGAAGGCACACACGGCCGTTTCTAAGACTCTGTGCCTTCTTCATGAAGCCCTCTTCTCTAGTAGTGCTTTCTTATCAGAATTCACATGACACTTAATGTTGCATCTCACATCTTTATGTAATTAATTTGTATTCTCTAATCCATATTTCATTACCCTGTGAGTTCTAAACCCTCTAACTTCCTATCCAGAGCTTAACATTGAACTGTGACATGGACTAGGGACTATGTCCCCAGTGTCCAGTCTTTGCTCTGCCTAGCTAAATACTCAAATAGACACAATGAGGATGGAAACATGGACACACACGCTGTCTGTCTGTATCTCAGCTCACTATCCAGGTGATGACAGCAAGCAGTGAAGAAAACTAGGGGAGACACAGAGCAGGGGTTTACACACTTCCAGCTCACTGTCTGGGGCCGGCGCAGAGTCAGCTCTTCTTTTGCCCCGGTTCTTGGCTGGTGTGCTTTTTCTCGATTGCTCTTCGGGGTCCTTACTTGGCGTAGCCCGGGACAGAGATGGGCTGGAAGGGTCACCTACAACAGAAACAGAGACATGAATAACCTGCACTCAAAGATGTCAGCAATAGAGTCTGTTCATAAGAGGTCAAGAGAGGTCCCATGAGGAAAGGTGACTGTAAGATGGTTGTGATACTGGCCTTCAAAGAATGGAAATTAAAACAAGTTTGGGGTGTTGCCATATGACCAGCACCTTAGCAAAAGTGGCTCCAAATGACACCAGTCAGTGCTGGTAGTGTTGAGAACAACAGGCACTTCCTCCAGGAAGCCATCAAGCAGTTCAAAGTAAGAAACCAAACCAAAGCACACCCAGGCCCCCAAACCCCCTACCTGAAGACCCAAGAGTCCCTTTCCCGATGTGTCAGTCTCTTAATGAAGAACTAAAGAGAGAGCCACTGAATGAGTGAATTGCATTTAGCAATTGTTTTCTAGGTGCCATGTACTTTGCTAAGCATTGAGGGACATACAGATACAAAAGCAGGACAGGCCTCTCCTTCAAGGAGGTTATTCTTTAAGAAGGGAAAATGCTATGGTCTATTAAAAAATATAACTACAGGAACAGTCTAGTAATTGAAGAGAACAAGCGACAACCTAAACATCCAATGGATGGCAAATGATTGAACAAATCACTGTGTGTTAATTAAATGAAAATAAGAGGCTATGAAGAATAGAAGGATTGAATGAAATAATGTGAAAGTAAGAAAACAACCAGAACAGAATATACACTAAGATTATAGGAAAAAAAACCCCAAACTAAGCTATCTAATCTATACAGGAAAGATAATCAATAAATGAACAGAGGAAAGAAAAGGATTTTTAAAAAATCTCTAATAAGTTGGTAAGGACTTACTGTATGAGAAATTATGTAAATAGCTATAAATGCATGTTTATTTAGTCACTATTTCCTTCCTTTAGTCACTATTCCCTGTGCATAAACACATAGTTTTAATAACATATCCACTAATGAAGATAGAAATCTGATACTGTCATATATATTATTCTGTGATAAGCAAACAAGAGTAAAATGATCAGGATTTGAGTATTGGTGTGATTACCCATTTTGCCCATCACCTCCTTCTTGCTCAAATTCTCCAGTCATACCTTCTGCTTACAGTAGAAAGTCCTGAATCCTGTGTTTGGCATCCAAGACCCTCGACACTCTGGTTCCAAACTACCCCCACTCCTCCCAAACGGGCCTATTCAGAGGCCTCTTGCTATGTCCTCGTATCACTTTAGTGTCACCCCGATGTTCCACCCTCTTCTGTTCCTCCAGCTTCCAGCAGCATCTGGTCTCCGAAGAGCTCCCTGGGAGCCCGGCACCACTTCTCAAGGCTCTTTCTACCATGTGCTGTGTCCAGTCTGTGTCCCTGTTTCATACCTCTGGCACCCTTCCACTCACTCTCATGCTGTCAGCATGAGAACACTAAGTGGTTAGCACAGGAGGCAGTGTGGTACTGAGGGAATAGTGCTAGTTTTGGGATTAAAGGCCTCGAGTTCAAATCTTCTTTGTCACTTACTACCTGGCACCTGCATCTCAGTTTTTGAATTTATAAAATGAGGGACAGGGCCAACTCCAAGGTCCTTTCCAGTCCTATGCTATGGTCTTCAGGTCAGAAAAACAAGAGAAACATTTTACATAGCAGCAAGTCTTATCTTTTAATAGAACTCCTGAACTTGAAAGTGATGCTGGAAATTCGATGATGTTCCTGAGGCCTGCCCCTAACATTCCTGAGGTGTGATGGGAAACAGAACCATCCCTCCAGGTAATCATGTCCAAGTTATCTGAAGCCTAGACAATCTCAACATTCATTTCCATGAGAGAGTAGGAACAAATGCACCTCTATGTTCACATAAAAATTCAAAGAAGCCAAAGTTTAAAATCCACACCTAATCAAAGAATTTCCCAACTTAGCAGTATTTGGAACATAGCAGGAACTCAAGGGCCTGTCGGACTAAGACCATGTGTAAAAGAACTCCCTCTAGCACATCCTCATCCTCTGTGTGGTACCTGCCTATCATTTCCCAGGCCGCCTGGGGCACCGATCTGACAGCAGCCTACTGGCCTCCCTGCGGCCATCTCCAGACTGCCCTGCTTCTGGCTCTAGTCCTGGTGCCCAACGAAACAAGGCCCTTTAGATACTTGAAAATAGCTACGATGTCCTCCCTAAGCCATCTTTTCCAAAAATTTGGTTTCTGTCAGTTCTATATCATGAAGCTCTAAGAACATTTCTCTCTCAAATGTACTAGTTAGATAATGACACAGACATTCTGTGGAAACACAGAATTCAACAGATGACCAGAGAGCACTCCCACAGACACAGGTTTCCATGACCTTCACCACAAACAGCAAGATCCTGAAGCTCCTTCCAGAAAGTTTGCTAACACAATGAACACAGCAAGGGAGCCCAAAAACACTTGTTTGCAAAGGATGCAAAAGAGTTAGACCACTGAATCATGATGCAGAGGAAAAAGATGACATTCCAATGTACCTCTTCCAAGGAAGAAAGGCAACCCATGAATTAGCACTAGATAAATAAAAGCTTCCCATAATTATTAGGAAATACTAGTTAAAAGCAGTGACTTCAAGTGACACAAGGCTTACTCACCAGGAGAAAGTCTCTGTACTGCTGGGGCAGGTGTCATGACACTGGGTTTCTCAGTCTGGTAGGTGGCTGCTGTTAATGTAGGGCTCTCGGTGTCACTAGTGCTCTGGGCTGTGACCCCAAAGCTGGAGCTGGGGTAGCATGCCTGGTACTGACTCTGGCCAAGGATGGTGTATGTAGGATAGTCCTGGAGATCAGAAAAGGGAATTAGGAAGGGACAGACAACATTTACTTCAGGATCTCCATTTTAAAATGATACTCTTCAGAGGAACCACGAAAGTTGTATCTGAAATGTAGCTTTAGTATTGCCAGTTACTATGTAAATATTCAATCTGGATGCTTTCTACAATTCCACAGACACATCTGTCAGTGTCAAATAAGTAGTTAGGTAGTTAACAGAAAAGAAAGCAAACGCTTATCAAACTATTAACAACAAAGTACAGGGCAACAGACGTGGGGCAGGGATACATTCACACATAAGACATAAGCTTCCCCTTATCCCCTCCAAGCTGGATCAAACAGAGAAGAAAGTGAAAAAGACAACATATAAACAGTAAGGGCCATCAGAAGGTGTGTGGAAGGGAAAACATCATGGTAGGCTGGGATGGTCCAGGAAGACTTCAGAGAGGCAATAAAACTTGAACTGGGCTTTAAGAGATAAGGCCTTTTGAGACAGTCAGAGAGGAAGACATAAGGTAGGACTGTCAGCAAACACACAGGCCCAGAAACAAAGGAGGAACACTCACTTGGCCCACCTCCAGAAAGTGAGTGGATAAGCCTGCATTATCTACTAAGGGCTCAGAGGGGCCTGTAGGCAGCCTTCAGTGCTTAGAGGGGTCTGGCCCAAGGCTATAGGCAGCAGGAATAAAGAGATACAATGAGAGAAGATCTTTTAGAAGATTCATCTACTGATTTGTGAAAGAATGATCAGCCCATGGGGTTCAGTAACTTGCTGAGGCGCTATCTGCACCAAAGTCTTTCTACACCCCGGCCCAACAATCTCCCTCTCACATGGGCCATGTTGTGGGTTCTCCACCAGGGTGAGGCAAATGAGGATGAGAGGATGAGAGAAGTCAGGAATATCTGTGTTTTGTGGGAAGGCAGAGGCTAGAGTGGGAAACCCTGTATTTGAAATGCTGGCAGTCCATGAGATAGGTGGCTGTTCTTTTCCCAAGACAGCTCATCTCTCCCTCTGGGCAGGTGTTCTTACTGTCCCCCACAGGCCTCCTCATTTCACTAAATTCCTGTCTTTTCTGGGAAGCCCACCCCTAGCTCATGATCTCTGAACTGGTTCAGGTGTCTGGATGCTTCATCTCCCATTAGACTGTGAAGTCCTTGGGGTAAGGGCTACCTGTGACCCTGCTCTGTATCCTCAGTTCTTAGCTCCATGCCAAGTACATGGAATGAGCTTAATAAATGTTGACTGACTGGTAGAAAGGCAAGAGATATGGGATAGGAAAGGGGGTGGTAGTGGGGAGTCCTTCTGTAGAGAAGGGAGAGCTGTAGCTGCAAAAGAGGATGAAGCTTTTCCTTACATTCTTCCTCTCCTAGGAGGGCCTGCTCCTGCCCAGGCTATTTTGGCTTTATTTTGAATTCGTCCAATGTGTAATTACATACATACATATGGTATTCCTTGATAAAACAGACGCTCCCAGAGAGCGGAGATCATTTCACATTTGTTTTTGAGTCCCAAGGGTCTAACATCTACAAGATTATAGGAGTGCAAAGGTCTAAGAACTGAAGCTCTTAAATTAAGAATCTAAGAAAGGGATGCAGAACAATGGGAAAAAGGTCCATTCAAAAAGTAAGAAAAGAACAAGAGTGGGATTGGGTCACATACACTGAAGGAAGCTTTTTCAAGACAGATTGGGTGGCAGGGGAGAGACAGGGCCACTAGCATCAAATGTTGTAGAGAAGACAAGAGTGAAGACTGAAATCACTGTTAACTTCTGAGAGAATAATCTCAGTAGATCAGTGAGGACCAAAGTAGGGTGGGATAGTGGCAATGGAAACTACAGAGGAACCTACTAAGTCTTTTTGGGAAAGGAAGGAGAGATAAAGGAGGCAACTCTGTGAGGGTGGATGAGCAGGGAGTAGACAGTAGGGCCTTTCTGCTGCTGATAGTCAGGGATGCTCTCCATAGCTATACAACCACAGGTATATGGGGAGTGGAGGGTGGGGATGTTACAAAGATTTGGGGCTGGGAGTGAGAATAAGTATATATTTGAAGTCAGAAAGGAAAGAATGGGTGGAGAAGAAAAGTACCCTGGATTAGTGAATAGGAACGGAGATAGCCAATTACCTGGTTTGAGATGCTGGCAACTGCTGATGCTGGAATATTGGCAATTGTGGATGAAGAGGAGATCAGGCTGGCATTGGTACTTGAAGCTGCAAGATTCAGAGTGTCAAAAGATATTAGCATGTGATTATGCAGCTTTGAAAGGCCAGAAGAGGCTGCAAATGCATTAAGTGTGTAGAGCAACAGGGAGCAGGCTACACATTTTGGCAAAAGAAGGCTGCAATAGGTTCAATACTATCAGGATCAAAGACAGATAAGCTTTGTTTCTATACACTACTTCCCAGATCAGACCAGACATCTGATTATTAATAGAAGACCCCTAAACTCTCCCTGATTCAGGAAGCTTTCAAGTTCCCAAGGCAGCACACACAATATATACTCATGATAACAATGGTACAAGTTAAACACACATATAACCCAATCACTCCAGCCCATCATCTCTGGCTGCTGGAGAATGAATTACTTGTAATATAACTTGCTAAGATAAGTCAACAGAAACCTAGAAAATCTCTGATAAATTCATGTGTGTGTAAGGGCTACTTGGTTGGTTCCATTGTCCCCAAATCCCGTCATTCTTGAAGTGCCTGAGGATAAGGCACTGTGCTTTAATGTCCTAAAACACAATATCATCCCGGCATGTAATAAGTCCTTTATAAATCTTTGTTGGAACAACTCAAAATAACAACTTAAACCCAAATTATTCAACCTAACAGACAATTAAGGAACAAATAAATGAACAAAAAAACATTTAATAAGTAAGTGCTTACTATGGATTGGGGCAAAGCGATAAGTCAGAAATATAATATAGATAGCAACAACAGAAATACAATATGAAAAATAAGACAGTCCTTGCCTACAAGAAGCTTACATTTCAATAGGAGAAAACACAAATGGGGGAATTGTGGTGACGATATTCTGGTCTTAGGACCTCTGTTTACTGTTCCCAGCCTAAGACAGGACAGAAGAGGAGAGGCATGGAAGCAAAATAGCTGGAGTAAGATAGGGCAGGTATAGAATGGGCTAAATATGCTGTACTCCCATCAAGCATGTCTCCAAGCTAGAAGCTAAAAAGAGGGTAACATTTATTCTGACTTGGAATAAAGGAACTTGCTAATCAACCCAGAGAAATGCAAAAAAGATGATTTTTCCGGTTCCAAGGCAGAGGTTCTAGAACGTGCAAGTTTTTGAGACATGCTGACATATACCAGAAAATTCTCTTCACTGTCCTTACCATTACATAAATCACACCACAAAATCTGTTGGTTTGGGGATTAAGTGAATGCTTTCCAGAAATCATAATATCTCCAAAATTAAATGTCAAAAAGAGAGAGAGAGAGAGAGAGAGAGGGAGAGAGAGAGAGAGAGAGAGAGAGAGAGAGAGAGAGAGAAAGAAAACTTGGTATCTCCCTAGAAATCCCTAGTTTTCCAATTTATGATTCTACAACTTCAGATATGCAAGCTTCTCCTTTTCCTTCCTCTTTTTCACAAGTGTCAAAGTGAGTCCCAGCTCAACATGTTATACACATCAAAAGGCTTCACCATTAAGAGAATTAAAATAGTTGAAGATTACTTTTCAACAGTCATGAAACATGGCAAAGGGATCAATCCTAAAGAAAAATTTTCAAAAAATAGCAGGGCAGATGAAGAGGTAACAAAAACTTCAACCATTCAAACGTGAAAATGATAAATGTCCAATTCTGTCCCTAAAACAAAGGCCAACATGATTACCTTAAATACATTTTTTTAAGTAATTGAATGTGAACAAGATTATACAGTTAGGCATGTTAATAAGATTAGATAGGAATACCTAAAGTTTATGAAGAAGAAAATAAGGAAAGAATGTGACTTGCTAAATATCACACAACGACATCACTCTCATCATGAATTCCCCAAAATGCTGAGGACTAGGCTAATCATCAGGTCCTAGAACCTTTGTACTGACATTTTTTTGTTTAATTGTTTTTCAGTTATACCTGACTCTTTGTGACCCCATTGGGGATTTTCTTGGGAAATATATTGAAATGGTTTGTCATTTCCTTCGCCAGCTCACTTGACAGATGAGGAAACTGAGGCAAACAGAGTTATGTGATTTTCCCAAGGTCACACAGTTAGTGAATGTCTAAGACCAGATTTGAATTCAGGAAGATAAGTCTTTCTGACTCCAGAGTCTGATGTTTTCAGAATGCCAGGACAATAGAACTCATTTTCCTCTGCAGTATTCTTCATTCAAATGCTCTCATTTTGGGGGCTTTTTTGCTTTGGGTATTGGTACCCAATATAGCCCATAGTTCTCTCAGGTTATTTCAAATGTTCTTTTTTCTTTTAAATAGAGATGAACAGATTTATACTTGAACTGTCTACTACCTTCCTCTAAAGTGGCTTCATGACTCACTGAGCCTTGACTAGTATCATAGCCAAGATGACAGTAGCAAGAAGCGGGTGCCCCATTCCTGTTAAGAGCCTCACTACAGCTTTTTCTACTTCCTGGATGCACAAGAAAGGGTAATTAAGAACATAAGATGGAATCTAGCAAGGAAGAGCCACTCACCTGGCTTACTACCCTCTAATTTCAGGGCCAGTGAAATCAAACTGGGGAATGAAAAGAACAGAGGAAAATTCCATTGATCTTGACAGGAACTCATCATGTTTTCTATTTCTGTAGCCCAGTTAGCAGATAAGCTAAGTGGAGATTAAGCCAGGTATGATAATGCCTTATAAATTAAACATAGCAGTAAAGACTTTTGTCTTACAAAATACAGGAGCATACTAGGAGTAAGTAATAAGCAATGACTCTTCTGTTCACATAATCATGAAAGTTTAAAGTGAAAGGGACAAATTTAGTACTATGGAAGGGGCCCCAATTGTAAAGTCAGAGAATATGGATGTAAGATTCTGTTATTTACCAGACTCTGGGCAAGTCACTTCATTTCATCTGCAAAAGGAGGAGTTCAAATAGATAATGTGTAAAGCTCCTCCCAAGTTTGGGGTCTATGACCCTCAGATCTCATGAGTTACTGAAAGGAACACAGAATTTAAGTGCTTAATTTTATAGATTAGGAAATTGAGGCACAGAGAGAGGAAATGCCTGAAACCTCATTAGAGAGCTAGGATATGACCAAAATTAGCAATAAAACAAATACATGTAAAAAGTTAACCTCAATAATCATATTCCATACTTTAAATTTCTCCAAGTGGGAGTTTCCATAGTAATAGGCAATAGCTCCCAGCTAGCTAATTTCACTGGACAGAGAAAATAGGTTAGGCTTAATCAACAACTACATTCTGTGAAATCATGACTCTTATCCTACTGAAAGAGATGATATCTCAGTGAAAAAAGAAATCCCTGGTAGGTTGGTAACACTAGATAACAGGAATGATAGCTGAATCACTCATTCCCTACAAAAAGCTTGTTTAGAGGACTCCCTTGTTTCTAAGAACATTTAACAAAGTAATAGATGAAAAAACTGAATGGAATGTTCAGGGCATCCCTAAGGATAAGAAAAGTTACCATTCTCCAAAGGTTAACTTCAGGAGCAAGAAGCAAAAGAATTTAATGAATTGGTTCAGAGAGACAGACATCAATTCACTCTAACCAAGCAGCAAAGCCAAGACTAGATGTGGCCTCAAAATTTATTACAAAGGACAACTAGGTGGCGCAGTGGATAGAGCACCAGCCCTGAATTCAGGATGACCCCAGTTCAAATCTGACCTCAGACACTTAATACTTCCTAGCTGTGTGACCCTGGGCAAGTCACTTAACAACCCAGCCTCAGAAAAAAAAGAGAGAGAGAGAGAGAGAGAGGGGAGGGGTGGCCAAAAACTCACAATTAATGAACTCTATAGCTAATATGATGTTGAACTCCTTGCAACTTAGCTAAGTTAATTCTCAAATGAAGAATGGCCTTTGTCATATCCCGTGATCTACTATTAGTTTTAGAATCCTTTCTTCTGTCTTCTATCCTAATAAATCTGATGTAGTTTTTTTTCCCCATTTCTTTTTTTTTTCTTTAGGAAATTATTGAAGTTAATTAGAACAATGAAGAAATGAAGCATAAACTGGATAAAATTTCTTGGGCATCAGAGTGAAAGTTTAGGTGTGAGGGGCAGCTAGGTGGCGCAGTGGATAGAACACTAGCCTTGAATTCAGGAGGACCCGAGTTCAAATCAAATCTCAGACACTTAACACTTCCTAGCTGTGTGACCTTGGGCAAGTCCCTTAACCCCAGCCTGGGGGAGGGGGGGAAAGTTTAGACGTGTTAGGGCTCAACATATTTGCTTTAAATTTAGGAAGTAGCTCCCCAATTTAAGAGCTAGATGAAATTCAGCACTGAATCTGCATCCTCAAAGACCTATTAAATAGAGGACATTGGGAAAGATCCTCTCCTAGGAAGGACTCTTCCTTCTCCCCTCAAGCCAAGGGAGCAAAACTGAAGCTGGAACTAACCTCTGTTCCTCTCACAGGGTCGAAGTCAAGCATTATGATGGGCTTCCTTTCTAGTTCTTAAGATAAAATTTGAAAACAGAGAAGCAACTTGGAGACAATGTAAAGAGACCTGCTGAAATTCTGTGGTTAACTGGCCTTGAAGTTACCAAGTCCTCTGATGACATTCTCAGGCAAATGCCAGCGCCTGGCACTCCCCTACTCTTCATCCAATACAACTTGTTCACTTTACACATGTCTATACTGAGGCCCAGGAAGATCAAGGATGTTTGTCAGAAGCACAAAGCTGGTGAATGGCTCCTAATCTTACATTCTCTTGCTAAAACCATGCTGCAACTATCCTTCCTGAACATGGGCACACAGCATTAGTGTGGCGGTCTGTGGTAGTGGTGACTATAAACAGTGTGCCAGAAGCAGCTCACCCTGGCTGGCAGAAGCCACTGTTAATCTTTAGTTGGAGCATTTACATTTCAGAAATTAACAAATGCAGCAAATCAGGGCATGTTAATAATGCAGATTGAACTTAAAAGTGTGTTGTGCATGCCGCATTTCTCCCAGGAAGACTGTTGGTAAAACATATGCCAGCCCAATCCTAGCTATAAATCACAAAACATTCCACACCTCCTGCCTCCCCAGAGAAATCTTTCATACTGACAACCTCACCTTGTTCTAGATCACAAAGTACATTTCTCCATCCTAGCTTGCAGCACTGCTAAGATCCTGTGTTTAGCCTTTCTACACACCAACATGCACATGAGCATGCTTTTAGCTCTACTGTGGTAGCTCACAAGGCCATAAGCAGAATGCATGATACAACTGACATTCCAAGAGCTAAGCTACAGTGCTATTTGGGTGGGGAGGGACTGGGGTCTGCCTTGGCTCACCAAACACAGAAAGCATGCACAAATTCATATTGCTCCCCTCCTACTTAAGGATGCAGAGCTTCCCCGTTCATTTGGAGAAATATGGAGACGTAAAAAACAAAACAAAACAAAAATAACAAAACCATGCCTCTTTACCTTGAATGGGATAAGAGTAATGTGCTGGGCTTGGCTGGCCTGTGGTTAGCCCTGTAGTGCAGGTAAGAACACTGTGTTGACTTGGAGCTGGAGTCTGAATTAAACCACTTTCAGGTTTCATACCTGGCCACAATGCACCTGGATCAGATAAATTGGACCAATTACAAATGAGATACCAGGACCAAAGGCAGGTTTGTTGCCTGAAAACGACAGCCAGTTGGTCTATGTTATAGAACAGGGTTAAAGCTGCTTATAAGAGAAAACTGTTGATCCAAGTTAATTATATTCAACTAATAAATAAATGTACATATTATCAGAATGAGGTAAGAAAGAACACAGACAAGACATTATTATCTTGTTAAAGCCAAGAGTCTTAAATGGCCACATCGGCTCACTTCAACTCTCTGGGGAAATTGATCAGTGTTCAAAGGGGAAGGGAAGGCCAAAATGGCGCCTGGCTCCAAGTCCAGAGAGGCTGTTAGTCTCTAATTATTTTGGACGACATGCTAGTCTCTGCACCATCTCTGTTACCAAGGATACCTCTCATATTTTTGTCAGTGCCCAAGGGGATTCACATAACTGTCCTGTCCAGGGATAAGAAATACTTATCCCTTAGGCAAATTAAAAAGAAAAACTATATTTTACCTACTTGGGGGTGGAGATCATTCTAAAATATAACATCTACATCACTACGTCTTCTTAAAAAGTACCTTAAACAGAATTAAGTCCCTTCCAGAGTAACCAGTAAAATAATGACTGCCCTACAATAAAGTGATAGTCTCAGAGGCTGCTGCCCGTCCTTCCACTCAACAGTTCCAGAGTCTTGTCTGTGTATCTGCTTCTTTCATCTGTTCAGTTGTAACAGTTGTTGCTTCTTAATGTGGCCACAGCTGCCCCACTCTCAAAATCTTCAAAAACCTCAATAAGGGGTGGAGGTGACCCTGGAGTCTCAAAGGTTAGGTCAGGGGAGTTATTATAAGCTCCAAGACCAAGCTGGAAAGGCTTTGAATATAGGCCTGGCAATGACTATCTCTGGGGTCTCAGGAATGGCTCAAATGGAATTTACAAAAGGTTTTTATCCCCAAATTGGTCATTAGCTATAGACACAGAAACTCAAGGGAGATCACTAGCAAGACGTGGAGGAACTATGCTTTGGATGAAATCACAGATTATTTGAAATACTTAAGTAATCTGTGGTTAAAGAAACCAGATCTAGAACTATTTCTTTCAAACAGGATAGAAAAGCTGTTAGGGGTCATCACTGGCTCTCCTATTAATTGCTGGGCATGGATTTTGCAACTACCCTTTTTAGTGCTCACAGGCTTGTATGCTTCTTTCCTAAATTGGTTTTTTTTTTTTGATGGTTGAAAAGTCCATAGTATTCAAAAATGTAGTTCAGAGCAGAATTGTGAGTAAGAAACATGAAATCTATGTCAAGGTCAAGGCAGCAAAGTAGTACAGTATAGAGCATTGGGACTCTTAATCACTTACTAGCTGTGTTTTTTACTTCCTGGGCAAGTCACTTAATTCTTTCTACCTCAGTTTCCTCATATGTGAAATGGGATTAATAACAACACAGCAATCACCTTTCATTGCTGTTATAAGAATAAAATGAGATATTTGTAAACTACTTAGAATGTGCCTGGCACATATAGGCATAAGATGTGCTTATTCTCTCCCTTAAACTCCAATACTAATTTAGTCTATGTACCTCTAAACCAAAGAAGATTTGCTAACAGTGGAAAAACTTAATTGAGTCAGAAGGCTTTAATCTTGCTAATTCTGAAAGTTTGCTATCAGATTTGTTTAATACAACTTTAAGAAGTAAATGGGAGGGCAGCTAGGTGGTGCAGTGGATAGAGTACCAGACTTGAAGCCTGAAGACCCTGAGTTCAAATTTGACCTCACACACTTAACACTTCCTGGCTCTGTGACCCTGGGCAAGTCACTTAACCCCAATTGCCTCAGGAAAAAAAAAAAAAGTAAATGGGGAAATTTCAATAATGAAAACAGTGAATGCTTTATGCAAGTTATGAGGACATAAAAACAATACTCTGATGTTCTGAGTTGATTTGGGAAGACTAAAGAAAAGCATCCCTAAGCTAGATAACAAGAACTTCCCCTATAACAGGGCAAAACATTTCCTTTTTTGAAGTATTTATGAGATACCTAAAATATCCTAGCCCTACTACAGTTATTATGACATTCTGTTACTTTTTATACCTATCATCATGCTCTCTTTTAATAAGGTTTAACCTCCCCTCAGCAATATTTGTACAAAGATATTCTTATGACCAGAGAATGTTAGAACTTCAGAATCATCTAGTATAATATTTTCATTTTACAAATGAGGAAACCAAGGTAGGGGCAGGCAGAGAGCCTTACACGGTGGAGGAGCTGGAATTAGGACGCAGGTCCTTCCAACTCATGGTTGTATGTACTATGCACTAATACCATATGGTCTTCAGCCACCACCTTCTAATTTTCTGAAATTTTATTTTGTACATTGCTTACTAATGTGCTAAAAAAAAAAAAAAAACCCAGATGGTTTCAAACCAATGTATGTATACTCCTTGGAAACCAAAGCTTCTTACAAATTGCCTCTGGGCTCCTAGGCAGCAGTATCCTTTCTAATCATCAACACTCTATCATCACCTCTCTCCCTCTTTCCCTCCTCCTTTCTTTCCTCTCTCTCTATCTGCGTGTTGTGAAATGTCTCCCTCCCCAAAAAAACACACACAAATGTAACATCATTGAAATAGATCCTTAATGAGGATTAGTTTAGTCAATAACTGAAGAGTGCTTCAATGCTTTAAAACATGGAGCAAGTGAGCTCATTTTGTCTCTGTTGACTCAGCAGATCTCAGAATGAACTATTATTTGATTAAACATTAAATTATTTAAGAAAAAGCAAAATGGTAATAAGCAACCAATATGGCCATGGGAAAAAAATCAGGTCCCCTTTCTTTATATATTCCTCAAATGAAACTGAAAAGCACTGTCCCTTATTTCCTGCTCTTACATGTCAGAGATGACACACTCTCTTCATCCCCTTCAAAGGAGATCATCTAACTACCACTTGCATCAGTGAGAGAATCTTCTCCATTTTAGATCCACCACTGAAAACCCATGACTACTCTCTATGGTGGTCAACAATAGAGGCAAGTACCTCTGACCACTATCCATGTTTCAGACAGATTTTTTTTTTAAACAATCCTATGACTGTTTAGAACAAAGAGAGATTGAACTGAGACCATTAGTAAGAATTACAATTTTTGAAAATGAACCAAAAATAAGGTAGGTATTACTCAGAAGCATACACATTTTTCAGAACATGCAAAGTACTATTAGGGGATATCTTTTAAAAGTTAAATTTTAAAGTTAAAAGTTAAATTCTTAAAGTTAAATAAACCTTCCCATACGAATTCTCCTATAAATACTAAACAAAAAGTCCCAAGATAATAAGAAAATCACCAGAGACTGGGCATACGCACATAATTAAGTTTAAACTTCTGAAGATCATAATGATCTTCATAGACTATGTCTGCATCTGATAGGTACAAGTTTTATTATCAACCATTTACAGATAAGAAAGGGAGGCTCAAGAAGATAGGCAACATTTATCCATGGTCACACAACTAGTAAAATCACAGAATCTGAGGAAGGCAGCACAGAAGCAATGGAATCTAACCAGGGCTTGAACAAGAATCCACTCAACAACATATCTGAAAAGTGGGTATCAGCCACTGCATGAAAATTCCAGTAAGGATTCCCCCTATCTCAAGAAGCAGCCCATTCCACTTAGGGGCAGTTTTAATTGTCAGAGAGTTTCCTTTGTATGAAACTGATATTTTCTATTTTATAACTTGTCTCATTCCTGAGTTTTGCCTCCTAAAGCCAAAAACAAGTTTCAGCTCTCTACCATAGAACGGTGCACAAGATACTTGACAGTGGCTATCATGATCTTTCTAAATCTTCTCTTTGTCAGAGTTAACATGCCTAAGTCCTTCAAATGAGGCTTATGTAGTGTGGTCCTGGTCCCCAAACATGTTCACATCAAGAATCTATCCCAAACTTAAACTGTCGGCCATACAATAAAATAATGATAGGATGATGTTAGAGCGTCAGTAGGCTAGTTTTAGGGTGCATATTATGAAACACTGTGGAAACACCATCCCTTTCCTGCCCTCCATCTCCATTTAACATAATCAGTCAAGGAAATTCTGATGGTTTCTTTGGCAATATATGCAGAGATTCTCTCTACTTTTTAATTTTTATAAGTATGATGAGTAGATTATAAAGAATATTTTAAAGAGATGCTATCATCTTTGTTCATGCTATGTTCTTTTAATGCTTTCCTTAAATGCTCAACACAAACAGGTCTCTACAAAATACATTAAAAATGATACTCAAGCTCTACTTTGTGGAATTTCCTTTAAATTTGAGTTCTAATTTATTCAAGTATCTACATGGTACCATCTTGAAAGTGAGGAGTAACAGCTGGATGGCCTGAGTGCTATCTAGGAAACTCACAGTCTAGGAAATTCACTATCTAGGAAAACCTCCCAGTCCACTGGCCAGAGGTTCTATGGAAGGTTAATGGGAGAACACGAACAAGAATGGGCTGTGTCCTACAAAATGGGAGAAATAGGTGGCTAAACATCTGATTCTGGCTGACAACTTGATAGGCAGGGATAACAGACAGTGAAAACCGGGGATGAAGGATTTAAAGACAAAAGAAAAAAACTCTTGAACTCCTCCACTGACCTAGAAAATATTGCTAAAATCATTAGGTAATATTCCTCATTCTGTTGCTCCTTCAGTTGGCTGCAATGAAGGTATAACATTGAGTTTGTGGTAATAAAAACTGGGCTTTCTTTCTACTACTATCACACAAAATCCAAACTGGTCCTCACTTGAGGAGTTAAAGTCAAAGGCAGGCACCATTACTATAGCTCTTTAGTGTCTTATGAATACTTGATAATTAACAAAATACAGCTTTTCATACCAATTGTAGGCAGGTGGCAAGTCCTTACACACTCTTCAAACCTTATTTTGAGAAGAAAAAAAAAACAAACTAGACATAACCTGAGCTGATATTAAAACTTTTGATAAAAGATGACTTCACTGCTTAAATAAGGAATAAATCCATGCTAATGTTACAATATTCACAGGAGTACAAGGACTTTCAAAGAACTTTAGCTTACTTAGTTCCAAAAGAGAAGAGTTACTACTTACCTCTTCACACAGTATTGACTAAGTCCCCATTTTGGGTAGTGATATATTCTGCATATACAATGATAGTCAAAGTATAAATCTCAAGGACCTTATTAAATACTAAAGGATTTTAGCTTTTCTATACTTCCATAGATCTAAAAAGTCACAAGTTTCTGGCTGATGACTGAGACATGAGTTTTACAATCTCTCAAAAAAGATTTCTGAGACACAATTTAAAGTCTTGTGCACCATACACATGGCTGACATCCAGCATGCAAGCAGATTAAACAAAGTACCTGTTCAACACAAAACAACCTCAAGTCTTGATGATGTTAGTCAAGGCCACTGTTTTGGGAGGAAAGTTTGTAGGATTTTCATTAATATTCCTAGAGGGTGCTTAAATAATATGCCTTACCAAAAGGAGGTAGTCCATAGGTTTGGGGTGCCTGAGGGTAGACAGCATAGGGTTGGGACTGCTGAAGTGTCTGGTACTGAGTCTGGCCAGAGAAAGCAGTCTCCGATACAGGGACTGAGAGGATATGTGCATAAGGTCTAGAAAATTAAAAACAAAAAAGTTGCTTACATTAGACATGTCAATTTTATATATTTCAAAAAATATTTAAAGAGTATCTACTATATGCTAAACATTGTGTGGGATACAAAGTGCAGACAGAGCCCCTACCCTAAAATAGATTTACAATAAGTATGAGAAGCAAGATATGGACAAAAACCTATTGCAGGTAGAATGCCATGATTGCCACAAGTAAGGTACAAATAGTGTACTATGGGGACAAAGAAAACATACAGATGACACGTAAATTAGGAGCCATCAAGCAGGTAGAGATTATTGAAGGCTTAATAGAAATGATGGCAATTTTAGTGGATCTTGAAAAATGGGTAGCCTAGAATGGAAGGAGATAAAAGAATAGGCCAAAGATAAGTGATACAGTTCTGTAATAGCAGAGAGTACATGAAAGGAATTGGTAGATAAATTAACTCCATGCTAAGGAATATGGGCTTTCCTTGATTGGCAAAAGGAAGCCACAAAGAAACTTAAACATGAGATCACCATAAGGATCATCTTAGTCATACACACAGAGCAGACTAAAGGAAGGAAAGGTAAGGATATCAAGTTACAAGGCTAGTGAAATAGTCCAAACAAGAAGTAATGATAATCTATTACTAATAATACTACTATCAGGCTAGTTGTAAAAATGAGAACAGAGAAGAGGGAGGCAAAGAACCATTTTGAAGAAAGAGAAAAGTTGCCCTGTCCAGGACACTCATAGGCTTATTTCTCCTACAAAAACCTTCCCTCACCAAGGTAAATAGTGACAATGTAGAACAATCTGGAAAATGCCAATGTGTAGGTCTGTGTTGATGCTCCTCATTAACCCCTAGAAAGGGCCAAAGGCCACTGTCAGCACTTTCTAACAGAATGATTCCCTGTATGACTTCCAGATTAATAGATTCATGTCTGGAGAATCATAAAACTTTAGAGAGAAAGAGGAGTAAGAAAAAATAATTCAGTATTCAAAGTAAGTTGGTTAAAAAAAAAAAAAATCCAGAGAAACAGTATGTGAATTTTAGAAATAGAAACTTACTTTGCAGAATACATCTGTGAGGTATAATCATTTGATGATTGAGGGATGTAATCAGCACATGTCATAACTGAAAAAAAAACAACAACAACAACAACAAAACCATCTGGTGAAATAGAAATAGAAATATACTTTTAAATAAAGCCAAATATCCTACAGTACAATCTTTAAAAGCAATACAAGACGACTGGTGTGTTGAGGTGGAAAAATAACTGGACTATAAGTCAAGAGACCTGAATTCTAGTCCCAGATGGGATTAGTGGTCCCAAGTAGGACCACTTCCCTTTAAGAGATCAGTTTCCTCCTGAGCAAAACAAGAGGGTTAGAACTCCTTTGGGCTTGGATACTCTGTTCCGGCAGAAGGAAGTTCAGAAGAGAAGGAAAAAGGACAGGGACATTTTCCACACCCATACAGGTTTCAGGAGGCCCATATGCTCAGACATTAACTATGTAAGAGGGTCACAGATTGCATTCACTGCCCTCTCCAATCTGTAGACAACTCCACTTCTGGGAATGTAGCAGAAGCAGCTCTGTTGTCTCTTGGATCCCTTTGGGAGCTATTTGGGAGCAAAGGTCTTGCCAAGAAGCAAACTGAAGGGTTCTAAAACTTCATCTGCTTCTGATGCCTTGTGAAGAGTGGGGGACTTTTCTGAGTTGAATGGACATCAAAAGGATATGGCAGGTGGCAGACTTGGAAAACTAGGGTTCCAAAACTGCTTTAAAATCAGCAAAGAGCTAAGCTGAAGATTTCTCTGTAACTAACAGAATTACAGAATTTTAAAGCTGAAAAGGTCTCTAGGGATCATCCAGTTAATTCATTCACTTTACAGTGGAAAGATTGTAAATCTGTGGCAAAAAGGGTTTTGGACTTCAGTTTACAATCTCATAACTTAAATAAGAGAGACTCTTTTCTAAAGGACTTATTCCTAAAGGGCTGTCCAATATCACTTGAAAAGGAGGCAAAACCAGAACATAAGTCCACACTCCAAGGGGGATCCCCTTCAGGTGACTGGCCTTTTCTTAGCAACACCTTGCTGTCCTTCTTCTGGGGAGCACACCCCCTCAAGTAAAGGAAAAATAAGGCAAAATGTTCACACCTCAGTGGTAGGAAGTAACCTATTCGATCTTATAGGATAAATTCATGCTATACTATTAGATATGACAAGATCTTTGTCTAAAATTACTAAGAGTGTGCTCTCTAGGGTAAACAATGGAAAAGTAGACCAAACTGCCTCTTTCTAGATGATTTTAAAGAAGTCAAAGAGGAACTTTAGTTCGGGGGAAGATTAAACAAATGTTTGAATGACTCTGAAACAAAATGAGCTCTGAAACAGACTCTCCAAACTTACTTTTAAGTTTAAGGAGTAAAATCTACTTAATGGGAAAATGATGAGCTTTCTCTAATTACCTAATGAGTCCCATAGTTTTGGCCCTGGCTATTAATAGGGAGGAAATAAGAAATCACTCTTGAAAATTTAAAGGTCATGGTCAAAATAACAAATTAAGTAACCAGAAGTATTGGGCTGACATTAAGAAGTGAGGCAAAAGAGTGGGTAAAAATGCTAAATCTGAAGTCAGGAAGACCTGAGTTCAAATGCAGCCTCAGATAATTAACTTAGCCATGTGATTTTGGGCAAATCATTTAAATTCTCTTCCTCAAGTGTTCTCAACCATAAAATGGAAAATGAGCACTTAACTCCCATGGTTGTTGTGCAGATCAAATTAAATACGACAAATACAGCACTTTGAAAAATGTAAAACATTATATAAATGCCTACTACTAATACTACTGTGAAATCAGTTTTAATACCAATTCTATAGATAGAAACTGCACATTCAACAGAAAATCTGATATTACCATAATCTTTTACCTGAGGATCTTTAAAAATTTTTCCCCTAAACTATTTTAGTCCTCAAAGATATTATCCAAGAGAACGCAAAGTAAAAATTCTGGGAATTGTGAGTCAGGGGTTTAATTCCATATTACCCGCTGTTCTCAAAAACAAGTGAGATCTAGCCCCAGATTCTTGAGAGCCAGGGAAATTTAATGATAAAGGAATAAACTGGTAAAATACAACAGTAAAATCAAAGGAGAAGACAAAGAGAATATGACATATATCATATCAAGGAGGGATCTGTACCAGGGATCCTCTAAGGGTTGGTTATGCATTGGTCTAGTGTCATTATTTGGAGAACCAGGGGGAGGAAGAAATACATTCTGAGCATCAAAGTCATCATAAGAGACAGAATTTCCATTGATTGAGGGGTAGGGCAGACAGCTTCAAGGTAGTGCCTTTTACAGCCACGAAATGGGACCCTTAGGTTATAATGGGATATTCTAAGGCAGGAGTTAAGAATTCCTAGAATCTGCAAGCTTTTAATAGCTGCATTTCAACATAACAAATTTTCATTTGTAATCTTAAATATTTTATTTTATACATTTGAAAACATTCAGAGAAAAAATTCACAGAACAAAAAAAAGATGAAGAATCTCTGTTCTCTAAGATAAAATAATGAAAAATTTTGGAGGGGGAAAATTTTTGAAAGGCAAATGTCCCATAGAGATAGAATTTTTAAAAGTCATATGGTGGAAGAAAAGTGAGTATTTAGCATCTCTGTCTCCCTCTCCCTCTCTTTTGAGAAGTTTCACTATCTTACTCAAGAGGTACAGAGTCCACCTCTCAGTTATGATCCCACTAATGAGTAGCAAAGAAGCTTTGACTTGTTCCTTCTCCAAACGTGGGCTGCTTCACCTATCCCATCAGGAGTTCACACTAATGATAACAGGTTTACTGAAGATCCCTAATTGGCTTTAACCTGTTTGGAGCTAAAAACTCCCAAGCTCAAGAAATCACCAGCCCTAGACTTCCCAGTGGCAGGAAAGGGATCAACTTATTTCTTTTAGATTTCTTTCTTTTTTTTTTGGGGGGGGGGGGTAAGAAACTGAACCTTCCTTTATGTGTGGATTGCCCCTAATTAGAACATGAGCCCTTTGAAAAATATGGTTCTATTTTCTTGTATCCTAAATGCTAAGTATAGTGTTAGGCCCTTAATAATGGCTTCCCCATTTCATTCCATTTTTTGACTGACTGATTCATAATGGGTATAGACCTCCTATAGAAGTAAGTACCCTTTGTTATTATTGTGATCTAAAAAGGAAGCTAGGGGAGCATTAGTGAGAGTTTGGTAACCTGCAAATCTTGAAAACAAAAGCAGACTTGGTTCTCAGAATATTTTCAGATATTAATGTGACAGCTTAATAGTAATTTGTACAAGCTCTTAAATTTTTCTCTTGGGCCTAGGCTCAGTTAAGCCTTGAAGTCCTATAAGGATTCACAAGCTTTTCTGATGCTAAGTATGGCTCTGATCTCCCTAGGAAACATACCCTCTGCTTAGAATGTGAAAGAAATCACTGAATGGGATTCACTAGCTGAGCATTTGGGTGATTTTGTTTGTTCTCCATCCAACAGGTCAGGAGAAGTGAAATTGGTCCTTTCTGCACACCATGAAAATGAATTACTGAAGGGATCTGTTTTTTAGGTACTTACTTTCATCTGACATGGTAAGGTTTGAAGAAAGACTTGAAGTTTCAGGTTTCTGATCACTGCCTTCAGGGTTGCTCACCTGACTAGAAAAAAATCAAAATTAATGTTAGCCACCAAAATCACAACTGAAATGACCGACAATGCTTAAATATTAGCTTCTTCACATTTTGGGTGGAAGTGCTCTTATTCTTATTCTACCATCTGAACCCATAGCAATCTGCCTTTCTTCTCCGGAGTCTCTCATGGGCTAATCCACTTTCTATTTATCTGGGGCACATTTCATAATTTCCCCTACTAAGTGGTAAGCTCTCTGAGGAACCATGTTTTATTTACCCATACATCTCTCCCAAACCATATGGAATGTACCTACACACAGAAGGACGTTTCTATATTTGTGGGTGGAATAAATAAATATTCCTGGTGAATCTGGAAGAAATTCTCCCCAACCTGATCTTGCTCCCTAAAGGGCAATGAAGCTTTGAGACTCTCAGGTCTATAAGATCTCTTTGAAGCTTTCAGGGAAAAGTTAAGGATAGGATTCCCAAAGTGCCACCCCCCCCAGAAGTTCCAGAAAGTAGCCTGGTTTGTGGTAGAGCATAGTATATTATTACTAAAATTACCATAATTACTATAAAATAAAACTTAACTCCTAAATGCTTCTTTTCCATTTAAGAGAAACAAAAACACATGAGAGGAGGAAATGGAAAAGTTTAAAGACTTACTGGGTCTGTTATGGGTTAGGAGAACTAATTTGCACACTGATTCAATATACTAAGGGCCAGATTATGTTCCCAAAGCATAAGATAACAGAAGAAATTTATAGCCTGTGAATGAGATATTATTCCTATCTCTTGACATCAGCACTATAAAAGGGAGCTACTTTATTATTCTCATCAAATAGAAAAATGATGGAAAAACATACCTATCCCTTTCCTACCCCTCAATAACAATACATTTAAACCCAAGGTAAGTAAATCAGAGAACAAATTAAGAAAGGTGACTCTTATATAGAAGCATGACTGGAATGGGCTAGTAGATATGTCCCAAATGTTGATTGTGGGAAGACTGATACCAGTGCTTACAAACATGAAGTACATTTCCCCTCCAAGGTTCCTGTCTCCTCTTTTTCTACAATTGTCTCCTTTATTTCAATTTCTATTTTTTCCCCCATTCTTTCAATACTTCTCAGCTTTAGTTCTCTCTCTTCCTGCTGCTTCATGGCCTTGATGAGATGATAGTTCTCTAAGAACTAGAGTAGGAGGATCCATAGGCCCAGAAGCCTTCAGCATAAATAGTGTCAGTAAAAAAAGAATAGGAAAAAAATAAGTTAAGACCTGACAGATATAGCTGTATCTAGGCTACTATGAGGTAGGGTTTTTTGTTGTTTTTTTTTTTTTGTTGGGGGGGAGGGAGAGAGATTGGGATTAAGTGACTTGCCCACCGAGGGTCACACAGCTATAAAGTGTTAAGTGTCTGAGACCAGATTTGAACTCAGGTCCTACTGATTTCAGAGTTGTTGCTCTTTCCGCTGTGCCATGTGAGGGAGATATATATATATATGTATAAGTATTTCATTGGTTTGCTTCTTAATATTATATTTTAAAAATGAATAGTATCATAGTTTTTCTGTTAGATTTAAGTTATTCATCAAAAGGTGTTTACATATATAACTATTCAAAAGTTTCTCTACATCAACTGATGAAGAATAACTGTCTTGCAATTTCAATAGACTTGGGATGGAAAATATCATCTACATTCAGAAAGAAATATGGAGACTGAATGTGGATTGAAGCCTCTATTTTCTCTATTATTTTCATCATTTTTGTTTGTCTTTCTAGTGTTTTTTCCCCCTTTTGTTCTTATTCTTCTTTCACAATATGACTAATATGGAAATATGTTTAAAACAATTGTACAAGCACAACATATAATCAGATTGCTTAATGTCTTATGGAAGTAGGAAGTAAGGGAAAAAGGAAGAAAAAATTTGGAACTCAAAATCTTACAAAAATGAATGCTGAAAACTATTTTTACATGTAACTGAAAAAAATAAAATATTACTAAAATAAAAAAAAACTGTCTCATACCAGATCTCAAACTATATTATAAAGCAATTATTATCAAAACAATCTGATACTTGTTAAGAAATAGAGCAATGGATCAATGGAATATTATAGTAAAGGACAGAGTAATCTAGTATATGATGAACCCAAAGATTCAACTTTGTGGAATTTATGGAACAAAAACTCATTATTTGACAACTGGGAAAACTGGAAAAAGTGTGACAGAAAAGAAGTATGGAACACCATATACTAAAATAAGGTTTAAAAAAAGGGGGGGGTTTACATGATTTACCCATAAAATATGACACCATAAGCAAATTTAAAAAGTACGGAATAGTTATCTGTCAGATTTATAAGGGAAAAAGTTAAGAAAACCAATGCAAACAAAATTAGAAGGAAAGCAGAATGCTGGGGGAAATTTCACATCAAGTATCTTTGATAAAAGCCTAATTTCTCAAATATATAGAAAATGGAGTCAAATTCATAAAAAATTATAAAAAAATACAAGTCATTCCCCAATTAAACTAATGATCAAAAAATATGACAAAGAAATCAAAGCTGTCTAGAATCATTTTAAAAAATGCTCTGTCACTAATGATCACAGAAATACACATTAAAATAACTCTGGGGTATCACCTATTAGAGTGGGTAATATGACAAAAAAAGAAGTGTTGGATATTAGAAAAGATGTGGGAAAACTGGGATACTACTAATGCACTATTGCTGTAGTTGTGAATTAGAAATCAAAGGTATGTCCATGAAACGGAGAATGGTTAAAAAAGCTGTGGGATATGATTGTAATGAAATATTATTGTGCTACAAGAAATGACAAGCAGGATGAATTCAGAAAAACCTGGAAAGACAAGAACTGATGTGTAGTAAAGTGAACAGAACCAGAACATTGTACACAGTAACTACAATATTGTGTGATGAAGAATTGTGAAAGAATTAGCTATTCTCATCAATACAATGACTGAAGACAATCCCAAAGGACTAATAATGAAACATGCTATCCACCTCCAGAGAAAGAAATGATATTGACTAAATACAGATCAAAGCAAACTATTTTTCTTTCTTTCTTTCTCTTTTATTAGTCTTCTTATACAAAGTAACTAACATGGAAATGTTTCACACAATTGTACATGTCCTCTATTTGACTGCTTATCTAATCTAAGAGAGGAGAGAGAATTTGGAACTCAAAATTTTAAATAAAAATGTTAAATTTTAAAAAGAAAAAGAATAATTGTCTCTAAATATTATTTATATAGAAGGGTATTGGCATAGATATGAATTAAAGTTAGCATGTTCCCTCCAAAATAAAGCCTTAAACAACCTTGCTTATATTAAATGAAAAAGAATTTTAATATAGCTTTCAAGAAACAAAGCATTGGTATCAGTCAACAAACATTTATTAAGCACCTAACAAGTGCCTGGCATACACTGTGCTAACCCCTGAAATATGGAATATGGTCTCTACAGAAAGAAAAAAAAATGCATATTGAACTTCCAATTATACAAAATAGGATTATTTTCTGTCCCCCAACCTTGGAAATTCAAAGAACAGCATGTTATCAACTAAGGGCAGAGGACTGTACACTCTTCCATCCTGGCCCCAAAATCCAAGCAGCCAAGCAAGGAAAACATCTTGGAAGAATATGAAAAAACTGTTTGTACATACACTTTAACATATTTAACATGTATTGGTCTACCTGCCATCTGAGAGAGGGATTGGTGGGAAAGAGGGGGAAAATTGGAACAAAAGATTTTGCAACTGTCAATGCTGAAAAATTACCCATACATATATCTTGTATATAAAAAGCTATTAAAAAAAACAAAACAAACTGTTTTGTAGTTTCTTATAATTAACCATAACAATATTATGGTGAACAAGCGAGCTATTTCACTTGTGTGATACTAAAATAAGCAAAACTCACTGCTTGAGAGGGAACCATTTTCTTCTAAGAGGTCAAAAGTGCTAGTGAAGCTCCTTAATATCTAATCTGTGACTACAAAATCTTTTCCTGTCATAATCACTTCTATTATCCAATCTAAATTTTGATTAAGGATGTGTACCTGAAAATAGCCCCTATATTTAATAATAACAATAATAATAGCACACATACATACAACAATCCAATGGTAATTTCTGTAGTCACCAAAACATTACTCCATATAGTTTGTATTTGGGCAGTTCCTCACTGTAAAGCAAACTGTTTATTAACTGAACAAAAAATAAAGTTAAGCTTGCAACAGTTACCATTAAGTTTCAAGGTCTTTCAAATTATATAAAAATGAACTTGCTAAAATATTTCAAAAGTTCTTAGGTAGAAAAGTTGGAACTGCACTATGATAGCAAATCAACTGCAAAAGCATATATTTGCTATCTCTTGTGAACAGATCAGTTACTTGGATATAAAAAGAAACTTTAAGACATGTATAGCTTGTCCAATACCATTTCATGATCTGATCATGTTTGAATTTCACAAAAGATTCACATTGCTCTGTTATTTTGTACAGAGAAATTGCTCAAATCCCTGCCATAGATATTCACAACATTCTCCCCACCATCCTTTTTCAAAATGTAAAGGCTATCTGGCTTATATTCATCCAGGATGACCCTGGAGAAGTAAGTGTTAAGTCCTCAGGAGCATGAGTGACTCTGATTTCCTTTGACTAAGGATCACTTCTATCTCCATCAATTAGCAACTGTATTCTTAGTGAATGATATAAAACCTTTGCTTAGGACACCATGGCCCAGGCCAGCCAAAGGGAGGCTGGGTAGTATCGAGGACTCAGTAGTCTCACAGTAGTCCTTTTTAGGCCATATCCAAACTGAAGGATGACAAGGGAGTGGCAGCAGCAAGGCAGACCAGCCCTAACTTCTTAGCTCAGAGTTGGGCCAAGGTGACTCCAGTAGTGCCTCTGGCACAAATGTGAAATTGTTACATAAATCTGGGGACCACCACCAGCATCAAAGTCACAATTATCAGGAGGACATGTCAGTGTATAACAAGAAATGACAGTAGTGAGAAAGCACTACTACAATAGATTCCATTTGAGAAACCTATATTTTAGTTCTAGCTCTGCTCTCCTACAGGAGCTAGGGCAATCATTCAACTTCTCTATGTCTCTGTTTCCTCTGTTCCTTCCTAAAATGGAAGGATGATATCAAATGATCTTGAAGATCCTATTTGTTTTTTTTCAAATTCTATGATCCAGAGATTAGTGGGGAGAAAGTAGATATTGACAAATGACCTTGAAAATCAGAAGAGAAATGGTGACAGAAGAACCATGATCAATTTCTGTGATGAGCTGAGCAGGGGGGGAGGAGGGAGGGAGAAGGATGCACAAGATGAAGGAGAGAGGGGACAGATGGAAACTTATTCCAGTAATCTGTCCCGGAGTCTCTCCTTGTCTGTCAATATTTTCCAGAAAGGGGCCAGGAGACAAAGGAAAGAAGGCAAACTATGGATGGAGAAAGGAAGGTGAAAGTGATAGAAAGAAAAAGGAAGGATGAAGAGAGAAGGAAAGAAAGAAAGGAAAATATTGAAAGAGTCCTGGAAAGAGTGCCTGGACTCAAAGGGCCTGTGTGGCACAGGGCAGGTCACTTGTCATCCATGACTACTTTAGTTCACCAGTAAAATAATAATAATTATAACAACAACAAACAAGAACAGTTGGTTTTTATCTACCCCTTGAAATCTCCAAACATACCAAGAGCAGGGAAGTGAGTTCTCAGCTGGTCTCAGATTGCTACGTCCTAAACCAGTATCTGAGTTAAGATTCCCACCCAGGGCTTCTGGCTCTAAGTCTTGCACTTTCTTCTCTATGCAAATCATGTCTACCATTCCTCTCAGTCTTAAATCCCCATCATCACTTAGTCTAAAGAAACAACATGCCCAAGAAGTGATAGAGAAAAACAGACCCAAACAACCCCGAAGAAGAGATTTCACATTTCTAAAATGTGTGTGGAACTATGAGCTATTTAAAGAATGAACAAAAGAAATGGCAAAAGTTATAAATGTGAAAGTTATTTACCAGAAGCACAAAACAAGAAAGAAATGCCTAAATCTACAAAAGTTCATAAAACTCTAAATATAAAAACTACTTAATGGATCTCCCTTCAAGAAAAAAGGAGCGGGACACTATTCTTAACTCTCTTGAGGTTTAGAGGAGGCGAGGATTAGAGTAGAGAGAGGCCTGTGATCTTACTACCAATGCAGGCTAGCATATTCCCTACAATTTATGAGACTGCCTAAAGTATAGGGATGTTGGGTTACTCCCCTAGGCTCGTAGAGTATTATGAACTGTCCAGCAGCTGGACTTGTTTTGGACTGAACCCAGGTCATTCTAGTTCCCAAGTGATTTATCTAGTATGACATGCTATTAACCAAAAAGGGAAAGGCAAGCAAGGCTAAGGGGAAATAAAGACAGGGGAAAAAAAAAAAAAAGAAAAAAAAAAAGGAATAATGATATCATCATTTATTTTTGTACAGAAGCTTCTATCATCAAAGCTGTCATGAATGTTACCTTATTTATTTACCTCATAACAAGCTTGTATTTAAACAGTTAAGAAATGGTATCAGTCAAGCCTCAATAAGCCACACACTCATTTTGGACTCTCTTGGTTACATAAAGGTCGTTTCTAAGAGTATTTAAATGTATATACATGGGAGATCTGAAAATGTCTTCCAAAGGCAAAAGCCCTCCATTAGCACAAATAACTGAGCATTAAATATAAACAGAAGTCATACTCCTCCACCCAAAACTTCCAAAAAGGAACAAGTATCTTTAGAGTAGCTTTGTGCCGTTCAGGAAAAGAACAAAAAACAGAGGAGGGCAGGGGATGATCTAAAAGTCTTCTAGAGGCCAGAAGTCTTTTTAGTCTTCAAAAGTATATGATTATAATATCACTACAGGCATTTTATAAAGTATATAAAATAGGATTCTAATTTGGCCATAATACTGGCTGATGGATTAAAATCAATTTTTTTTAAAGCCCTGAAATTATCTTAGTTTGGTTAGTTTTGAAGTATCTTGTGACCAGATTTATGCCATTATCCTCAAAGAGATAAACAAACAAGCAACCTTTTCTGGACCTTCTTGCCAGATGCTCTTCATCCAAAAAAAAAAAAAAAAAAAAAAAAAAAGAAAAGAAAAGAAAAGAAAAGAAAAGAAAAGAAAAGAAAAGAAAAGAAAAAGAAAAGAAAAAGAAAGACATAAAGAAAGAAAAAGAAAACAGCTGCTTTAAAATATACCTGCACTGCCAAGATTAGAAGGGAAACAGAAAGCTGGAAAAAATTTTTACATCCAGTGTCTATGATAAAGGCCTCATTTCTAAAATATACAGAGAACAGACTCAAATTTATAAAGCTACAAGCCATTCCCCAATTGGTAAATGGATCCATATGAAGAAACAATTTTCAGATGAAGAAATTAAAGCCATTTATAGTGATATGAAAAAAATGCTCTAAATAAGTTTGATTAGGTAAATGCAAATTAAGACAATACTGAGGTACCACTTCACACCCCCCTCAGATGACAGAAAAAGATAAGGGGGCAGCTAGGTGGCACAGTGGATAGAGCACCAGCCCTGAATTCAAAAGGACCTGAGTTCAAATCTGGTCTCAGACACTTAACACTTCCTAGCTGTGTGACCCTGGGCAAGTCACTTAACCCCAGCCAGGGGGTGGGGAGGGTGGAAGATAATGATAAATGTTGGAGGGGATGTGAGAAAACTGGGATGCTAATGTATTGTTTGGTGGAATTGTGAAATGATCCAACCATTCTGGAAAGCAGTTTGGAATTATGGCCAAAGGGCTTTCAAACTGTGCCTAATCTCTTTGATCCAGCAGTGTCTTTATTGGATCTGTATCCGAAGGAGATCATAAAGAAAGGGGAAAAATCCACATGTACAAAGATGTTGCAGCCTTTTTTTAGTGGCAAGGAATTAGAAATGGCCATCAGTTGGAGAATGGCTAAATAAGTTATAGTATCTGAATGTAATGGAGTATTATTGTTCTATGAAAAATGATGAGCCGGCTGATTTCAGAAAAGCCTGGAAAGACTTACATGAACTGATGCTAAGTAAAGTGAGAACCAAGAGAATATTGTACATAGCAACAATATGATATGATGATTAACTGTGATGGTCTTGGTTCTTTTTAACAATGAGGTAATACAAGGCAATTTCAATAGACTTGTGATGGAAAAAGCTGACCACATCCACAGAGAGAACTATAGAGACTGAATGTAGGAGCACTTAGATGATGCAATGGATAGAGCACTGGCCCTGGAATCAATCAGGAGGATCCAAGTTCAATTCTGGTTCAGACACTTAACACTTCCTAGCTATGTGACCCTGGACAAGTCATTTAACCCTAATTGCGACCCCCCCCCAAAAAAAGAGAGAGACTGAATATGAGAAAGTATAGTATTTTCACTACTTGTTTGCTTTTTTTATCTCATATTTTTTCCCTCTTTTGAACTGATTTTTCTTGCACAATATGATGTATATAAAAATGTTTAGAAGAACTGCACATGTTTAATCTATATTGAACTATGTGATGTCTTGGGGGGAGGGAAAGAGGGAAAAAAATTTGGAACACAAGGTTCTGAAAAAGTGAATGCTAAAAACTATCTTTGCATGTATTTGGAAAAATAAAAAGCTATATAAAAATAAATAAAATATAACTGCATTCTTTTAGTCAATGTCCTCCCTCTCCCACCCCATAACCCTTGACCAAAAAATCTAAAAATGTGACTAGACATTCCTATTAAGCAGTCAACAAGTACTATACCTGTTGGTAATCAGGAGATGGAGGTAGGGGAGGGGAGAGAGAATGTTTTTTGAAGAAATATTTCCATCTGAAACCAAGTTGTTTAGCAGTATGCAAATGATAAAGTGTTAAATTTGGGACATCATTCCATCCAAATCAGAGCACACATTATGATGAGGGGAAAAAAACCAGAAATAATGAAGATAACAATTTCAACTTTACGCACCTTAAATTCTGCTCTCCTGAATCCTGCATCTTGGCTTTCTTCACCTGCAAAGACAAATTGATAAACGTATGCTAAGAAAGTGATTTTTCTAGCCTAGAGAGAATCTAGGGGCTAGAATAGTAAATTTTTACTGGAAGCCAATTATTGATTTGCTCATTATAAGATTCTATTTTGAGAATAAATTAAATAAGCCCAAGTATTTGTATACTATGATTAAATAAACCACTTTAACTGTTGATTGGATAAAAAATTTTTATATCATTGTGATTATGATTATCATTATTATTGTGCTTTTTGTAAAACTTATTTCAAAGCTAAACTTTCACCAGAAAACAAATTCATCTAAATTGACATTAAAGTACAATCACAGAGATAATTACATAGAATCATTACTTGGAAAAAACTTTAGATATTATTTCATCCCACTTCATTTTGAACCCCTACTCATTTTGGAGAAGAGAAAACTAAGAGAAAGTGATTTCTTCAGGCTCAATCACAGATTCAGGACTAGAATTAGATTTCCGCTTCTCATATTGCTGCTTTCTTCAACACTATATAGTCCAAGAAGATTTTTCTATTTGCGAGCGAAACAGGTATTTAAGTTGAAGGCCTACAGAATTACAATTTTCTAAGAAAGGGATACAAATTTTGATTTTTTTTTAAACCCTATAGAATCATAATTTTAGAGGAAGAAGGGAAAATCAATTAGTCCAATCCTTTCACTTCACAGAAAAAGCAGCTGAGACCCAAAAGGCCATAATGAGCCAGTGACTGAGCTAGTTCAAACCCAGGTCTTCAGACAAAGAAGTCAGGGTTCTATTTTTGCTACACTACACTGTTCCTCTTTTAACTATCATAATATGTTTTCCTCCAAAGTTATTTTAAAATTAAAAAAAAAATCCACCATTAAGTTTTGCCTTGTATTTCAAGTTTTAAAAATTAAATTAATGTTTATTCCCCTAACATGACAATTGCAGAACACAAGCATTATTATAGCAAGGACTGAATGATTTTGTCTTAGCAGTGAAGAGCTTAGCACAGACCTTTGTACATAATAAGCACCTAATAAATCCTTTTGTTAAGTAGCTACTGAATGAGGACATGAAAAAGAAAAGCACCTAAGCAGCATCATACAATATAAAGAAAATAATTTGAGAAATATACTAGGGACCATATTCCATAATTTCTTTTGCTATTCTATAATTCCTTCCATAATACATTTCATACTTCTAATAATACATTTCAATACTTCTCTCTAACACTACAGAAGTGTCATTCCAAAAACTCTATATTCTATTATATATTCTCTATATAACTATATTCATAGTGTAGAATGAGAACATTCTCATGTTCTGAACACTTGCAAGAATGAGACACTCATTCAATATTGAATTAGTCTATTCTATATTCTGAACAGCTCTGATTGCTAGAATACTCTACCTTGTACTGAGATAAAATATAACTCTTTTTGCCCCTAGATTAGATAAAATCTAAGTATTTTTCCAACTCTTATCAATGTCTATTTTCTCCTTGCTACAACAATGACATAGACAAAATTTTAGTACATTTAAAACATGCCTACAATGGGAATCTCTTATTGTACTTCACAGTAACATCAAAGCATGAAGATATCTTCTTTTTAAACAAATTAACAAAAGTACAAGTTACAAAACCTGAGAGATAAAAGGGCCTTCCGAAGTCAGCTAGCTAAACAGTGGCCACCCTGCTCTAGTGGAAGAACTCTAATGAAGGGGAATATACTATCCAAATGCTAATCAATAAACACAGATAAAATACATTTTGCTTAGCAAGCCATATTGTCATCTCCATTTTTTAAAAATAAGAATCAAAAGCTGATAAGATTAGAAGGGAAATAGTTAACGGGGAAAATAATTCATCCAGTAAGTTTCTCTGATGAAGGTCTCATTTAGAAGATATATAATGAAGTGATTCAATTTCATAAGAATAAGAGCCATTTCCTAATTCATTAATGGTCAAAGGATACGAACTGGTAATTCTCAAGGGAAGAAATCCAAGCCCTCTATAGTCATAAGAAAAAACTACTCAGATCACTTAGTAAATTAAAGCAGCTCTAAAGTTCTTCCTTATAACCACCAAATTGTTAAAGTTGACAGAAAAGAAGAATGATAAATTATTGAAGCTGTGGGAAAACAGGCATATAGATGCACTATGAATAGAGGTGTGAATTAGTTCAGTCATTCTGGAAAGCAATTTGGAACTATGCTCCAAAAATTATTAAGCTGTATACTCTTTGACCCAGAAAAAATGACTACTGATTCAATACCTCCAAGAGGCAAAAGAGAACTCTAATCATACAAAAAACATTTATAGCAGATATTTTTGTAGTGATAAACTGGACATGGATAGGTTGTCCATCATTTGGAAAATGATTAAAACAACTTATAGTAATGAAAGTAAAATAATAATATTGTCTTACAGGAAAAGATAAAAACAATGGTTTCAGAGAAATCTAGAAAGACCAGTATGAATGGAATGAAATGAAATAAAAATCAAGAAAATGGTTTATCCCAAAACATCAATCAACATTATAAAAACAGATTATGTAAAATGTAAGAAGTATGATCAGTGTAATGATCATTTTGCATATTTCTAAATACCTTTAATGGATGTCCTAACAGAGAACTGCTAGATTCTCTTATCTATTTCTTTATTCTGTCTTCTGATATATTTTGTTTGAAATATATGAAGAAAAAAATACCAGCCTCACACAAATATATAATTAGAAAAGGGAAGAGTATTTTGACAGCTTTTTCAGATAATTATAGACATTCTACTCTGGTACTATACCAAAACTACCCAAGTAATAGTTTAAGAGATTGTTACAATGTAGAACCATACACTTTTATATTAAAATTCACTGGACTATTTTGTATATCACATTGCATCATATTTTAATCATTTGGAAAATGCTGATTCACTGAGTTATAAAAATCTCTTCCATAAACTCACACATTTCATTAGAGAACATAAAAAAAGTTATATTCTTTAATAAATATCAGCACTGCTCTCATCAGAAATGTCTAGAAGCATTGGAAAGTTAATACTATGGAAGATAAAAATTTCTCAAAATTTTAACTTTCAAGGGGCAGCTCATTGGTGTAGTGGATAGAGCACCAGCCCTGAAGTCATGAGGACATGAGTTCAAATCTGTTCTCAAACACATAACACTTCCTGGTTGTGTGACCCTGGGAAAGTCAATTAACCCCAAATGTCTCAGCAAAAAAGAAAAGAAAAAAAAATTAACTTTCACTTGAAATACTGAATTTTATCATTAGCAAAAAAAATCCTAGAATTATTTTTCTGGGCTGGTGTTCTATCCATTGTGCCGTGTAGCTGCCCCTAGAATTGTTTTTCTTAAAAGTGAAAGGTGAGCTTCATTTATTTTTGAGAAAATAATCCAAAGTAAAAAAATTATAATTTCTGTTCCACAGGTGGCAAAAAGGCTAGTTAAGTCACTCAAATGCACAAATGCTTTGTCTCAAGAAAAACATTGTACTTGGTTGGGCATACAGCAGAACTGCACAGTTCCCTTGTTATCACAGATAATTTTAAAAATATTTGTACTCAAAGGTTGAGATTTAATGAAATTAATACAGTTTTGATGTTTCATCAAGGATTCTCTAAAGCAAAACTGGGGAAAAATGCAAAGTATAGTCCTGGTTTTGTGCTAAGAGACCAGAGGCTTTATCAGCCATTACCCCTCTATCTTCAGTGAAAATTTCAAGTTATTCCAGGTCAAAATCAACTTGCTGGAGAATTTTGTTTAAAAATGACAACAAGATCCCCAAAAATCTTCATTCTACCTTGGAGATACTATCAACTTGACAATCTACTAGTCTAACCTGTAAGAAAACAGAAGCTCATATTTGTTACAAGTTGTTTGTCTGAAATAACAATGACTCAAGTTCCTATGGTATTTTACAGCTTAGCTTACAAAGCAACAGCTGTAGGAGAAAAATAACTGGAATATTATTCTTTACAATTTACAGCTGGGGAAACCAACATAAAAGGCAAAATCATAAAGTAACAGAACCTCCCTGGAACGTGGTTCCAAAACCCCACTTGTTTTTCTTTATGTTTCAAAATAGTCCAGACATTTTGGGTGGATTTTTGGGGGGTATCCTGGTTGGTTCACCTTTATCTGGAGCAGTAAATTTGTTTTAAATATTAGCAAAACTGAGAATCTAATCCCTTGTAGAAGTCATTGAGAAATATAAAAGAAGGAACTTAGTCACCATTTGTTTTAAGATCTAATAAAATAATTCTGAACAATATCTTGAATTTCTTAAACCAAGCTTTTAAATAATTATCTTTAAGTTTAAAAAACAAAAATAATACTTACTGGCTGCTCTGGTAAATCCTGTTCCTCTTCCATGAGTACCACCTGTCTGGAATATGCTTGTGTGACTGGATTGCAAGTCTTCTTAGCAATCTACACAGTCTGTAAAAAAAAAAAAGGGTGCATAGCTTTATGTACTTGAAAAGTGCTTATCATCAAGGCCATCATGGATAATTTTTTTTTTTACCTATATTGCTCTCCCCACCTGTCCACATGAGTTACAATCTTCAAATATTAAACTTGCACGTGGTTTTTCAAAATAGAAAGTAGATTGTTTTTCATGCCTTACAAAAGCCAACACATATAGCCATTTCAACTGTAGTTAAATCATGGTTATGCTAATGCTTAATACATAAGACATCTTCCGGTGACAGCCATGTGCACAGAACTAAAATAAATTTCTTTAGGATTAACAGTTACATCATAAACGATAAAACTGGCCTACCATGCCAATAAGCAGTGATAACATCTAACCTGTTTTAATGTAGAACATTTATATAACTGTTACATCAAAAAAAAAAAAAAAAATCACTAAATAGGACAGCCTAGAGTATCAATTAAATGCTTCTACAACTAACTACACCTGACTAATTTAAAGTGAAATAAATCTTTAAATTCAGGCATATTCAAAATTAAATATATATATATATATATATATATATATATATAGAGAGAGAGAGAGAGAGAGAGAGAGAGAGAGAGAGAGAGAGAGAGAGAGAGAGAGAGAGAGAGAGAGAGAGAGAAACTGATAAATATAATTTAGGCATGGTTAAATAATGAATAATCTTTTAAGTTACTACATACAAATCACTACTTCAAGTTCAAGAACTATTTGACTCTGAGGTAAATCACTTCCATAAAAATATTCTCTTCAATTACTTGAGCAAAATCTTCCTTGTTTTAAACTCATTCACTGTACTAGTTTTCAAATTAGAAAATAGGAGTTAGAACAATAAAAAATTCTAACAACAAATTTCTAACACTATTTGATGGCAATAATCAACTTCAGTTAAGGAAGGAAAGAGAAGAAAGAAAGGAAGAGAAAACATGAAAAACTAGGTGCACTAAAGACATCATTTATATGTGAGGCAAAGGAGACTAGTTTCTATTGGAATGTGTATTTTATTTGCTAATCTTTCATTAAAATTTATAAACTCCCTAATTTCTTCTGCCAACACCAATCTCCAACTAAGAAAAGAATGGAGACTTACAAACATATTGGAACAAGACAGTATTAAAGTCCAAGGAAATATTCACAGGCTTCATATGACTTTTACTGTTATATCACTCAACACTGTAGAAAAAGTACTCAAAGAAGGGAGAAAAGGGAGAACAACAGATGTGATCACATGCAGTAATTCCTAAGTTAGCTTTATCGAAGCAGCTAGGTGGTACAATGGTTGGAACTTGAAATCAGAAAGATCTGCATTTAAATCCATCTGGGCAAAAGAAATTCTCTCAGCTCAGTTTTCTTATCTTTAATATGGGGTAATAACAGCACATATGTCAAAGGGCTGCTTAAGGAAGAGAACGTATAGAGTGTTTCACAAAACTTAAACTGTTATATGATTTCAGTTATTAGTAATAATATTATCACTACTGCCAATTATTTCCTGTCTCAACTTAAAGAATCCCACCAGGAAAGAAAGTTCAGTCTAGTTGAGTTTTCACAATCTCAAGACAGATTGCACAGAGCCTAGGTCAGCTCTGCTTGTGAGCACACTACACCCTCTGTAACTCTTTGGCTCAGCACTCTTTCAAAGAAGTAAGAAATTAGGTTTGAGCCAGAATGCAAACTCACCAGGATTCAGCTTCCAACAGATGCAGATGAAACTAATCTACAGGCAACTAAAAGTTGTCTCAATTCATAAGTATGACACTTAATAAATGCTTGTAGACTGTGGCCTTAGTTTTCTCATCTGTAAAATGAGCTGGAGAGAGAAATGGCAAACCATTTCAGTATTTTTGCCAAAAAAAAAAACTCCAAATAGGGATGTGGCTAAAAAAAAAAAAAAAATCTATCCATTTTAAGAATTAGTCTTACATAGCTAGTATTTTAAGGCCAGATCTGAACTCAAGAAGATGTGTCTATCTGACTCCAGGTCCCCAGTCAGAAAGGCCTGCTCTCAAGTTCCTCTTCTGACACATGTTAACTGTGTGACTCAGGCTACTTAACCTATCAGTATATGGGCCAACTGGGAAAGACAACTGCTTCTTAGTTGCAGAGAGGGTGTAAATCTGTACTGAATGCTTCAGCTGCACTCTAAATCAGTGAAATCTGAGGATTGGTCACAAAGATAATCAAAGGGAATGGCCTAAAATATAAGAAAGTCACATTTTAATCTCACTTTTAGATCAGATGGTCACATATTTTGATGTAAAAAGATGTTCTTTCTTCTCCCTGATCTCTTCCTTTTTAATTAGGAGAAGTTTTAACAGAAATTGTGGCCAAAAACTCATCTCTTACTATTACAAAGACTTTGGGGACACCTCCCCACCATTTCTGAGATTCTAGGTTCCTGTACACAGCCTCTCTGAGGCTGCTTCCAACTCTGAAATTCTGTGGTCATCTAATTAAATGAGTCATTTAACAAAATGTTCTTTCTAGTTTACTCATGCTTTTGAAGAAGATGAGGATGGCATCTGACCATTCTCAAGATTTACTGCTAAGGACCTTTGTGAAGAACATCTTTTGCTATCTAAATAAAGTAACAAAATTTTTTGGTCATATGGTGCATATATAATTATTTCTATGTCCTGAGACAAACCAGAGGCCAAGATGCTTACTCTGAAATGACATCTCCACAGGATCAGTCTCAATTCTCTAAATGTCCCTTTAACACATTCTATAAGGGAAGGAGGAGGAAACAGAATTAGCAAAACCAAAGTTCTAGCTTTTTGCAAGGTTTTGCATTTATCCCAAGTCAAGAAACATTTATTAAGTAACTTCTGTGTGCCAGGCAGTATGCTAAGCACTGCCAGGAAGGATGGTTTTCCCAAAGAAGGGAAGAGGTTGACCAGAGAATTCCCTATAATCTCTCAAGTCTGTCTTCAAAAAAATCTACCTTTAGGACCTGTATGTGCCAAAATGTTTGTGGCAGCTCTTTTCGTAGTGGCTAGAAACTGGAAGATGAATGGATGTCCATCAATTGGAGAATGGTTGGGTAAATTATGGTATATGAAGGTTATGGAATATTATTGCTCTGTAAGAAATGACCAGCAGGATGAATTCAGAAAGGTTTGGAGAGACTTACATGAACTGATGCTGAGTGAAATGAGCAGAAACAGAAGATCACTATACATTTCAACAACAATACTGTATGAAGATATATTCTGATGGAAGTGGAAATCTTCAACATAAAGAAGATCCAACTCACTTCCAGTTGATCAATGATGAACAGAAACAACTACACCCAGAGAAGGAACACTGGGAAGTGAATGTAAATTGTTAGCACTACTGTCTATCTACCCAGGTTACTTATACCTTTGGAATCCAATACTTAACGTGCAACAAGAAAATTGGATTTACACACATATATTGTATCTAGGTTTTATTGTAACACATGTAAAATGTATGGGATTGCCTGTCATCTAGGGGAGGGAGTAGAAGGAGGGAGGGAGAGGAAAATTTGGAAAAATGAACCCAAGGGATAATGTTATTATAAAAAAAAAAATTACTCATGCATATATACTGTCAAAAAAAACTTTATAATTATAAAATTAATTTAAAAAATCAAAAGGAAAAAATGTTTTTGACTTAAGTTCAGTATTATAAATATTATTTAATAAAGTGTATAAGCATAAACATATCCTCTCTTAATCATACCATGCATGGGGGTGGTGGGGGGCAATGAAAGGCAGAAAATGAATAACGTTAAAAAGGTTCACGGCAGAGAACAAAAGAACAATTTTAAAGGACATGAAGAAAAGATGGACACTCAAGATATAATTTCTTCTGCTAATATAAAAATTACTATTTCAGGAACGTATATAAGTATATATACTTTGTATTTATGCTACATATATTTATGTATACTTTATTGAAATAGTAATTTTTTTGTATATATTTTAAATCCTTCTTAATATTCTGCTGGGCCCATGATACTGTTCTCTTTTTTTATTTTGTATTGTATTTCTTTTCTGTTTTTCTTATTTTTTAAATAAAATAAATTTAAAAAAAAATCTACCTTTAGTTATAAGCAAGTCATTTTCTTCTATGAAAAGAGAGTAAAGGGAAAAGGAATAGTTCCTGAGATTATGATGACTTTCCACGAAGTTCACATTACTAATGGCAACTACTTAGTTCACCTCTGAAGTGCATACTTCATCACCTTTGAGATCAGATCAGACTGAAGGTTGGAAAAGCTCTTAGGTCTCCTTATCCAACACCCTCATTTTTTCACAGACAAGAAAACAGAGTCATAAAAGCTAAATAATTTGTTCAAGGTCAGCAGCAGGATTTGAATCCAGATCCTTCAACTCAAGCCCCAGGACTCTTTCCTCACATCTATTATCATAAATAAGAAGCTAGAGCTCCTCCACCTTCCATCTTTTCATCTTTGTTTTAGTGTACTTGGTTTTGCAATATAAAGAAAAGGATTTCACTCTATTACTTCATCCTGAATTCACAAATACTTTTGCCTACCCCCAATTAGAAGAACCTGAACCAACTATAAGGACTCAAAGGGCAGCATACAATAATTCTTTATGGGATTTGTTTGTTTGTTTTATACATTTACCTCCTAGGTTTGTTAAACATCTCAAATCCATTCTATGAAACACAAGTAGTTGATAGCTAACTATTATATTAAATTTCTAAATAAAACTGAATAGAAATAATAGAAGCTAGTTGCTTGGTTTTCAGTCTCTCATTCCTAAAGAGGACCAAAATGACATCACTATGTTAGAGTTACAGTGTGCCCGACTGTAGCTGGTCAGACCAATATAAGCTCAGAATGCTTTACCACAGGTTGGACATAAAGTCATTATAAACCTTTGGGGGTGGACTCTCTAATTTTGCATATCTTGCAATTTCTTTTGAGCTAATTCAATTCTGCTTTGCTCATAAAGCACAAAATCTTCTTTGATGAGGACATACTGGATGGTCCTGTATCCTCCTGTGTCAATTCTAAAGTTCTTACATAGAAGCTAATGTGATATTAAAACAAAACTTTCTCAGGTTACAGAAAAAAAAAATTATATATATATATATATATATATATATATATATATATATATATATATATATATATATATATATATCAGCCTTTTACAGTTGCTTCAAATCCCAGATTGAGAGGAAACAGAAAATAAAAGGGGCATCCAGGGAGATTCTTCCTTTTCTTGAAGAACTCTTTGGCATCTAATTGGTATCCACTAATTGGAAAGTAAGCTTGCCACATCTCCCTTGATTAAGAACCTTAGGCTTCCTGCTTGTACCTTTAAAAAAATTCCCTATTGTAGGAAGGAAAAAGCATCCTAATAATCTGGCAATCCTGCCTGATTTTGGTGCTAAAAAAAGCTCTTGAATGATCACTTCTAATGTTCAAAACACCAGAAATCCAGATTGTCCTGAACCCCTTTTCTATTTACTCTTCTAGTCTATAAATAACACCTGAATGGGGGGGGGGGAAGAAAGAAAGAAAGAAAAGAAAATAGTTATGTTTATTTGAAAGAAACAAAATGGGTAGATAAAAAGAGGAGTGATGATAAAGAAAATGATGTGAAGCAGACAGAGAATGTCAGTCTGTAGTTAAAAGTAATTAAGATATATTACAAATCACAGTATATGCTACTTAGAAACATAAAATGGGAGAGCTGGAAGGACCATTAGAGATTATTTAACCACTAATTTTTATAGGAAGTAAGGGAAAATGGAGCCCAGACAAGGCACATAATCAAGATTTAATAATAAGAGGTGTTTGGTTATTCAAATGCCTTATTTTACAGATGAAGAAACTGAACCAAAAAGGTTGTCCCTTTCCAGAAGTCAAATAATCAATAAGGACTTAAACCCAGAGTCCAGTTTTCCCGACACTTAGTCCGATGTCCTTTCCTATACACAATGCTGCAAAATTTCAATTTTAATTGAGAGGTAATCTTAAGTAACTAATGATACCTAAAAAAGAAATATCAGATTAAAAACCTGACTGAAATGAAAGACTAGTTCTACTAGTTCTAAATCTATGATTACATACACAAATACCAATCTACTAAGGGACCTAATAAGTATTTACACAATGCTAAGTATAACACATACAAACATAAAAAGAAGACTCTCAGCCCCAAGAATCAGGGGATCAGCAAAGCTGTAGAGAACAGACACAAATAAAACAGAACACAAAGTAGAACATGAGAAGGACAAATACAAATGAGACAAAGTTCTAATAAAAGATTTGGGAGACACAGAACCCATAGGAAGTAGTGGTAGTTAAGGAAGGCTTTTTTGAGAAGATGACTAACATCAGAATTAGGTCTGGAAAGTGGGACTTCAAAAGAAATCGATGAAGAAAAAGGGAGTATATTCTCTAAGCAAGGGGAGGGGATGAGCCTTGCACAATGTAAAAAAAAGCACAGAAACAAAGAATAGAAGAGGGGCAAAGTATAGTCCAGTTTGCTTAGAACATAGATTGCTTAGAATCAAATTGTAGAGAGGTCTAACAGATGAACTTTGAGGTTCTTTTCAGCTCAAAATCTATATCAAAGTACTGTGATACTGTATTAATTCTTTTTTCATAAATAAAGAAAATAAAATTGTGCTTACCCTTTGACGCAGCAGTGCCGTTACTGAGTCTTTATTCCAGTGAAATCGTGGAGGAGGGAAAGGGATTCACTTATGTTCAGGGATGTTTGTAGCAGCTCTTTTTTGTGTTGGTAAGGAATTGGAAATTGAGTGGATGCCCATCAATTGGGGAATGGCTGAACAAGTTGTGGTACATGAAGATAATAGAATATTATTGTTTTATAAAAAAATTTGAACAAACTGATTATAGAAAGACCTGGGAAGATTTAGATGAACTGATGCTGAGCGAAATAAGCAGAACCAGGAGCACATTTTACACAATAACAGTAAGAATGTGTGATGATCAACTATGAAAGTCTTGGTTCTTCTAAATAGTTCAGCGTTCCAAAGCGATCCCAATACTTTGCATAGGAAATGCCATCTACATCCAGAAAAGGAACTAAGGAGACACATGCTATATTCACTTCTCTCAACGTGATTCATAAAGATATGTGTATTAAAAATAAACTAACTACCTGCCATCTAGTGGAGAGGGTGGGGGGAAGGAGGGGAAAAGTTGGAACAGAAGGTTTTGCAAGGGTCAAAGCTGAAAAATCTTGTAAATAGAAAGCTATAATAAAAAGAAAAATTTAAAAAAAAAAAAAAGGAAACTAAAATAACTGAGATATCATCTCATGCCTATCAGGTTGGCTAAAATCATCGAAGATAAATATTGTAGGGGATGTAGAAAAAAATGGGACACTGATATGCTGTTGGTGAAATGTGAACTGATTCAACCATTATTCTTCTTTTTAAATCACTTTTTTACTTTTTTCAAATACAAGCAAAGAGTTTTCAACATTCAACTTTGCAAAATCCTGTGTTTGAAATTTCCCTCCTCCTTCTTGTAGACAGCAAGCAATTCAATACAGTTAAACATATGCAATTTTTCTAAACATATTTCCATATTTGTAACATCCTGCACACACACACACACACACACACACACACCAGATCAAAAGAGGGGGGGGAAAACATGAGAGTGGGGGGGGAAGGATGAAAATACTATTCAGGCTCCATAATTCTTTCTCTGGATGCAGATGGCTCCTTCCATCATAAGTCTATTTGAATGCCTTGAATCACCTCATTGTTGAAAAGAGCCAAGTCCAGCCCAGTTCGATCCAATTATTTTGGAGAACAATCAGGAATTATGCCTAAAGAATTATAAAACTGTATACCATTTGACTCAGCAATAATATTATTAGGTCCATTTCCCAAGATAATCAGGGAAAACAGCAAAGAACCTATATATTTTAAAATATTTATAGCAGCTTTCTTTTTGGTGGCAAAGAACTGGAAATTGAGATGTCCATCATTTGGGGAATGTCTAAACAAGTTGTGGTATATGATAGAATACTACTGTGCTGTAAGAAATGATGAGCAGATTGATTTTAGAAAAACATGGACAGACTTATATAAACTGCTGTTGAGTGAAGTGAGCAGAGCCAAGAAAATGTGGTATGCAATAACAGCAATATTTTTCAAAGAATAACTAAATGACTAAGCTATTGGCTATTATAAATACTCAAATCAACTACAAGGGACCTATGAAGGAAGACATTATTCATCTCTAGAGAAAGAATTGATAAATAGAAGTGTGCATATTATGGTTTTACATATACACACGTGTATGTATGTAAAACCATAAAAATATGAAATTGCATGTGTGTGTATGCACATATATGAGAAAGAGCATAAGCAAGCACAAGCAAAAGAGAAAGAAACAGTGGCCTTCTTTAGTGTGAGTGGGGACACAGAGATATTTAGTTAAGAACTTAAAATCTAATTAAAAATTTAAAAAGAAAAGAAAATAAGACCCAGAGGAAGAAAGCCAGAATAGTGAAGGGTTTTAAATTCATGTCATATGAGGAACAGCTAAAGCTAAACTGACTAACTTAAAGAAGAGAATTTTTGAGATTTGGAAGGAGAATCAGGCTTGTCCTGGAAGAACAAGAATACCTGATAGAAGCAGGGAAAATTTCTTGATGAGAACTACCTAAAAATGGAAAGATTTCCACTTCTTCAGACAAAGACTTGATGGCTACTTGTTAGATAGATTCTCATTTAATTGAGTGCATTGGTTTGGATAAATTTGAATTCTCTTCCCATTCAGATTCTGTAATTCTGAAGTTTTGTGTGAGGTCAGGGAAGACCAGATGGGTGCCAGGTTGATAAAGACTGGGCCCTCCTGAAAATACTGCTTTTATCTTAGGTAATATAATTAGGCTTAAGTGGGTTATGTCACAGTGAAGAAAAACAATCTCTTTAAAAAGCTGTCATGGCAGAAGACATTTCCCCCCTCCCCCGGAAGTGGGTTCATATGATAAGAAATGGTTGGCATGGAAGGTGATAGGGTAAAGGGGGGGAGGAGTGAAGTTTCACCCAGCCAGGTACTTTTGAGAGTGGTTAATATGGTTTAAGTAGGAGTAATATTCAATAATACTCAGGGACCCTTGCTTGGAGCTAAGGGTTAGTGTATTTTCCCTGAATCTTGCTCACAGTCTTCAGTCCTCTCAAGAGCCAACTGTAATTGCTAGAATATGGTTGTAATAGAATATTACTATATTATAAGAAATGATGAGCAGATTTAGAAAAACATGGACAGACTTACATGAACTGATGCTGAGTGAAGTGAGCAGAATCAAGAAAATATGGTATGCAATAACAGCAATACTTTTCAAAGAAAACATCAAAGAAACCTTGAGTCAAGGTATTTCGGGAAAAAGGACCAACCAACATCATCCTCACTTAGTCAAGAGACTTTACTTAAAAAATAAAAGAAGTTCCCAAAGGATCATTTAAATCTAAGCTGCTGTCCCAGGTGAAGAAACTAAAAGAAAAGAGTAAGTTAAAAGAATGACAGTTTATCTCCTCTGTAGACCCTGGAAGATGAAAGGAGAATAAGTGGTAATAAGACCCAACTAGTTTTTTAAAAGAGGAAAGAAAAAAAGTAGAACTGTAGGAGTTGGCAGAAAATGACAAGTCTGCAATGAGAAAAACCAAAAAAGCTTTTCCATACTCATTGTCTCAGGAAGATAGTAAAACTAGCACCAATATAGTATGAGAAGCAAAAGTAAGATCTTTGAAGAACTAACATAGGATCCCCTTAGGCCTGTAGTTTGAGGACCTCTGATTTAGAGTGTATTATTCCTGATTAAATGCTTTTTAAAGCCTAAGGGCTCACATAGTCTTTGTCATCTTTCAGTCAAGTGAGGGACAATAATGGAAGGGCAAGCTACACACCAGGGGTCAGATAACAATCCATAGCCAACTTGCCTGTTTTGGTAGGCCTGCAAGCTCAGAAAAGTTTTTACACCTTCTAGCCCACTCTAATAAGAGATCATTGTTCTCAAAAGCCAGCCTTCATCATAGGTACCCACATGTGGATTAAGTGAGGCAGGATCCATGATAATGAAGTCTGGAGAATGAGGATGGTTGGTCTAGGGGGAAGAATTCAGCAGTGGGAGAAGGGAGTTACAAAAGAAGAGACAGAAGCAGCAATTCATTCTCCAAGAAAATTTCTATTACTGACCTATATGTCTATTTTTATAAAAATGAAAAAATAGACAAGTCAGTAACTTTTAATGTCATTTTGATCACACAATATTGTGTGAAAAGAAACATAGAAAAATAAATCTTCCATTACTATCCAAAGTAGTAAATGTGAAATGTGACTCTACTTGGATGAAATTCTGTAGTTACTTACAGAGTGATATATCAAATTAGCACCTCTCAGGAGGCACTCAAATCTCCCAAGTTTGATTATGCTTTATTTCCCTATGCTTACCAGGTCTCTTCCTGGTACAAGTTAATTTGGAACTTCTACACACTGGGGAGAAGAAGCAAGAGAGAACACTAACAAGAGATTGAAGACTTGACTAAAGTGACAAGATGACTATCAAGGAGGTGGAATGCAACTTCCAGTAGTCGCTGGCCAAGGTACTCCAGTAGCTATCAAGAGTTCAAAAGGAATTTAGGAAATGCAAGATCTCTAATTTATAATATGGAAAATAATCCAAGTAGTGCATCTGTAGCAGAGGACATCTTATTTCCAGGTCAATTAAACTCTTAATAAAAATTAGAGATGAGTACCAAACATCTAGTACCTAAAATAGCATCTTATTTCCAAAAAATCATGTTAATGAAGCCAAGTATACATATTTGATATAGGTGAGATAACTTTCAGGGGAGAAACCATTCCACAGCAACCACAGACCATACCCTAATCCAATGGTTCACAAAGAGTGGTCTAGAGCACTGAGACTCTTTCAAAAGGTTTTCAAGGTCAAAACTATTTTTGAATTTATACTAAGATGTTTTGATTTCTAATATTTTAAATGTTGACAGATGTGACTCATATAAAGATCTTTGAGGGGTCCTCAATAATTTTTTAAGAGCATAAAAAAATTTAAGAACTGCTGCCTTAATCCAACCCAACACAGAGAATATTTCTAGACTGGGAGTATAGGTGGGGGATAGAAGAAAAAGGGATGAGGAGTCAGTCAGGAGAGCTAGGGTCAGATTCTATCTCTGACACTACCTTTGTGAAGCTGGGCAAAGTCAACTCACCTCTCTAGGCAGACCTCAGTTTCCTCCTTTGTAAAAGGATGGCATGTTTTGCCTCTCTATTTATGATCTGGCAGACATCTAAGGCACTTAAAGTGAGGAAAGACTTCCTGGAAGAGCTAGTTATTGAGTTGTGCTATGAGGGGATCACAAAAGGACCTCTTTGTCATATCCTGGAATATACAAAAGTAATATAGGACACAGCTTCCGCCTAACCCAAATAACTAAGTAAAAAGACTGATATTAGTGAAATCAATGAGGATGGGAGGAAATGGGAAGGGGGAAGGGGGAAAAGGAAGACCTTCACAGACTAATTCTTCTAGAAAAAACAATGACAGCATATCAGTACCTTCCCTCTATATTCCCTTCTCTCAGTTGCTTGTGGTAACTACATTTTGAGGCACTGACTTTTGGAATTACTACCTTTGCAAGGACAAGATCAAGAAGGAAATGACTATATCCCAAGTACCTTAAAAATTAACCCCAGGGGCAGCTAGGTGGCGCAGTGGATAGAGCACCAGCCCTGAAGTCAGGAAGATCTGAGTTCAAATCTGATCTCAGACACTTACTAGCTGTGTGACTCTGGGCAAGTCACTTAACCCCATGGCCTCAGCAAAAAAGCAAAACAAACAAACAAACAAACAAAAATTAACCCTAAAGCAGGAGAGAAGGAAAAGGGGAGTGCTGTGTCAGCAGTTTGAAGCTAGAAGAACAAAATGTGGAGGGAAAAATGGAGGAAACCAGAAGTGCAGTCCTAGCTACATGCACTGCACAGCCAATAGACAGCACCTCTAAGGATAGAGAGGTAGAAAAGAAACAATCATAAAGATATCTCTGAGCTCTCCATTCAGCATTGTTCTGGTTGTGATAGTAATACCCTCCTCCCCCATCTCCTCAACCAAAATTCCCTCCCAATTATCTCAGGGGCTGGAAAAAAAAATTAAGTCTCAGAAAAGCCCGGAACCATGTAACTGGAAAAGATGACAAGTAGGCTCAACTCCCTTGACCTTTTAGAGCCTGTTGGCAGCAAGATCCTGTTCACCCTCACCCTTTGAGGCTCACAGATACTGTCCAATCTCTAATTCTTCAAGAACAGGAAGCAAGAGTGGAATATTTTTGTAGCAAAGACACTCTTTTTTATAATCCTACTATATATGTCAAATGTGAAATAAAAGGACACAGGATTATGCTATTGCAAAATTTTGTGATAAAAATTACACTAAAGACCCTCTTGACAATAAACATCTGAAGTAATAATTTGATGCATTACTTTTCTGGACAACTGCAAAAGTCCTCAAATTGCTCTCCTTGCCTCCAAGTCTCTCTGCACTTCAACTATCCCACATTCAAATGCCAAAGTGACTTTCTTAAAGTGAAGGTATGATTAATTATCACTTCCAGAAGATCACCTCTAAGATAAAGTACAAACTCCTTGGTTTGGCATTAAAAACCCTTTAAGGTCTGGCCCCCAATTAACTTTCCAACCTTCTTATATAATACTCCTATCCACATACTTAACTGGTCTTCTTATTCTTGTTACATTAAGTCAACAGCATTTACTAAACAGGCATAGTGGTAAGCACCAGGGATTAAGGTAAGGCAAAAACAATACCTGCCCTCAAGATGTTCCTAGTCTAACATAGAAGACAACACGCAAACTGTACAAACACAATATACAGGACAAGGAAGGCACAGGCATTGAGGACATAGAAAAGCTTTTTGCAGAAGGCAAGATTTTAACTGAGACTTCAAGGACGCCAGGAAGTAAAGATGAGGAAGAACAACGGTAAAGTTCTGGTTAGCATTCTGGAGGTCTCAGGACCAGACTTGTTTTCAGCAGCATAATCACCATGAGAATAGCCAGGGATAAAGTCCAAAAGTCTTTATTGTCTCCTTCACAGTCTGTCTCCCTGCCTGGGGCTCAACTAGCTTTCTGGAGCCCCTCAAAAATGGGTCTTGGTTTTAGTGGAAGAAGCAAGAGAGCCATTTCGACACCTCTGTCTTGAAGTCTCCCTCTGGCTGAGTTTGTCCCCAGTTTATATGCTCTATTACAATTACATCATTACAGTATATTGAGTATAAACCAAACATTATATATACACTAGAGAACCATTATTTACTGAAAGATTAAATCAATCACACTGAACTAGAGAACTCACATGCTAAAGTAGATAAACATTGTCTTATCAATTCCACTGAGTTAACACTTTGTTTAAATCAATCAGACTGAGCCTTAGTATATTTCTCCAAAGTTCCTGTCCTTTACAAAGAACATTCCAGGAATAGGGTCAGCAAGTCAAAATGCCTGGAGTTGGGAGATAAAAGCATCCTAATCAAGAAACAGCAAAGAGGTCAGAGTCACTGAATGACAGAATATGTGAAATGGAGTGACTAGAGAGGTAAGAAGAGCTCAGACTATAAAGGGCTTTAAAAGCCAGTAAAGAATTTGATTCTGAAGATAATAGGGAGTCATTAAAGCTTACTAAAGGACTTGCACTTCAGGAAGATCAAATTGACAGTGAGTGGAAAGGAATATGGACTGGAATAGGGAGAGACTTTTGGCAAGAAGACCAACTAGTAGGCTCTTGAAATGTTTCAGGTGGGAGTTGCTAAGGATTTGTTTTAGAGTAGTTGCAATGACAAAGAAAATAAGGGAGCATAGATGAGAGATGACTAATTCCTTAGCATTTGGCAAGGATGGAAGTGTAAGAGTAAAGAGGCAAGGATGACACCTCGGTTGTGAATATGGGTGATAGGGAATATGGTGGTATTCGAACATTAAGTTTAGGAAGAAGGGAAGGTTTGGGGGGAAAGATAGGTTCAGTTTGGGGCATGCTGATTTTTATAAAGAAATCAGGGCTGGATAAGTAGAAGTTATAATCATCTGTCTAGAGATGATAATCAAATGCATGGGACTTAATGAGATTCCCAAATGAAATAATATATATGGCTAAAAACAGAGCCCTTGAGGATACCCCCACTGTTAGCAGCATCACCCGGAGGAAGATTCAGCAAAAGAGACTGAGAAATAGTCAGACAGCTAGGAAAATTGGGGCTGTCACAAAAATCTAGAGAGAGGCAGGCTATCAAGGAAAAAAGTGCTATTGTTGAAGACTGCAGAAAGGTCAAGAAGAATGAGGACTGAAAAGGTCATTAGATTTGATAGTAAAGAGAAAACTGGAAACTTTGAAGAGAGTAGTTTCAGTTAAATAATGAGGTTAGAATTAAAATTGTGATGAGTTAAAAGGAGAGTGGAAGGAAAGGAAGTAGAGGCATTGAATATAGATGGCCTTCTCAAGGAGTTTAGCCACAAAAGAAAAGAGGCCAATCACTATTAGGGGAAGGACTGATCAAATTGAGGGAAAACATAGGTATGTTTGTAGGCAGCAAAGAAACTAATAAATTGGAGCAATTTGAAGATAAGTGAGAGCAGACCTAGCAGAAAAGGGTATGGAATGAGATCCTTTGTGCACAGAGAAAGTTTTGCCTCAGCCACAAGATAGGTATCAAGGAGATTGTGGAAAAAAGCATTTGAGTGATGTGAGATAAGGAAGTAGGGAGAGTACATAGTACTCTCACCAAACTGTGATTGATTTAGCTTTTCCCAGCAATACAATGTTCTAGACAATTTCTAAGAACTTAAGATGAAGAACTTAAGATGAATCTCCACCACCAGACAAAGACCTGATGGAGTATAAGTATTAAGTATAGACTGAAGCATATCTTGGGGTCTGGGTTTATTTTTGTTTTTTTCTTTCAAGTTTTGCAAGATTGCATGTACATAATCTATACCAAATTATTTGCCTTCTCAAGAAGGGGTGGGAGGAGGGAGAGAAGTTGGAACTCAAAAATTTTTTTTAAAGAATGTCAAAAATTTTTGTTTGCATATAAGTAAGAAAAACTTTTTTTTTGCAGAAGTGAGAGGTTCATGAGCATGGTAGACTAATGTAATCTCATTTGAATGTAAATTCATTGTAAGTAGAGATTTTTTTCATTCTCTGATCTTGTAGGCCCATTACCTAGCAGTTTCTGGCACATAGTGAAAGCATAAACATTTAATTGATTTACTTAAACAATCATAATCGTGAAAAAAGGAAAACATAAGCAAAGTGCAACTCAAGGAAGGCTTCATGAAGGAAAATTTTGAAGAATTCATTAGGTCAGTAAGTGAAGATGGACCTGACCTCCCCAGAGCAGGGAGAGAACAATTTGAGAGAGAACAGTTCATCAACAGTGGGCAGAGTGGAGGTGTGCTGGTAAATATTTAACAACCAGCTTTCTATGTATGCACAACACACTTTTAAATTTAATCTGCTTTATTTATATTTTCTCCACACTTTCCTAAGTCAAGTAACAAAACAATAAATCGAGCACTGATTTGTAGTATTCAAAAATTTCTGAGGTGTAAATGCTGACACTGAACATGTAACAGTAGTTTTCATGACCCTACATGAGCCAGATCCAGCATACTTGTGGCACAGAGGTAACAAAGCTCTGGATTACATATACACTCTGTCTGGAATATCAAGTGAAGTGCAACAATAGAATAGGAGGAGACTGAAAACAAGATGGCTCCAGACTGTAGAAAGCCTTGAATATCATTTTTGTTTTGTTTTTATTTCAGTTTTATTTGTACACTAATGTCACATTTACACCCATGCCTTAAGTTTATGTTTTGTTCATTTCTTTTTCTTTAGAGCAACCTCCTCTTGTGCTTTAGTAACAGTTTGTTACCTTTGAATACGTATCATCTCAATATGGCAAGATGGCAAGAACTCATGTATGGGTTGTTTCAACCATAAGCCCTCTAAGTATGCCTTCGAATTTTCGGAAGCCTCACCTTGTTAACCTTAATGATAAGAAAATCCACATCTAAACTCCTAAATTCACATTTCAAAGTACAAACAACAAGAGTTTGGCTCTCTTTTTTGGGCCAAAGATCCTGTGTCCATTCCCATTGCTTAGCCTGGGTACACCTGCCAATTCTATTATATCAATGGAAAGGAACATAATGTTTCTTCAATGTGACGCTTTTCAAATTCTTATTGCTTTTCAGATTTGCTTACACTTGGGAGCTTGAGCTGTTCTTGAAGTAGACCAAGAGATACAAACCCCTCAACTTGCTTAATTTTTGTGAAGTTCTCTGGATCAAGAGACTACTTCATCATTTTAAAAGTTTATCTTCCTCTGTGTGGCAGATTCCTGGACCAGGGGATGGGGAGGGGAAGAGATGACTAACCACACATGATTGCTCCTCTTCTCCCTCATGCCCTCTTTGAATGCCAAGTTAAGATTTATACTTTATTTGGGGGTAAGCAAGAGCAAACCATTGAAGTTTTGGAGCAACATGAATATAGATTGTGCAGCATAGATTAAAGTAGGAGAGACTTAATACTAAACACCATTTAAGAGACTATTGTATCTAAAAACATGTTGTTTTGCATGAATGAACATATATAAAATAATTTATATCAAATTTCTTGCTTTTAATTATTAAGGAAGAGGGAGGAAAAGAAAAGAGAGACAACTGAAACTCAAAATGTTAAAAAAAAGCAATGTCAACAATTGTTTTTTTATATAATTGAGGAAAAAAATCTATTACCTACACTGCCTTATTTGAGATGCTATTATATCCATTTTAGAGATGAGGAAATGAAAATTCAAAGGATGATAACAGCAGAGATATGTAGCTGGTAAGTAACAGAAGCATAATAATGATAATGACTAATATAGTGCTTAGGGGGGCAGGGTGCTACTACTACCTTCATTTTTCATATGAGAGGGCTAAAATTGAGAAAGGTAAAGTGATTTGTCAAGGGCCATACAGCTAGGAAGAATCTAAATCAGAAATCAAATCCAGGCTTTCCTGACTTTGGGTCCATGACTGGATATTGGAGGAGAAGTAGGAAGAAGATAAATTACAGACTTCAATCCTCAGTAATTAAGAAAACAATGGCATCAAGTCATAAAGAGGGAAAAAAAGGAAAAAGAGCAAATATGAAGGGAAAAGATCAATCTTCTTACATCTTACTTTTGTACTTTGCCCCAAATATTTTGTAATCTAGTGACCCTGGTCTTCTGGCTGATCCTCACACAAAATACTCCATCGTCAGATGCCAGTATTTTTCTTGGCTGTCCCCCATGCCTGACATGAATTCCATATTCATTTCTGCCTCCTGGCTTCCTTCAAGTTGCAGGTAAAATCCAATTTTCTACAAGGAGACTTTCCTCATCCCCTTAATGTTTTCCTCTATTGATTATACCCAATTGATTCTGTATATATTTTGTTTACTCATCATTATTTGCAAGGGGCTTCCCCAATTAAACTGTGAACTTCTTGACAAGCAGGACCTATTTTGTCTTTACTTGTTTTTGGATTTTTGTTGTTTCGCACAGTGCCTGACTCCTAAAGGGCACTTAATAAAAGGTAGGTAGGAATAAATAAATGTATGTTGCTCTGCTGACCCAATTATACCTTGTACTCCATGCTCTGCCACTAACTGTGTCCTTTTTTGCACTATCTTTATCTGTAAAACTAGATGATTAAATTCCATTATCACTCTATTTCCCCTTAGCTTTCAATCTAAGATTCTGTATGTTCCTGCCTAATGCCACATTTACTTTCAACCACTAAACTTTTACTTATTTTCCCCCCCTGAAGCTGGGGTTAAGTGACTTGCCCAGGATCACGCAGCTCGGAAGTGTTAAGTGTCTGAGACCAAATTTGAACTCGGGTCCTCCTGAATTCAAGGCTGGTGCTCTATCCACTGCACCACCTAGCTGCCCCTAACTTTTACTAATTTTTAAATTTTTCCTTAGAAAAAGTTAGCTAAGAAAACTAAGGCAATGATCTGCTTGTGCTTACTTCAGTTCTCAAATAAGAACCTTTGCACTTAAAACAATCAAAAACAAGGAAAAAAACTGGGAGAAAGTTTCCGCAATTCCTCAAAACAAAACAAAAAACCCCCCAACAAATCAAATAAATTAAAAGAAAAATATCTAAGCATAAGAAGAGAAAGAGAAGAATCTGGGCAAGGCTTACTAAACATACAGATTTCTAATCCACTGAGCATTAAAATTAAAATGAAACAGATTTGCTAAGTAGAGGAAAGTAGCCATTCACATCTATGCCTAAAACATGGTCCCTCTGGGAGCACCTTGAACTCATTCCCTTTAGGAAATAGTTATTTGATGATTTAAAAAAGCAGACAATAAATATACAGAATTAGAATTAGTAAATCATGGGAGGTAATAATGAGCAGAACAAAGGCATGAGAAACAAAGACTGAAAAAAAATTTTTTTTTAAACTCTATCTAGTCCCTATGTGGAATATGTTCCTTTCGGGAGTTCTAATTCTTACCTTAAACCAAAAGAGAGCAAACAATTCCTTCTAACCTCTATTTCTCTCATTTTATGAGCAAACAGCCTCTTCCCTCATGTTTCCAGTCTTCTTTTTATACCATAACAAGCATAATAGATGTCCATTAATCCTGTTTTAATTAGACTCCCTCTAAGATTCCTGGTGATGACAAAACTCTCAAAGGATACATGTATCATCTTGAAGGGCAGAAAAGGGAAATAGGGAGAAGCAAATTTTAGCATCTCTATTTTCCAGTAGCATTATTATAAATATTTTGTTTTACAGAGTCAGCATATTTGAAATTTTAATAGATTAGTATTAAGTCAGCAGTACTTCAAATTTTTGGATTTGCTATTATATACAGCTGAATTTGAAAGGATAAATTTGGGGTTAAAATAGGAAGAGATTCCTAGAACACACTTACTTGTTATTAAGGGGAAACCAGAGCACTATACATAACTGATCTAGAAAGATAACAAATACTTCTGACTCTAGGACTTCTCTGAATCTGTAAAAGAATACTATGCTCAAAGCATGTTTTCAAGGAATTTAGGGATTCTTTCATCTGGCTTTTTTTTTCCCCTTAATAAACAGAACACAAACAGTAAGATTCTTTTGTACTTGAAAGCTCATAATTTCAAATTTATTTCCAGTCATAGCAAAATTTAGAACTAATTGCCAATATTCCTGACTCTTGCAATTGCTCTATTACTAAACTTGTAACATTTGAATAGCTTACTCTAATATAAAGACAGACTGATCCTTCTTCAGAGCTTCATGTAGAAGATAAGTGAAAACATTTTTAATTTCAGCAAGTCTATAGGAAGGTGTGAGTTTCTTTCATATACAAAACATACCATTTTTTTTTCCCAAGAGAGAAAATTACTTAGGAAAACCTTATTAAAATGCAATATTTAGGTTTTTACTTCTGACTTAAGCTAAGATGGCTAAAGGAGCAAAAATAAGCATCTGTCCTATATGAAAACAAATCTTTTTTTACCAAAAACAAAAGAATCTTCTGGTAGATTATTTTAAAATTGAATTTCATAAATCTATTGGTTTCAAAGAGCCTGAAGTCAATTCTCATCACTATGCAAATTTTGAAGGCTGAAAATTTTGTAATTTCTTATGCCCAATTCAATATCTAATGATCACCCATTCTTATTATCAGCAAAAACTCAATTAAATTTCTTTCATTTGAAAAAAAAAAAAAAAAAAAAAGGAACTCATACAAAAAGATAGTGATACTCTAAAAACTGTTTGTACTTAATACTTTCAGGGTTTTTTTTCCCTCTCCTATTATAAGATAAAATTAAAAACGTTGATTTAAATCTGGCTCCTACTCCACTGGTTCAAAAAAAGTGGCTAGAACTCAAGTTTGTATGAGTTTGCCAACTTTTATTAGATGAAAGGGAAGTATTATCTAATATGATGAAAAAAATTTGTTTTATAGTTGAAATCCATGTGGAGAGCTTTGTATTTAAGACATTTTTATCAACCCATTTTAAAATACGCTACTAATAAAAAAAAAATTAAATAACTTTTAGAGTTGACATTTCAATGTTAATACTGAATGCATTTTATAAGAATACTACCATTTTTTCAAAGTATTTAACATTAAGATCACTAAGATACAGTATTTTTTTTTCAACATTTCATTAATTGATAAACACATATAGAAACACACAGAGAAATCTAGGATTTGTGAATTACCTGAAGTCAGGTTCAATAAAAAGCATGATGGGAAAAAAAGTATGCTTGACTTTGGTTTCTAATCAAAAATAATGTATATCCTTAGGATCATAGTGAGGACAAAGGAAAGAATCAAAATTGGAATTCCTAATCAAAGCTTAAAGAAAATTTTATACTAGCAATCTCTTACTGATTGATGTCAAGTTTTACACATCCAAGTGTTTAAAAAAAAAAAAATCTTTTATCTGTCCAAATGAGGTCAAACTGAAAGCACAAATCCAAAAGTTCACCTCATAAACAAACTTTCAAATCATTCAATCTGTTCCTCATTCATAAGGACAGTTTGAAAATTTAGCCCCAAGACATTTGTTGAATAGACTGTATTATAAAAAGGAATGAAACAGTACTATACAACACCATATTAAACACCGTGGAAACAAAAGGAAACTGCACTTCACATTTGTTTGGGCAGTCACAAATACAAATAAATTTAAGTACTATGGAATATATAATGTAGTATTTATTAAACTATTTTTTAGTTTTGTGATTAAAGATATTCGATAATTCAAAAACTGAAAATTATTAAGATTAAAATCCATTACTGTTAAAATAAAATAAAATGTCTAGTTGTTTCAAAAACCTCGTTTCAAATTCTAACAAAAATAAACAATCTAAGTCATTTCTGCTTCTAGCAATTAGCTGCCTCCGTACTTAATGGATTCTAGATCCAGGAAAATAAACATTTAGAATGAAACTAGGGCTTCTGTTTTGGTATAAAGTACTTTCAGATGATACTGTAGTCTTCAAAATCAGCCTTTTCACTTTCAAATCAGCAGGAGAGTTTGTTTGATTTCTACACTCTATATATGTAAGCACACCAGTAATCTTATTTTAAGTGAATCATTAATTGTACTTACCACCAGTTTCCCAACATATTACTAATATGCTAGTATGCAGCTTTCATACAAAGCAGTTGTTTATCAAACATATATTATTTCTCAAAATTAATAATAGATTTTCAAAATACAATTTTGTGTTCAATTAACTTTTTGTAAATATTCAAGATTTCGCAAGTATCCAAAAGATGATATTATGTCTACCTTTTACTAAGAAAGTTAACATTTGAGGGCTTCTCTAACAAAAAAGCATTTCAGAATGACAATCTCTAAAATCAGAAAAGAACAGAGAGGCCATATAAGCCATACCTAAATAAGAACTCCTCTAAGACAGAACTGAAATGGTTAATCACCCAGCCTTTGTGCAAAGTGTGTCCAAAGAGAAAGAACTACTTCCTATCTCCCAAGACAATCCATTACTCTCTGAACAGCTTTCAATAGAAAGGTTTTCTTCATAGCATACCTAAATTTGCTACTTTTCAAATTTCCATTTCTCCTAATACTGTCCTTCAGATCCAAAATTCAGGACAAGTTTATCCCCAAAACTTCAAATATTTGGGCAGGAAATTAAGACAAAAAATTCAGGACCATTACTCTAACTACCCATAGATCAATATGCCACCCTCAAAAAATAAACAGATGTGTCATGGTGTTAGTAAGCTTTCTAATTGTCTCTTCATTTTACAAAGGAAGAAACTGAGGTCCTGAGAGGGGAAGCAATATAGCCAAAGTCCCAGGAGAAGCCACATGGCCTAATACAAAGACCTAGACTGGAGACATGGAAATCAGGGTCATAATCCAAGGTTTGGATAGTCACTTCCTTTTTCTGAACTTGTTTCCTCATTAGAAATATCAGAAAGTTAGCTATCCTTTAACATCCCTACTGGATATAACATACTCTGATTCTGATCATACAAATATTAATGTATTACAACATAGCTGTACTGAATAACTAGGGGAAAATGATTTAGGGGATTCTATATATAACAGTGAAAATAAGTTATCTTGGACATGATTTTTAAAAAAAAATCAAACTTCATTATGGCACAAATGAAGACATTAAGAAAGAAGTATGTTGTACCAGTTTTTTAAATTGCACCATTCATTAAAATGTCCTAGGCAGAGAGGATGTCAAAGACAAAAAAATTTTAGAGAGAAAAGGAGCACTCTATTCTAATATCAACTACTTTAATTTACTTGCAGATATTAAAACATAAAAGACTGCTCAGTCAACTTGAATCAAAGTGTGAAAAATGTTTGTTTTTTTTTTAAAAAGATTTATTTTATGCTAAGTCTTTGTGTTTAACAAAATGGGACTAGAAAATAAATTAAGGACTTTCTTGGTTTATAATATAATATGATTTATAACTATATGGTTAATAACTAATATGTTTGTTTTCCTCTCCTGCTTATCCATCATTACTGACTATTTTTCTTTGCAAATTCAGGTGCAGGTTCCCTGCTGCTGTTGTTGGTGGAGATGGTGGTTACAGTTCAGTCACATTTGACTCTGTGGTTCCATTTCGGGTTTTTTTGGCAAAGATATTGGAGTGGTTTATCATTTCTTTCTCCAGCTCATTTGACAGGTGAGGAAAATGAGGCAAACGATTAAGTGACCTGCCTAAGGTCACACAGTTAGTAAGCACCTAAGGCCAGATGTGAACTCAGGAAAATGAGTCTTCCCAATTCCAAGCATGCCACTCTATCTACTGTGCCACCTAGCTACCCTGTGTACCGACATACTCTTTTACTAATCAGAGGATCATGGTCTTTCTCTGTAAACAGCAGGAACAGTTAAGCTGTGAAACAATACAGGCTAGCATTCTTCATTTTACTTCAGAGTCACCGTGTACTACCACAGAATAAATCTACATAGGTTCTCTCCCTTTCCCTCCCTCCCTACTTCCCTTCCTTCCTCCCTCTTCCTCCTGCCCCTCCCCCTCCCTCTCCCACTCCTCTCTCTCTCTCATTACACAGCACAATTCCTGGCTCATAATGGGCCCTTAATAAATGCCTATTTTAAAAATATTGTTGTCTCTTCTTTGTTCTGGAAGAGAGGACCATGACATCAGGGAAGTGATGCCATGACACCAAATAAATTGGATTTCAGTGAGGCAGAGCTGTGCAGTCACCGGTCTCACTTTTTCCTTCCAAGTCTTGTGGGTCCAATGGCTGTACAGATTAGGAAGATTGGAGCTTGGCCCTGGATGCAATGGGAGACCAACTAATTTATAACTTAGGTACAGGAAGAGAGACCTAAACTTGAACTCATGCCCAACATACTAGATACTCTGCACTTAGTTTGTATAAGTAAAATGCATTGAGAAAGGGATTAAAAAATCAGTGGTCTGGGTAATGCAGACTGAGCCAAGACAGATCCATTGTGAACTCTAACAAAAACAGCAGGGGAGGGGGGAACACATCCACAACCAGGCAAGCACAGAATCACAGAAGTTCTAATCCCAACTGTCTCACATTTCTGTGGACACAGTTTAACCGGATGTGATGCTTTACTTGAAAGCTGGAAGCCAAAACCCTTTCCTGGGTGCACACTTGCAAGATTTTACTATTATCTGCTATGTAGAATTGTCTAAATCAGATAGCTTCGCTTCTTTTTCTTACTACTAAATGAGAGGTAGATCAGATCACCTCTAAAGTTCCAGCCTGCTCTTTATGAGTCATCCTAAATGGAGGCTTCAGTATGCTCAAGGAATACCAAGGTCAAATAGAGGAGCTCCCATCATCAATCCAAACCTTTAAAACTCTGAACTACCTAGAGAAACACTAGAGCCTGCAGGGATTTTTAACTTTTTGTTCAATAGGACCCCTTCAGCAATCTGAGGAAGCCTTTGAACTGTTCAGAATGTTTTAAATTCGTAAAATAAGATACATGGGATTACAAAGAAAAACAATTCTACTGATATGGTTATCAAAATGTTTTTTAAAATAAATTCATCCAAGTTAAGAAGGCCTAGAGCATACAACAGATTGTAACAGGAAATTCCAGATTCAGCCTTAGGGCTTTGTTTAAATCACTGGGCAAATAAATTAAAGACAAGTCAAATGGAGGTATAGGTGCCCTCCTACTTATCAGATCCCACTCTTGTCAGTCACCTCTTCGGTTTTTTCATTCAGGTCATACTCATTAATCATGAGTGTTTCTCAAGGTTTTTATACAGGGTCCTCCTTTTCCACTATTCACTCAGAGATTCTTAAGTTGGAGTCCTGGAGGAATTTATGTTTTTAAATAATATTTTGAGAATTACATGTCAATAATCTGAAAACTATGTATTTTATTGCATTCATTTAAAAACATTCTTCTGAAAAGAGGTCCAAAGGTTTTATCAGACTGCCAAATAGGTCGGTAACATAAGAAATTTTAAGAACATATGCTTTATACTAGTCTCACTTGATTATCAGATTATCAGGTTCCTAGCAGGGAAGTGGGAAAGTGGACAGAGTGATAGGTCTGGAATCAGGAAGACCTGAGTTCAAATCTAGACACTTATTAGTTGGATGACCCAGAACAAGTCACTTAACTTCTGTCTGCTTCACTTTCCTCAATTATAAAAATAAGGGCCCTGGAGAAGGAAAAGACAAAAAGCTCCAGTATTTTTGTCAAGAAAATCCAAAATGATGTCATGAAGAGTAGAGTATGACTAAAAACATCTTAACATGATTCCCAAATAAACTGCTTTTTGGACACTTCAAATAGGAAGGCCCATTAGTCACCTCAAACTCCAAAATGTCCAAAACAACTCTTCATCTTTCTCTCAATCCTTCACCTCATCTCAACTTTCCTCTTACTTGGAAAAAGACCACTACTTTCTCAGACACACCACCTCAAGTCATCCCCAATTCCTCCCTCAATCACCCCACATAAACAGCAAAGTTAATCTTGTTATTTCTTCCTTCACAACATGTTAATGCACCTTCCCTTCTCTCCATCAGCCATTCCCCCACCAGCAATGTCTGCTGCCTCTCCCCGCTAAGCACAAATTCTGACCACATCTTACCTAAACTATTACAAAAGCCATCTAGCTGGTCTGCCGGCCCAAAGTCTCTCTCCCCTTCCAATCACCTTCCACTTAGCTGCCAGTGGTTTTCCTAACCTGCAGTCCAGTGCCCATGTGTCCCAGAACTCCTCTGTCTGGCATCTAAAGCCTTTCACCATCTGGCCTCTTCCTATTTTACCAGTCGCCACACTCTAGGATCCAGCTATATCAGCTTATTTGACATTCCTCACCATTGACTGTCCTCCCTCTCACTTCTACCTCCAAACTTTTCTGACTATAATCACCTGGCTCCCAATCCTACATTTGGCTGGAAGCCTTTCCCAAACTTACATCCTACTAGTGCCTTCCTTCTGAGATTATCTTCCATTAATACTGGCTATGCTTACATGTGGACATAGTTACTTACATTAGAAAGTGACTTTTGTAGGACTGACTTTCTTTGTATCCTCAGTGATCAGTATAGTACCTAGAATACAGTAAATGCTTAATAAATGCTCGCTAATTACAACTCCCTGATAGGAAGGGGGAGATCACCAAAAGGATACTGGTTACCATCCTGCAGGTCTGGCCTGGCTGATCTCCAACAGTATTAGCTAAAAATAGCTGGGGAGGCTTAACTTGGATTTGGAATGACTGAGGTCCAAAATATGTCACAATTATGATGCAGACCTCATATTTATAAGTATTATATAAGATTTATAACTTAGCCTAGCATATAGTAAGCTCTTAATAAATGTTTGTTGCCTCACTTGTTATTTCACAAGGCAGAAAGAAGAAAGTGCTTAAAGAAACTGCTTACAGAAATTGTCATTTGTTGAATATGGGCTATTGAATTTTGGTAGCTGAGTTTTTGGTTGTATGTACTGTGTCAGAGCCAAGATTCGGGTCTTTCAACTCCAAGTTCACTGGTACTGCCATAATTCAAATCATAATCAGATTCCTAATTGTCTTCGTGCATCAAACCTTTCCAAATTCCCAATGATCTCCACACAGCTGCCAAAGTGATATTCTTAAAGCACATTACTGACTTGCACACAAAGCCATGCTACTTCTATGATAAAATACAAATTCCTTTGTCTAGCACTTAAAGCTTTGGCTCCAGGATTCTAAACTCACTCTATATTTCTCCCCTTCATATACTCTTTAGTCTGGTCAAACTGGTCTCAATAAGATAGCCCATTTCCTGACTCTGAGCCTTTATCTAGCTTGTTCCCCTTGCTTGGAATTCTCTCTCTTCATCTCTTAGAATCTTTCATTTCCACTAAAACTCAGCTCAAGAGCTCCTGCACCAAATTCTTTTATAGTCCATCCCCCCCTTCCCTCCCCCTACCAGCTAATGCTTCCTCCAACACCTCCACAAAATACTTTGTACTTACTTTGTATCTAATCTTATATTTGCCAAAATAAGTACAGAACAGGTTGTTTCCACATTGAATGCAACAAAGTCTAGAGACCAGAATCAGTTTTTTTTGGTACCTTTGTTTTGGGGATTAGATCCACAATTTCTTATGGGGGACTCACAGTAAAAAAAAAAAAAAAAAAAAAAAAAAAAAAAAAAAAAATTCTTCCTAATATTTTTTTTTTTTTTTTGCTTTTCTTCCTAATAATTTATGACATGAACCCAGGTCTCCAGCCTTCCAAGGCTCACTATCCACTGCATCACTATTACCTCTTAGATGGTACACAGTAGGTGGACAATTAATATTTGTTCATTGAAGAAAATAGAGGACATGAAAATTCTTCAAACTTGTGCCACAAGAACAAGATATGTGCTTTACAATATACTTAGGAACAGGATTTTAGAGAAAGATGGGACTTTAGTGAAATATTCCAATACCTTCATTTTACAAGTAACAAAACTTTCCAAATGTTAAAAAGAGATTTAGGAAAATAAACCTTCTAGTTTTGCTATGATTGCTCAAAGTATGACATCTAAGTACCAGGGAGAAAAATTAATAAAAGAAGAGAAAAGTGAACAGAGATGAAGAACATTAAGATCATATTATACATCTGATGGAAGTGGATATCTTCAACATAAAGAAGATCCAACTCACTTCCAGTTGATCAATGATGGACAGAAATAACTACACCCAGAAAAGGAACACTGGGAAGTGAATGTAAATTGTTAACACTACTGTCTATCTACCCAGGTTACTTATACCTTTGGAATTTAATACTTAATGTGCAACAAGAAAATATATTGTATCTAGGTTATATTGTAACACATGTAAAATGTATGGGATTGCCTGTCATGGGGGGGGGAGGGAGTGGAGGATAATTTGGAAAAATGAATACAAGGGATAATATTATAAAAAAAAATTACTCATGCATATATACTGTGGGAAAAAAAAAGATCATATTATACAAAGAGGAAAACAAGAGTTGTGGCAGGAGGAAAACTCTCACAAAACTGGAAGTTAAAAGATCAGAGTTCTGTTTCTGCTAGCTACATGATACTGAAAAAGTCACTAAAATGCTTTAAGATTCAATTTCTTCAATGGTAAAATGAGAGACTTGGGACCAAATGATTTCCAAAAATCTCTTTGTTCTAACATTCTGTAATGCTGAACAGTGCCTGGAAATTTGTGAGGGGAGAAGAAGGGAAGGGATAAACACCATCAAAACAAAACAAAAAAGCTGTTGAAGAACCAGGAAAGGGATGTAAACTTGAGTACTTCAATATGCATAGAAAACGGGAGAGGAAGGAGAAACTACATAATTTCAACACTATCACACTAAATCAATATAGCAAAATTTCTTCCATGATTTTAAGCCTCATCTCCCACAAAACTTAGCAAAAATGCTAACTCCTAAATACCCTAAAGTGACTCAGAACCTGTAGGAAAAATAGGGCTTGTTATGACGCCCTGCTTATTGTCTCACCTGTACATAGGCATCCTCTAACCTGATTCACATTTTAGATGACTACTCCTCCGAAGCCCCTTAACGGGCTTCCTATCACCACTAAGATTAAAGAGAATAAGTGACTTGGCCATGGTTCTGTTTAGGAATATCAAAGGCAGAATTTGGATTCAGGTGACTCCAAGTTTACTGCTCTTTCCAGGATAACACATCTCTTCTGAGGTAGAATAAAATGCCTCAGAAAAATGACTACACCATAGACAAACAATAAAATTACATAAACAAGTGCAGCTAGAAACAATTCATAAGCCTTGGCTGAGGACCTGTTGGCTGGAGGAGAGAGGGAGAATAAAGGAGAGTGAGAGACAAAATCTAAATTCAAGAGCTCCTGGCCAAAGGCCATAGGACAACCATAGAGAAAATTTTTTTTTAATGATTGCTATTCCTCCAAATTCCAGGGCATTTCCACTTATGTGATTTTAAATGCACTCAGAGAAACCCTGCAGTTCCTGAATTAAAATTTCTATAAATTATAACTCACTTTTATCAAATCTAAACTCCAACCAAATTGAACTATTTATATACCTTCCCCAAACTCTGTGCCCCCATTAGATACAACTAGGAAGTCAGCATTTACCCATAATTACCTTATTTATTTTTTTTTTTTTACAAGACTTAACTCATATATAAGCATCTCCAAAGAAATTTCCTCATGGACCAAATGTTAGTGCTCTACCTAATTCAATTCTCCTTGTACTTTTTTTCATGAATTCTTCCAAGAAAAAGTAAGTTCTTTGAGGCCAGAGATTTTTTTTTTTTTTTTTTTGAGGAGGTGCCTATTAAACAATGAACAAATATTTCCTTTGAACACTCAACCAAAATTCCACCTCCTGAGGGAGGCCTTCTCCAGTCCGGCCTCTTACTCCCTCCTCATACACCTTTTACACCTCCCCACACACATATTACCTACTATTGCACAGTATAAATTCTCATGTATAGACATTTGTATTTTCTAACCTATTGGAATGTTCTCCTCTTTAAGGCAAGGACTAATGTTTTTGGTTTTTGTTTCCCAAATGCTGAAGTGCTTAATATCCAAGTTCCAATTCAGCCTCTGTATGACTGTGTATGACTCTGGGCATGTCACCTTGTGAACTCCTTCAGTCTCAATTTCCCGATCTGTAAAATGGGAATAATAAAAGCACCTATCTCCCAGGGTTGTTGTGATTGGGAAATGAAATGATTGTAAAGCACTTTCCAAACCTCAAAGTGCTAAATGAACGCCAGCTGTCATTACTGTAACGGATAACAGAGCCAGGAAATGCTTGTTGACTTGCTTTGTCAGACACCTCCTGAGCACTGGATGCGGGCGCACAACCACAAGAGCCGTGCCCTACGCGTCCCCAGCGCTTGGAGCGGCAGCCGCCCTCACCCCTGTGACACCCCTCACAGGGTGGGGGCTTTGTGGCCTAGCAGTCCGACTCAGGAGGTTACTAGGCTAAACAGACCTGGGAAACAATGTGAACCCCTTATTTTACAGGTGGGGAAACCGAGGTCCGGTATGGGGCGGGCCCTTGCCCAAGGTCACGCAGCTCCCAGGCAACCTAGGCAGAACTCGAACTCAGGTCTGGAGACTCCCCACCTGGGGCTCTGGCGCCGACACTCCGGGCTCCTACACGCACTGCCCACCCGGACCGGGCGAGCAGGGGCAGCCCAAGGCCCGACAGGCTTCGAGGGAGCCCGAGTCCCGAGCCCCGAGTGTCCACACCACTCTTGGGCCGCCCGGGCTGGGGCAGCAGCGCGGACTCACCCGGCAGCAGCGGCGGCCCCAGCAGGAGAGGGGCATGGGGACACGTCCGGCCCCGCCGCAGCCCGAGCGGGAGGAGGAAACGTCCGCGGCGGCGGGGGAGGAGCTGGTTGTGGCGGCGGCGGCGACAGCGGCGACGGCGGCAGCAGCGGCGGCGGTGGGGGCAACGCGACCCGGATGCGCATCCCCTGGCGCCGGAAGTGAAGTACGGCGCGCCCACCCCTTCCTCCCCGGGTTGCCCTCTCCCTGCGCATGCGTCTGGTCTTGAGGTCCGAGGAGGGCGTCGCCGGGCTTCCGTCGTCTCGCGCCGGCACCCCTGCCCCCTCCTCGTTTGGCGCCTCTCACGCCACGTCCCTCCTTCCCCTGCGGGTCGCAGGCGTGGAACAAAGCCCCCACTCCCTGTTCTGCACCCATCCCCACGCACGTGCGTTTACTCGGGGAAACTGGCTGACGCGCGCGCAAAGCTGTCAAGTTGGGAGGAAAGGGCAATGAGTGGGAAGCCCGGAGTGTGGATTGGCTCTGCCCCCAGCAGCTTGCAGCCTCCGGCCCTTTTCCCTGAAAATTGAGGGGCCTGGTTCCTTCCATTTGATAAATAACTGTAGAGACACGAACAGTCAGAATCCAAAGACATACAGACATCCAAACTACCTGCAGCCCGGGAGGAACAGCGCCCCGCCTCCCGAATAACCAGAGAAATGCAAATTAACGCAACTCGGCTTCCACCGCACACCTGCCGGATGGGCGAAACTGACCAGAAAAGGCAAAGTTTGGAGGGGCTGTGGGGCTCCAGCCGCGTGCATCCGTTGCAGGCTGAGCTTTCAATTGCTCCGGCCATTCTGGAAAGATACACAATAATAGTAATGATTATTATCATAATAGCTAGCATATACCTAACACTTTAAGGTTTGCACTGTTTTACAAACACAACCCTGGGAGGCTGATGCTATTCTCATTTTAAAGAGGAGGAAACCGAGGTTAAGTAACAGACCTTGTTGTGCAGTTAGCAGCTGTTTTGAGGTTGCATTTGAGCTCAAGTTTTCCTGACTCCAAGTCCATGCTCTTATCTATATGCAGCTGCCTCTGCTCACCCTTTCAGCCACAGCTCAGGCTCCATTCCTCAGAGGTCTTGTCCTCTAAACACCGAGAAGAGAATTTCATAGATAGAGAAAGCACGGTGGGACTATTCTCAGAAATGAGAAGACAGCAGTTGTAGGAAGTTGGAAGTGATCGTTCCCACAATAGAAACATTGTAAATTTTTATTTGTCTTTGTTTTATTGTTTGTTACATTGTTGATAAATTGTGTAGACAGGAACTTTAGCATTTATTTAAATCTAAAGGATTAAGAAATTTGAGATGTACAGGAGAGGAAGACAGAGCAAAATTTGTGGGAAATAACCAATGAAGCATAACATTTTTAATTCAGCAAAATAGTATATTCAGTAAAACCAATTGCATATATGGGACATTATATGCAATGTTCCAAACTTGTGGACCCCAAACTCCACAAAGGATTGGAGGGTCTGCTTTTTAAAAATCTCTTCTTTGAGATCATTCTTGGTCTTTATGACTTCACAATATTCAGCTTGGATTGTTTTTTTCCCCCCTGAGGCTGGGGTTAAGTGACTTGCCCAGGGTCACACAGCTAGGAAGTGTTAAGTGTCTGAGATCGGATTTGAACTCTGGTCCTCCTGAATTCAGGGCTGGTGGAGGGTCCTCCTGAATTCAGGGCTGGTGCTCTATCCACTGCACCACCGAGCTGCCCCCTGCTTGGATTAATTTTATGATATATCTGTTGTATCTATAACCTCTGCCCCAAAGCCCACTGGAATGGGACTCTTTCCTTATTGGCAGAAATAAATGTCCTGGCCTGCAGAAGAAAATTTCACTTCTCAGCCAGTCCTCTTTGAAATTCTCCAGAGACAAATGCCCCTATGGGACCCTGCAGGGCCAGTCCTTTTTGGACTACTCAAGTTGCAAGTCTTCTCCCCGTGTGTACTTACTTTGGAAACTTCTGGTTTCCGGGAAAGCAAAGACTCTGGAAAAACATAAGAGGGGCAGACAAACTGTGTTTGTCCCTAACTTGCTATTCTAGAGACTTTTGGGGAGTTTCTTCTTGGATAAGATCCAGGACTCTATCTCTTGTTCAATATGAGTAACCTCTCTCCCAATGGGAGAGCTCTTTCATTATGTATTGTCTAGAACCCAGTTTCTTCTGTTTTCTGGATGCAGATGACATTTTCCATCCAAATTTACTCGAATTATCTTCTATCACTGATTTGCTGAGAAGAGCTAAATCTATCATAGTTGGTCATCACATCTTGCTATGTACAGTGTTTTCCTGGTTCTGTTCCTCTCATTCAGCATCAGTTCATATAAATCTTTCCAGGCCTTTCTGAAAGCACCCTATTCATTTCTTATAGAACAATAGTATTCTGTTACTTTCATATACTATAACTTATTTAGCCATTCCCCAGTTGAAGAGCATCCACTCATTTTCCATTTCTTTGCCACCACAGAAAAAGCTGCTACAAAAATTTTTACACATGTGAGTCCTTTCTCCTCTTTTATGACCTCTTTGGGATACAGATGCAATAATGGCACTGGATCAAAAGGTATGCACAATTTTATAGATAGATAGATAGATAGATATAAAACTATAATTTTTTAATACTTTATATAGTATACTTTTAGGTATAATTCCAAATTGTTCTCCAGAATGGCCAGACCAATTCACAACTCCACCAACAATGCATTAATGTCCCAGTTTTCTCACATCTCCTCCAACATTTATCATTATCCCTTCTTGTTCTCTTAGCCATTCTGATAGGAGGTGATACCTCAGAGTTGTTTTAATTTGCATTAGAACCCAGTTTCTTCAACTGTGGTTTACAATCCCATATGAGATCTTGTAACTGAATGTGGGGTTATGAAATTATGATTTATATTAGTAAATGTTTGATTTGTATATCTTTTTATATGCCTAGATAGCCAATGTCATGTAAAAAATTTCTCTGGCAAAAAGGAGTCACAAGTGGAAAAAGTTTAAGAAGCCCTACTCTAGACTAACAATTTTAAGGGAGCAGAAAAATATACTTCTAGCCCAATACTCTCTCTTTTTAAGGAGAATAGAATGGCCTCTACCCCCTACCTTGCTTCCCTTCCTGGCAGGGATGAAAATCTCCTGTGGAGAAGGGTACAGTAAAAAGAGGTTAGAGATGTCTATTCAGCTACCCTCTGAATCACACACAATAACAATTCTCACCATGCATAAGCCCCTGTCTACATATGGAACTCCATTCTGCTACATATCCATATTGATGTTTTCATATATATTTAGTTACATACAAAGCAAGTTCCTTAGTCACAGCACTCTATAGCACATGCCATCATACCATATTTGTCCCCAGAGTCAAATTAATAAGCATTTATTGACTATCAACTATGTACTGCTAAGTTTAGGGTTGTGGTTCTTGTTTGTCCTTTCTTGAAGAGCACCATGACATCAGGGAAGTAAGTAATGCCATGACATGCAAGTGAAATGGATTCAAGTGAGGGACCTGTGCAAGATCACCTACCCCATTTTCCCCTCCAGAGCTATCTGGGTCTAGTAGTCAGATATAAATCAGGATGACTGGATATAGCCCTGAATGCCATGGGAGAACTTGGTCTTTTTAATCAAAGATCTTCAATAGATCTCAGTTTGACTGAGGCCACATCAATTTAGTGATTAAGGCTAGATAGAAATTGAGGCAAAGAATGGCCTCTTTCACCTAGTAAAAAACAAACAAATAAATAAATTTGAAAAGGAAAGGTCCTTCAAAGTTTCTGACCAAAACAGAAATAATTGCTATTTACATTCACTCTGAGTCAATTAGGACCCAAACAATAACCATCTGAATACTGAATATAGAAGAAAGGCAAAATAAAACAAAAAGGAAGAGGCAGCATGAAAGCAATTATGTACAAACAAAATTTATACAAAATAAATTGGAGATAATCTTAGAGAGAAGGCAATAGCACAAAGAAAGGGAGGAATAAGGAAAGGCTTTTTATAGAAGTTTGGATTTTAATTGGGACCTGAAAGAAGCCAGAGGAAGCAAATAATAATAATAATATATAAAATAATATAATAAAAATAAATGAAGAGGAGAGACTCCTAGGCATTAGAGGTAGTCAATGAAATTACCCTGAGTTAAGAGATGGAGTTGTCTTATGAAGGAAATAGCAAAGAGACCAGTGTTACTGATCATAGAGTGCATGTAAGGGGTAAAACTGGAAAGGTAAGACAGGCTCAAGCTCTGAGGGGCTAAACAAGTTTTGGTTTTTTTTAATAATTGATACTATATATCACTGTGAAGGCAACATGGTCAGAAATGTGCTTTAGGGAGATCAATTTAACATAAGAATGGAGGATAGACTGAAATGGGAAGAGATTGAGAAAGGGAAACAAAGCAGTAAACTCTTGTAATAGTCTAGGTATAAGGTGATAAGAGGTTATTAGGCTAGTAGCAGAGTCAAAGGAGAGAGGGGGCCATTTATGAGAGATATTGTGAAAACAATATGTCTCCATGTCATGATAGATTCTACAGGTCTTCCCAACTGATTGGATATGGGAGAGGAGTGATGAAGGAGAGAGAAGACTCAAAATGAAATTTAGTAGTTTCATGAAAACATTAAAATACTCTTGACAGTAAAAAAGAAAGAACAGGGAGGTTTAGAGAAAAAATACATGGAAATGTCAAGTTTAAGATGACTACCAGACATCCAATATGGGATGTCTGATAGGCAATTAGAGATGCCAGGTTGGAGCCCAGGAGATTGATTTACATCCCAGCTTCTTCTTCTTTTTTTTTTAAATAAAGCTTTATATTTTCAAAACATATGCATCAATAATTTGACTATATTGACCCTTGCATAGCCTTGTGCTTCAGATTTTCTCATTTCCCCCATCCCCTCCCCTAGATGGAAAACAATCCAATATATGTTAAACATGTTAAAATATATGTTAAATCCAAAATGTATAAACATATTTATACAATTCTATTGCTGAACAAAAGAAGTCAGATCAAAAAAAGAAAGTAAATTAGTAAGAAAACAAAATGCAAGTGAACAACAACAAAAAGAGTGACAATGTTATATTGTGATCCACATTCAGTTCCTACAGTCTTTTCTCTAGGTGTAGATGGGTCTCTTCATTACAAGATCATTGGAACTGGCATCAATAATCTTATTGTTGAAAAAATCACATTCATCAGAATTGATCATCATATATTATTGATGTTGTTATATACAATGATCTCCTGGTTCTACTCATCCCACTTAGCATCAGTTTATATAAGTCTCTCCAGGCCTCTCTGAAATCATTTTGTTGGTCCTTTCTTACAGACAGTAATATTCCATAACATTGATATACCATAACTTATTCAGTCTTTCTCTAACTGATGGGCATCCACTCAGTTTCCAGTTTCTTGCCACTATGAAAAGGGCTGCCACAAATATTTTTGCACATCTAGACAACTCAGCTTCTTAAACTATGATTTGTAACTCCATATGGATTCATGTAATTAAATGTAGAGGTCAAAAATTATGATTTATTATCGGTAAATATTTGATATATATATATATATAATACACACACACACACACACGTGTGTGTGTGTGTGTGTGTGTGTGTGTGTGTGTGTGTGTACCCAAGTTCACAAAATTTTCTCAGGCGAAAAAAGGTCAAAAATGGAAAAAGTTTAAGAAGCCCTGATTTACAACACCAACTGACTACCATTAAACAGCTTATTGGCAGAAGTCACAACTGACCACTTAAGACAGAATGCTCAAGTATTTGAAGGATTTGCTGAACTTAAGGAAGTAGTGCCAGAAAAGGACATAGGAATCAAAAAGAGCAATTAAACAGCTCCTTGGAATCTTCTCTTTGTTCATATAATAGAGCTTCTCCTTTCACTACTCCTAATGAGAGTCCAATTACTTTTAACTCTTAGTAGTCTCTATAATTCTCTTTTGATATCTTATTTTTCTTAAAGACTTCTTTTTCCTCCCTTCTCTAATCTGTTCTAATCCAAGACAAATCAGTCATTAAGAATATTACTTACCCAATAAGATATAGAAAAAACATATTTCAATAGTTCTCACACCAGCAAATAAAGTTTCAGACTTGACATATTTGGAATTTTCAGATTCACATTTACTATTCCTGTAACCTCAAGAGAGGCAGCATCATCTATAGTGACCAGATTTGGAATCAGAAAGATCTAAGTTTAAATGCCACCTCTAAGTTTAAATGTACCATAGACAGCTGTGGGATCCTGGGCAAGTCAACCACTCTGATACTTAGTTTACTCATCTATAAAACAGGGACAATAATAACACCTCTCTTACAGGGTAAATATGAAACAAGAATATTTGGAAAGTGTTTCACTTTCTCTAAACTGTAAAGCCCTGTCTTTATAAAATGTCAGTTATTATTTTTGCCTTATTATCCTCTCCTCTTTTCTTTACCAACCTATGTGCCTCCCATCTGCCAAATTTCTGAGACAAAGTCTGAAGGTTGGGGAAAAGTTTAAACTAGATAAATAGATCAAGAGTCCTCAGCAGAGAGATGATAAGTTAATACATTGGAGCTGATGGGATCACCAAGCCAAATCATGTAGAGAGAGAAGAGAAAAGAGCCCAGGATGGAGCCCTGTGTGACACCCACTGTTACCAGTTGTAACTTAGACAAAGATCCAGGAAAGGAGACTAACAAGGAGAATTTAGATGGTAGAAAAAGAACCAGGATGGTACAGTCATGGAAACCTAGGGGAAAGATATCATCAAGAAAAGAGTAATCACTACTGGGCTTATTTATTTATTTATTTATTTTAAGATTTTAAAGAAGAGAAAGGGACCTGTATGTGCAAGAATGTTTGTGGCAGCCCTCTTTGTAGTGGCCAGAAACTGGAAACTGAGTGGATGCCCATCAATTGGAGAATGGCAGAATAAATTGTGGTGTGTGAATATTATGGAATATTATTGTTCTGTAAGAAATAACCAGCAGGAAGATTTCAGAAAGGCCTGGAGAGACTTACATGAACCAATGCTGAGTTAAATGAGCAGGAAGAGGAGATCATTATATACTTCAACAACAATACTATATAATGATTAATTCTGATGGACGTGGCCCTCTTTAACAATGAGATGAACCAAATCAGTTCCAATAGAGCAGTAATGAACTGAACCAGCTACACCCAGTGAAAGAACTCTGGGAGTTGACTATGACTAGTTGACTAGTGGTTCATAGTCAACCACTACATAGAATTCCCAATCCCTCTATTTTTGTCTGCCTGTATTTTTTATTTCCTTCACAGGCTAATTGTACACTATTTCAATTCTTTTTGTGCAGCAAAATAACTGCATGGACATGTATACATATATTGTATTTGATTTATACATTAACATATTTAACATGTATTGGTCAATCTGCCATCTGGGGGAAGGGGGAGGGAAGGAAGGGAAAAGTTGGGACAAGAGATTTTGCAACTATCAATGCTGAATAATTACATATGCATATATCTTGTAAATAAAAGGCTATAATAAAAAAATTCAATAAAAAAAGAAAAGAGTAATTAACTGTATCAAAAGCTATAGAAAAGATAAAAAGGATGAAGATTAAGAAAAGGCCAAAAGCAAAAAGCTGCATATACACAAAAATATTTGTAATAACACTTTTGATAGCAAATAACTGAAAAGAGCATAACTATCCATTAAAGAAGTGTTGAACAAATTGTGACATGTGTATGCAATAGAATATCATTACACCAGAAGAAACAATGAATATGATAGATTCAGAGAAATCTGGGAAGACTTATGTGAACTGATGTAGAAAAAAGTAAGTAGAACAAAGAGAACGATCTATAACACTAATCTATAAATAGGGATCCCTGTACCATATTAACTTTGTTTTAAAATGTAATATTATCTTTGTTTTAGTGTATTTTTATTTATTTTGCTAAACATTTCCTAATTAGTTATAAAATGATCCAACTATTCTAGAAGAGCAATTTGGAACTATACCCAAAGGCTATCAAACCATGCATACTCTTTGGTCCAGCAATCTTCACTGGGTCTGTATTCCAAAGAGATCATAAAAAAGGAAAAAGGATCCATAAGTACAAAAATGTTTATAGCAGCCCTTTTTGTAGTGGTAAGGAACTGGAAATTGAGTGTATGACCATCACTTGGGGAATGGCTAAATAAGTTATGGTATATGAATGTAATTTAATATTATTATTCTATAAAAATGATGAGCAGGTTGATTTCAAAAAAGTCTGGAAAGACTTACATAAAATGATGCTAAGTGAAGTGAGCAGAACCAAGAGAATAATGATGGTGTTGGACATGGATAATTTTTGAGGTCCATTCTAGTTCTAAAACTATAATCCTATGATACTCTTCTAGGTAACTGGTGATAATAGATCTGGTAATGATAAAATGTCAAGGCTGGAATATAATTAAGATTTGGAAGTAGTAATGGAGAAATTCATAGGAGTCAATGAAGAGAGGTAAGAGTTGAAATCCCAGGGATGAAGGAGAGCATTTAGAGAGAAAGTACAGCAACAAGAATCTTGGTAATTCTTAAGGGGTTACGAAGAAGGAAGGGAATCAGTGAAAAAGATAACAAAGAAGAGATTAGCTAGAAAGGGCAAGAATTAAAAGCTAATGGGACCAAGAGTGTCCAGAAGGAAGAGGTATTCATTAGCATGATAACTACTGAAAGAACCAGGAGAATGAATGAGAAGGGAGGACTTGATATAATGGGATCATTGGGAATCTGTTAGGAGATTAGCCTAGAAAAATAGGGAAGGAAGCCAAATTGCCGGGGAATCTTTGATAATCCTCACTGGCTCCAATATTTTTTTTTTCCTCCTACATATATATATATATTTTAATTATAGCTTTTTATTGACAGAACAAAATCATGGGTAATTTTTTAAATTTAATTTTTATTTAATTTTATAATTATAACTTTTTTTTTTTGACAGTACATATGCATGGGTAATTTTTTACAACATTATCCCTTGCACTTACTTCTATTCAGATTTTTTCCCTTCCTCCCCCAACCCCCTCCCCCAGATGGCAGGCAGTCTTATACATGTGAAATATAGTACAATATATTCTAGATACAATATATGTGTATAGAACCGAATTTCTTGTTGCACAGGAAGAATTGGATTCAGAAGGTAAAAATAACAGTTTACACTCATTTCCCATTGTTCCTTTTTTGGATGTAGCTGATTCTGTCCATCATTAATCAATTGGAATTGGATTAGCTCTTCTCTATGTTGAAGATATCCACTTCCATCAGCATACATCCTCGTACAGTATCATTGTTGAAGTGTATAATGATCTTCTGGTTCTGCTTGTTTCACTTAGCATTAGTTGATGTAAGTCTCTCCAAGCCTCTCTGTATTTCTCCTGTTGGTCATTTCTTACAGAACAATAATATTCCATAACATTCATATACCATAATTTACCCAACCATTCTCCAATTGATGGACATCCATTCATCCTCCAGCTTTTAGCCACTATGAAAAGGGCTGCCACAAACATTTTGGCACATACAGGTCCCTTTTCCTTCTTTAGTATTTCCTTGGGATATAATCCCAGTAGTAGTATGGCTGGGTCAAAGGGTATGCACATTTTGATAACTTTTTGGGCATAATTCCAGACTGCTCTCCAGAATGGCTGGATTCTTTTACAACTCCACCAACAATGCATCAGTGTCCCACTTTTCCCACATCCCCTCCAACATTCATCGTTATTTGTTCCTGTCATCTTAGCCAATCTGACAGGTGTGTAATGATACCTCAGAGTTGTCTTAATTTGCATTTCTCTGATCAATAGTGATTTGGGACACTTTCATATGAGCAGTAATAGTTTTAATTTCATCATGTGAAAATTGTCTGTTCATATCCTTTGACCATTTATCAATTGGAGAATGGCTTGATTTCTTATAAATTAAAGTCAATTCTCTGTATATTTTGGAGATGAGGCCTTTATCAGAACCTTTAACTGTAAAAATGTTTTCCCAATTTGTTACTTCCCTTCTAATCTTGTTTGCATTAGTTTTGTTTCTGCAGAAACTTTTTAATTTGGTGTAATCAAAATGTTCTATTTTGTGATCAATAATGGTCTCTAGTTCTCCCTTGGACACAAACTCCTTCCTCCTCCACAAGTCTGAGAGGTAAACCATCCCATGTTCCTCCAATTTATTTATGATTTCGTTCTTTATGCCTAAATCTTGGATCCATTTTGATCTTATCTTAGTATGTGGTGTTAAATGTGGGTCCATGCCTAGTTTCTGCCATACTAATTTCCAGTTTTCCCAGCAGTTTTTGTCAAATAATGAATTCTTGTCCCAAAATTTGGTATCTTTGGGTTTGTCAAACACTAGATTGCTATTTTTAGTCACTATCTTGCCCTGTGAACCTAACCTATGCCACTGATCAACTAGTCTATTTCTTTGGCTCCAATATTTTAAACCTTTTCTGCAACCCCTAATAATGGCCCAGAGCCTAAGCAAAATTTCATAGCTTCTCCAAGGGATGGGTGCCACGTTCAAGATAGCCCTCTTTACATGAATACTTATATATATTACATTATTTTCTCTGTGTGCACGTTGTTGTCCTTCATTCTCGAAGATGACCAAAATAACATCACCATGTTTGAGTCAAGTTACAGTATATCCAACTGTGGCTGACCAGACAGACCAATAGGAGTTATGCTCTGCCACAGGTTGAACACAATTAACCCATGTGAACATTTGGAGTGGATTCTCTAAATTTTACATCTGGCATTTCTTTTGAGCTCCTTTAATTTTGCTTTACTCAAAGGGCACAGTACCTTCTCTGATGAGGGCACACTGTGTTGAGCAGTCCTTTGCCAGCATCTCCCCTGTCCGGCAATCAATTCTAAAGTTTTTTTTTTTTTTTGTTTTGTTTTTTTTACAAGTGGCAATTATTTATTTATATATGGATATTTTTATGAACACCAATATATTTGAAGTAAATATTAATAAGTCAGCTGGCATTAGATGGATGGTGAGATTTTTGACATTTGTTTTTACTATTTTGATATCCTGGTCTTCTACAAAAATCCTCTAATAAAATTATAATTATACTGTTTTAGCACAGGGAAGAATTAATAATAATTACACTAGAGTTTTAAAAGCATTTTCAGACGTTTCCTTTGATCTTCATAACAACTCTCTGAAGTAAATATTGCAAATATCATGATACTTGCAATGTAAATAAGTTTAATATCTAATGAAGCCTGTAAACCCCTTGAAGGTAGGAATTATTGCATTGTTTGTTTTTGTAGTCTTTGAATATAGCATAGTATCTGCTACATTTTTCCCTCTCAGAGCTACAATATAATTGAAATAAAGATTTTCCAGTGAGAAAACTCCCTCTACCAATGCAAATCTGTATCTCCTATACAACTTAGTTTCTTTTTTTTTAAACCTAATATATGTATACATATTCATACAATTATCTTGCTGCACAAGAAAAATAAAATCAAACAGGAAAAAAAATAAGAAAATAAAATGCAAACAATAACAAAGAGAGTGAAAATGCTATGTTGTGAACCACACTCAATTCCCACAGTCCTCTCTCTGGATGTAGATGGCTCTCTTCATCATCTTCATCATCCAGTTTGTTGGAACTGGTCTGAATCATTTCATTGCTGAAGAGAGCCATGTCCATCAGAATTGACCATCATATAATCTTGTTGCAGTGTACAATGATCTCCTAATTCCAAAGTTCTTAAGGAGACCTTTAGAGTGTCCCTGTATTGCTTTTTCTGACCATCTTATTAATGCTGGCCCTATATGAGTGTTCCGTAAAACAATCTTTTTGGCAAGTGTATGTTTGGTATTCAAAAAAACATGGAAATCCCAAAGGAGTTGTATGCTCTGCAGCAGAATTTGAATACTTGGCATTTTAGTTTGAGAAAAGACCTCAGTGTCTGGTACTTTATCCTGTCAGGTAATCTTCAGAATCTTCCTAAGACAATTCAATGAAATCAATTTAGTTTTCTGGCATGGTGGTGCAACAATAAAATCAGTACAACAGCTCTGAAGACCTTCAGTTTTGTAGTAAGTTTAATACCTCAACATGTCTAAAGTAGAATTCCTAACTTAACATCTTAAATGTGTTTCTATTCCAAAGTTCCCAGTTGTCATAGTGTTTCCCTATTCCTATTTCATCCTTCAATTTACTTAGCATTCTTAGAGTTATCCTGAACTCTTTCCTTTCCCTCACCCACTACATACATTCATTTGGAAAGTATTGTCCACTCTCTTATCCAAGGCACTTCACAGAATTTAGACTCCTTCTCCCTTCCTCACTGTTACTCCCTTAATGCAGATCCTCATCCCCTTATATCTAGACTATTATGAGATCTTTTAGTTGTTCTCCTAGCTGGTTTCCAACTTCTTTTCTTTCAAACCATCCTCCAAAAATATGAAAAAAATTATCATTAAGTCACTTTGACCATTCCCCTACCCTGTTCAGAAATTTTAAGTGATTCCATATGGCTTCTATACAAAATGCATCAAACTAGTATCTAAGAGCTTGGCCAATGTGGATTCCACCTCCCTTTCCAGCCTTATTTTATGTTATTTCTCTTCATGAACTCTATATTCTAGGCAACACTACCTATTCTCTGATCTTGATATTACATCCGGTCCCTGGTCCAGACATTTATACAAGTTGTTCCCCCTATTGTTCACTCAATCCTTATTTCTGCCTCTCAGAACCCAGACTCAACTCAAAAGATATCTGTGAAGACTTCCCTTATCTTCAGTCTTTTTCTCCCCTTCAATTCTCCACATCTTTTCTTCCTATTTATTTTAAATTATAACCCTCTGCTCGAGTATGAACTCTTTGAGAGCTTTTGTCTCTGTATTCTCAGTGCAAAGCATAGTGGCTGTTACATAGAAGGAACTTATTTTTAAAAAGATGCTTGTTCCTTGGGGTAGCTAGATGGTGAAGTGGATTGAATACCAGTCCTGAACTCAGGAGAACCTGAGTTCAAATTTGACCTCAGACACTTAACACTTCCTAGTTGTGTGGTCCTGGGCAAGTCACCCCAAATGCCTCAGCAAAAAATAAAAAGTAAATAAATAATTTTTAAAAAATTAAAAATGCTTTCTGAACTTGGCTCTTTTCTTTTTTTCTTTTTTTTTTTTATCATTAAAACTTTTTATTTACAAAATATATGCATGGGTAATTTTTCAACATTGACCTTTGCAAAACTTTTCGTTCCAAATTTTCCCCTCCTTCCCCTCAGCCCCTCCCCTAGATGGCAGGTAGTCTAATACATGTTAAATATGTTAATGTGTATGTTAAATCAAATATATGTATACATATTTATACAGTTATCTTGCCGCACAAGAAAAATCGGATACAGATAGAAAGAAAACAAACCTGAGAAGGAAATCATAAATGTAAGCAAACAACAACAGAAAAAGTGAAAATGCTATGTTGTGGTCTACACTCAGCTCCCATAGTCGTCTCTTTGGGTGTAGATGGCTCTCTTCATCACTTAACCAGTGGAATTAGTTTGAATCATCTCATTGTTAAAGAGGGCTACATGCATCAGAGTTGATCATTGTATTATCTCCTTGTTGCCTTGTATAATGAGTTCTGCTTATTTCACTTAGCATCAATTCATGTAAGTTTCTTCAGATCTCTCTAAAATAATTTTTTTGGTCATTTATTAAAGAACAATAATATTTCATAACATTTATATACCCAATTTATTCAACCATTCTCCAATTAATGGGCATCCATTCAATTTCCAGTTCCTAGGCACTACAAAAAGGGCTGTCACAAACATTTTTGCACATAGGGGTCCCTTCTTTTATTTTTTTTAAATTTTAAGATTCATTTTATTATTCACAAGATATTTTCATTTCTTTTTTAAAATGTTTACACCATACAAGAGTTACATAAGCAAGGTATCAGAATTGTTATTTCTCCAAAGATCTCCTAGCTTTGAGTTACAAAATTTGTTTTCTATTTTTTCCACTTAAGGTAGAAAGTTAATTCATGTCTGAATCTGTGAGAGAATCCAAATTTATCTCTCTTTTTTAATTTTTTAAATTAATTTTATAATTATAACATTTTTTGACAGTACATATACATAGGTAATTTTTACAACATTATCCCTTGTACTCCTTTCTGTTCCGAATTTTTCCCCTCCTTCCCTCCACCCCCTTCCCCAAGATGGCAGGCATTCCCATACATATTAATATATATGTGCAGAACTGAATTTTGTTGTTGTTGTTATTGCAAAGGAAGAATTGGATTTAAAAGGTAAAAATAACCTGGGGAGAAAACCAAAAAAATGCTAACAGTTTACATTCATTTCCCAGTGTTCCTTCTCTGGGTGTAGCTGATTCTGTCCATCATTGATTAATTGGAATTGGATTAGCTCTTCTCTATGTTGAAGATAACCACTTCCATCAGAATTGATCATTATATAGTATTGTTGTTGAAGTGTATAATGATCTCCTGGTTCTGCTCGTTTCACTTAGCATCAGTTGATGTAAGTCTCTCCAAGTCTCTCTGTATTGCTCCTGTTGGTCATTTCTTACAGAACAATAATAGTCCATAACATTCACATACCACAATTTACCCAAACATTCTCCAATTGATGGACATCCATTCATCCTCCAGTTTCTAGCCACTACAAAAAGGACTGCCACAAACATTTTGGCACATACAGGTCCCTTTCCCTTCTTTAGTATTTCCTTGGGATATAAACCCAGTAGTAGCACTGCTGGATCAAAGGATATGCATTCCATATTGCTCTCCAGAATGGTTGGATTCTTTCACAACTCCACCAACAATGTATCAGTGTCCCAGTTTTCCCACATCCCTTCCAACATTCATTATTTGTTCCTGTCATCTTAGCCAATCTGACAGGTATGTAGTGGTATCTCAGAGTTGTCTTAATTTGCATTTCTCTGATCAATAGTGATTTGAAACACTCTTTCATATGAATGGAAATAGTTTCAATTTCATCATCTGAAAATTGTCTGTTCATATCCTTTGACCATTTATCAATTGAAGAATGGCTTGATTTCTTATAAATTAGAGTCAATTCTCTGTATATTTTGGAGATAAGGCCTTTATTAGAACCTTTAAATGTAAAAATGTTTTCCCAATTTGTTACTTCTCTTCTAATCTTGTTTGCATTAGTTTTGTTTGTACAAAAGCTTTTTAATTTGATGTAATCAAAATGTTCTATTTTGTGATCAATAATGATCTCTAGTTCTCCTTTGGTCACAAATTCCTTCCTCCTCCACAAGTCTGAGAGATAAACTATCCTATGTTCCTCTAATCTATTTATGATCTTGTTTTTTATGCCTAAATCATGGACCTATTTTGAACTTATCTTAGTATGTGGTGTAAGTGTGGGTCCATGGAACTTGGCTCTTTTCAACAATGAAGTGATTCAGGCCAATTCCAATAGCCTTGTAATAGAGAGCGCCATATGCATCCAGAAAGAGAACTGTGGGAACTGAATATGGATCACAATATCTTTTCACCATTTTTGTTGTTTATTTGTTTTTCTTTCTCATTTTTTCCCTTTTTCTTGTGCAGCATGATAAATGTGGAAATGTTTAGAAGAATTGCACATGTTTAATCGTATTGACTTACTTGCTATCTAAGGGAAGAAGAAAGAGGAAAGGAAGGGAGAAAAATTTGGAACACAAGGTTTTGCAGGCATGAATGCTGAAAACTATCTTTGTGTGTATTTTGAAAATAAAAAAAACTATTGTCAAAAATTTTAAAAAAGAAAATGCATAATAAAAATAATGCTTCCTGATTTTTGCTAAATTGAATTAAGGGAGAAGTTCCAAGTTTTCCCAGGAGATTATAAGTTCCTCAGGGACACTAGGTCTATTGTTTCTTGTTTGGCTCCCACACAGCCACCAGCCTCTTTACAGAGCAGTTGCTTATGATTTAAAATGTTTTACTATTTTTTGACTTTAGATTGGTTGAAATGAAAGGTACAAGCTACAGTTAGCCACTAGGAAATGATAGTTTAGACAAGGAATTCAATTTAGATCCCTATAGGAGCTTCTCTGAGCAGCAGATGAGGCTCTCCAGCAAAAATCCTATGTCTCCCCAGGAGCAAGCCCCACTGAACTATTTGTTCTGCTGAAATGATGTGCCCCTCACTGTAAAGTGACCTATCCTTCACCGAAGCAATGCTCCTCAGGACACTTCACTGACTTTCAAGATTCTCAAAATTCTTAAAGCCCTCTAGTTCAAGAATTGTGAGTTACCTGGACCACACGTGTTTGTTACACATATGCCTTATTAAAAATATACATTAAGTTGGTACTGATTCTCCCATCCATAGACTCTGGCTTAATTGTGGGACCTTGTACCCCAGATTTTTTTTAAAAGTCAATTCTATTTTTTTATTTTTTAATTAATTTTATAATTATATTTTTTTGACAGTATATATGCATGAGTAATTTTTTTTATAACATTATCTCTTGTATTCATTTTTCCAAATTTTCCCCTCCCTCCTTCCCTCTACTCCCTCCCCTAGATGACAGGCAATCCCATACATTTTACATTTGTTACAGTATATCCTAGATACAACATATGTGTGTAAAACCGAGTTTCTTGTTGCACTGTAAGAATTGGATTCAGAAGATAAAAGTAACCTGTCTAGAAAGACAATAATGCAAACAGTTTGCACTCAATTCCCAGTGTTCCTTCTATGGGTGTAGCTGATTCTGTCCATCATTGATCAACTGCAACTGAATTAGATCTTCTCTATGTTGAAGTTATCCACTTCAATCAGAATATATCTTCATACAGTATCATTGTTGAAGTATATAATCATCTCCTGTGTACCCCAGATTGAGAGGAATGCTTTGCAACTACTGTCCTTGATATGCCATTAGTGTAAATTAGTTTAAATCAAATTTATAGATTAATTGTTCTTGGGAAGCACACTAATAGGAACTTGTGACCTACAGTGTGGATAGCATAATCTCTCATGATTAGCCCTGGAACTGGAAGTAGTGATTGACCCTCTAGGGAACATTCTGGTACATGGATAAGCTGGGAGGAGGCTGCTATACCTGCTTTTTTTTTTTTTTTTTCTCTCCTATTACTATCACTTTATATGTAAAAGGATACTAAAAAGCCTTTCAGAGGTTCTGAATTGGCTATATCAGAATATGAAAAGACTGAGAAGATGATTTATTAAAGTAGAAAAGACACCAATCTTCCTCCTCCCCCTTCTCTCTCCCTCATTTTTCTTGGGTTGTGCCTTTTGTCCACCCATTCAGCTTTGAGTACTGAAAGGTCCCTTCACCCCTACAACCCTTCCTCCCATTGGTAAGGGACTCCTAGAAAGTCCATTATGAAGAAATACCCTAACCAGATATCTTTCACTCCTCTTTTAGTTCCATTTTAGTCTTAGCACTTCCACCATTATGGTCTAATCCTTTCTTCCTTCCTTTAGCCCCTCATTTAGCTTCCTTTTCTTGTTTGAGGGTTATAACCAGTTATCCTGATCCTGTATCTGATCACTGGACTCAGATGGCTCTGGAGGGGAAAGTGAGGCAGGTGATTTTGCACAGCCCTCCCTCACTTAAATCCAATCCACTTGCATGTCATGGTATCACCTTCCTGATGCCATGGTCCTCTTCTAAAATGAAGGATAAACAACAACTGTATTGTCTACCCTTATTGGAATTTAAGCTACTTGAGAAAAAGGACTATCTTTTTCATATTCCTCATTTGTATTCCCTTCACTTAATACAGTGTCTGTCACATAGGAAACACTTAATACTTGTTGACTTGACCGAATCAGCTGCCTAGAAGAATAAAAGAGATAGATTTTGAAATCTGAAGAACCCCGAACCCCAGTGTTGTTTGGCAATTGGACAAAATAACCATTATCTGACATAGTCTAGTCTGCAGAGATTAAGATTAGGAACATCCACCATAAGCTAAAGTGAGGTTCCTCAGGGGACCTAAGGCCATAAATCAAGATGGAGAGATCAAAAAAAGGATAAAAGCTGGGAGCATATGATAACTAGAAGAACCTTGATTCTTCTTCCAAAGAGCTTTAGTGCCCAAGGATGAAAATCTCCTTCTAGGAAGAATAGAGGATCTGATAGTCACAACTCCAAAAAGATCCAAACAAGGGAGGCTTTTTGCTAGTTTTGAGCAATGATTTTTGCTTAGGTAGAAACCTAAGCAAGAATTCAAACAGGCCAGAGACTTAATACAGCCAGCTAGTAAGGAAAATTATTTTGTTTCCAAATGCCCAGCTAAATATTAAGAATAGGGTCTAAAGGAGCAATATCTGGTGTAAGGCAGAGCCCAGGATGGGCAGAACAAGGGATCTGTTTGAGCTATAATGGATGGAGACTAACAGAGCAGTAAGGTGGAGGTCCTGTAGGAAGCAGTACTATAGTGTCAGAGGTGTGAGAAATCCTACCCCACTGTGGGCATGCCAGAGTTATATGTTCTGCTTCCATGTGTGTTCCACATATGTTCTCTATGGGTGTTCATTCTTATCATGTGTATTTGTAGGAAAGTGAACTTCAGTTTTATAGGGGGAAAGTTCTTACTATGCCATTTCATTAAAACCACAGTTTGAGCTAATTAATTAATTGATTAAAGGTAAACATATCAAAGTAGGTTAACAAACTAAATTATCTAGGGATCCCACACTCTGCAAGATGGGGATGCAGAGGCCATATATACATATTACTCTTGTGCTTTCAAGTGAAAAGTCAGTTAGATTGTAGATATTTCTTCCAATGTTCTCAGGCTAACAGATTGGCCAATAGGAGCCCTGTTTACAGAACACATGCTGTATTTTCTACCTGCTACTCTAAAAGATTTGGGGAAGCAGGTGGTTAAAGTTTGTATCCATTCTATCTAGCTCTTAAGTGAAAATTTTTAGATCCGGCTCCTCGCTTTTGAAGAGCAAGTAGGTGGTATAATGGATAGAGCACCAAGCCTTAAGATAGGAAGACCTGAGTCCAAATTTGGCTTCAGATGCATAGTATCTACATGACCCTGGGCAAATCACTTCACACTATTTGCCTCAGTTTGCTCATTTGTAAAATGAGCTAGAGAAGGAAATTACAAATCATTACAGTATCTTTGCTAAGAAACCCCCAAATAGTATCACAAAGAGTTGTACCCAACTGAAACACAGAACAACACTAACACTAACTTGTGAGCTTTGAAAGATTCAAAGATTAAACCAGTAAAGGGCTAGGAACAGGAATCCATACCAGCCTTCATACTAGCTGTCATCCAAGGCAGGTAGGTTTCATCAAAGCTCTGAGGAGCAATCTGTTTGACTCAGCCATCTGTGAACTAAGTGAACTAACTCTTAAGATGATGTCCTCCTAAAGCAAGAAAGTAATTTGTGTCCAGTAGCTATGATATATTTGGAAGTGAACTTAGTGGTTGGGGCAGCTAGTTGGTACAGTAGATAGAGCAGAAGCCCTGAAGTCAGGAGGACTTGAGTTCAAATCCAGCCTCAGACACTTAACATGTCCTAGCTGTGTGACCCTGGGGAAGTCACTTAACCCCAATTGCCTCAGCAAAAAAAAAAAAAAAAAAAAAAAAGAACTTGATAGACAAATACTTTGGAGGTCAAATACTTTGTAGAGAACCCACTTTCCCCAGTCTAAGGTTATAGAGGAGGAGGGGGATATTCGTTCCAGAGTTGAAAGAAATCAAGGTTCTAACAATAGAATTTAATCTGTGACACAGAGAAAATAATAACAACTATAATTGGTGAGTGATATCAGAGAAATACACTAGAATGAGAACCTGCACTGAAATAAGAAAAATATCCCACTTCCCTACAGAGGTACTCCTAGAACTTCAAAAGAAAAATATAACTTTTTTTTTTAATAGCATTTTATTTTTTTCCAAATACATGCAAAGACAGTTTTCAACATTCACTTTTTGCCAAACCTTGTGTTCCACATTTTTCTCCTTTTCTACCCCTCTCCCTCCCCCCCGCCCCCTGTTTCCCTCCTTCCCTCCCTGTCTCCCTCCTTCCCTCTTTTTTCCCTCCCTCCCTCCCTCCCTCCCTTTTCCCCAAGACATCAAGCAATCCAATATAATGCAATTCACCTAAACATATTTCCATATTTGTCATGCTGCACAAGAAAAATTAGACCAAAAGGGAAAAACACGAGAAAGGAAAATAAACAAGCAAATAAAACAACAACAACAAAGGTTAAAATATTATGCTTTGATCCACATTCAGTCTCCATATTTCTCTCTGGACTTTGATGGCACCTTTTATCACAAATCTATCAGAATTGCCATATATTACCTCATTGTTGAAAAAAGCCAAGTCCATCACAGTTGATCATCACATAATCTTGTTACTATATACAATGTTCTCTTCCTCTTGAGAAATGTAACATTCTATGTAACCAATCTACTGGTATTAGTGGAAATTGGGATAAGGAATCCCCCAAGTATATAATTTTATCTGGACTAATACATCAGAGAAAATGCTATAGATTCAATATACCTTGATTTCAGCAAAGCATTTAACAAATTCTCTAGAGATATCCTTGCAGACAAGATAAAGAGATAGAAGTGTAATGATTTATACTTTGATTTGAGCAAAGCATTTGATAAATTACCTATGATATCCTTGTGAACTAGATGGAGGTGTAAACTTGATGACAGTAGCTAAATGGACATGGAACTAAGTGAATAATCCCAAATATCATAGTTAATGAACAAATGTCAAGCTGGAAGGAGGCTTTTCAGAGAGTGCCTCAGATTATAGTCCTTGATCCTTGATCCAATTGTTTCACATTCCTCCCTCCCCCCTTGGAGAGTACCATACACAATTTGCTTAGCACATCTGTGGACAAAAAAAAGTTAACCCTATCCACTCCTTAACCTATTACTAATTTCCTCCCCAGCACTGTTTTACTGAACCTCTTCTCTAGATTGCTAACATTGCTAACAAGTTCCTAAGGATCAAATGCTTGAATTTTTCTTGTCCACATCCTTCTTGATATTTGCCAGCATTTTCCTAAGAAACCAGATTTGAAGGACATGGGATTCAGAATATGCCCATTATGAGCTCTGTACTTCAATTCTCATTTAGTAGCTTGAAAAGTCTTTTTGTTGCTGTTATTGATGTTCAGTTGTTTCAGTCCTATCCAACTCATGACCCCATTTGGGGTTTTCTTGGCAGAGATGTTGGACAGTTTGTCATTTTCTTTTCCAGTTCATTTTATAGATGAGGAAACTAAGGAACAAATGCAGTAGTTATAATTAACCAACTCACTAGTCAACAAGTATAAATAATCCTTCACAAGAAATCTAAGAGTGGGGAACATTGCACATGTCAGATTTTTTTTTCCTTTTTTTTTTTTAATGTTTGGTTTTGCTGAATTTTTTTTTCCTTTCTTTTTTCTTTATTATAAGGGATGACTTTTTGGAAAGGGGAAGGATATAAGGGGAAATCTAGATCAGGTAAAATGAAAAATGTTAATAAAAATTGAGTTTTTTTGTTCAGACATTATAGTTAAGACTAAAATGTGTACATCCTACTCTTTAAAACAGCAATATGCTAGTGTGATAATCTAATTCTGGGGGTCTGGAGGTAAACTTATTAACAATTTTCCTCTGTGAAATCTGAGGTTTGATAGCCTCCACTGGGCAATTTCCCCACTTCTTAAACTGTGGGGTCAACTTTGAAATCAAACAGAGGGTCCAATGGGAGGGGGTGTTCCCCACATGCTGAGTTCCAAATGGAGACCTCCAAGGGTCACCAATAAGTGGAACAAACTTAGGTTTTCCCCTCTTCTACCTTATTTCTAAGGAATGAAATATTTGGTCAGAAAAAAGGCTCCTTTCTGAAGTTTAGAATGGGAAAAATGAAATTCTGCGCCTTTGGTAGGGATCAGTTCTCCTTAGTGTCTACACATAAGCACTACAGATTTCTAAAACTAGGACTCCATCCCAGAGAGAAAAGAAGATACAGACTTAACCTTCCCCCCAGAAATCCAGGAATATACACACACATGGATACAAACATGCATACAGTCATGCACAAAGTTTAAAACTATAATGAGACAAAAGTCAACAAGTATCTTCAGCATGTAACATATTAGGCATGACCAAGGAGTTCAAAAATGATCCCAGGCTTTACTTTTGTGAATAGTTTGGTCCAAAAGATGTAATGAAAACAGCAAAGGGAAAGAACAACCAAAAATGTCTTCTTTAATTGATGGAGAAATCCTGGAGTATATGATGAAGGTCTGTCTCTGGGTGTATAGAAGTCCTAATGCCCCCAGAAACAAGGAGTAAAGGGCCATCATGTCTGGGCCCACCCAAATGAAAGAGGATGGGGCAGGCACTGCACTGCAAGTGGCCTTTCAAGTTGCTCCCAACAGTGAGTCCCAGACTCTTACCTCCAGGATGACATATCTGTCGTGTTATTTCTCTCTGGAGTCTAGGCCAAGAGTTCAACTTTTTTTTTTTTTTTTTTTTTTTTTTTTTAAGAAAAGAATAAAGGTAAAGAAAAACAAGAACAAAAAGTTGACATGAGAAGAGCTTCCCCCCAAAAAAGAAATGGGGATGCTAGGAAAGAGAGCACCTCCACTGCTTCTATATTTGGCAAGCTCCAATGAATGTGTGGCCGTGGAATATGTCTGCGCACAGATGGCTTCAGAGTCACATGCCACATCTCCACCCATACCTCACATACCCCCCTCCCACTCAGACTCAATTCCCACTCCCTGGAAGGGAGCCTGACCCACAACCTGATAATGTTTCCAGGCTCACTGGTCTCTGCACAGATTTCCAAGCATCCGCCCCCAGGCCTCCCCATCACTGGAGGATACAAGCAGGGAAAAATAACTGGCACAGGAGAGGCTACATTCATTTCCAAACTGGACACAGTGTAATGGAAAGTGAAGTGGCTCCCAGGTCCAGTTGAAGGTGAGCAGTCCAGTGGTGGTCCATCTCTATTTCTGCACTTCCCCAGGGCTTGGGGCACTGTGCCTCCCAGGAAGGCTTATAATGGCAGTAACAAGAAGCAAGTCTGCCTCTCAGGCAGTGGTTCACAAAGGACAACTAGCACTATCAATAGGAAACATTTATAAGTGGTAAAGTCCAATCCCAGTGTTTCTCAGATCCAGTCTATATACATAAAAGGTGAAGTGAGGCTTCAATGTGTCCTGAAGCAAGGCAAGCACATACCTGGTTTCATTTCAGAAGGATATGGAGCCCTTCACCATTTTCTGCTTTTAGAGTGGCGAATAAGAAAGAACTCTCATCTTGAAAATTTTGAACCACCTGGTCACTAAGGAGAACGTAAATCCCTGTGGGACCCTGTCTGTAAACCTGGTTGATCTGCTGCAGAGGAATATTAAATATTGTAGCCAATTTCCGAGTGACTTCTGAAGCTGCCACTTCTTCCAGGTAGATCGCATGATAAACGAACATCGCCCCGCATTCTTCTCCTTCCTCTGTTAGTGGCCTTCCCTGATATCTGTTCCTGGGATGCTCCCGGCAGGCGTAGATGGTGAGACGAGGTCTGATAGTCCGGGACTTCAGTGAATTATAGAGCCGAATGCCTTCCGCTGCGCCACAGATCTGTATGAGATCCTCTCTTGTCAACTTGAATAAATCTGCGCCTGAGAAATTGGTGAAGAGTCTCGCATAGCTGGCGAACCTGTTCCTGGCCAGCCACTGCTGAACCTCCTGGATGGTGGCTGTTGGATAAATGCGCTCACTGGAGTTTTGGGGAATTCCCTCTCCTTGTGGATTTGGGGGGGTAGAACTGCTCTCCGGGGCGCTGAAGGTGGGGTGCTGAGCAGAGGTGAAAGTGGGAGCAGGAGCAGGGCTATCACTTCCATAGGCTCCACTTGCAACAGGCCATGGGGAGCACTCACTGAGGACTGTAGTCTCGTAGGAAGGCTGGTACTTTTCTTTCTCCTGGGCTGTCCTCTTCTCCATCTTTTCTCGGTCAGTTTTCTGCTTTCTGTCTGCTCCTTTAGGCTTAAAAACTTTGATCTGGCAGCTTGCCGAGTGCAGGTGATCAGTGTAGTCACCGTTTTCGTTCTGTTTAAATGTATCAACTTGGACTCTGAAAGAAACCCCCTTCTCACCCCCGTGCTTCCGCGGAGTGAACTCCGTGCTGATGCAGTGTACCTGGATAAAGACAGATGTCCGCTTCGCGGGATCCCAGAGAAACTCAACCGCATTCAACTGGCCCGGGTTTGTCCTCAGGTCAATAACACCCACAGACATGGGAATATCGAGATCGAGCAACCGGTCCCCGGGACGATTCCATTTCCAGCCCTCCAGCTGCTGGTGCTCGGTATACTGGAGCCTTCGGTCATGGAACACGACTCGGATAATGCTCTTTACCAGCTTCCCATTGATCTCCGGCACATCTCCCACTTTCCGGTTGTCCAGCATGCGGATTTCATAGGACTGACCTTGGTTCAAGTAAGTGAGGCTTTCATCATGTAATTTGACCGCAGGGGAGGTCGCAGCGTACAAGATGTACTGAAAGGGCGGCTGCTTGGCGTCATCGTCCAATGGCAGGCCGGAATCTTCCTCCTTGAAAATGGGTAGGGCCAAGACGTCACTCATGCTGTAGGCGCCCGCGCCCAGCTCTTGCCCGATGCCCGATAAGCTGGCGTCGAAGTCGTGGACCAGGCCTGTCTCCACTGCCTTGTCCATCTTCAGCACCCAGACCATTCAACGGTCAGCAGTAGCGGCGGAAGGTGGGGGCCCGGTGGGGCCTGGATAGGAGCTGACGACAAGATGGAGGCCCGAGCGCTGCGGCAGAGACGCCCCCAGTGTACGCGCCGCAGCCCCGCTTATACAGCTAGACCGTCCCCTGCCCAGCCGCCGGCCAGGACCCAACTCAGTCTGCCCCGAGCATCATGAGGGTCCCCGGTACGGGGGCTACCTCGGCCCTCACCCCCAGCTACCGCAGCCTCCACACCCAAGACAAACAGACACTGCCTTAGACACCACCGCCCACTTCCGCCACAGCCATCTTCACCGCCCACTTCCGCCACAGCCAATCGTCACCGCCTACTTCCGCCGCCGCTGACGTCGATGCCGACATTTTGGATACGTCACTTCCACTGCCTGCTTTCTCTAGAAATTGATTTAAAAAAATAAAATGACTGCTGTGGAAATATTTTTACAACGTTTATCGCGTTGCTTCTATCCTGGGCAAGCAGGGAAAAGAATAAAAGATGAAGGAATCGAATTTAGACCTAAAAACTTTAAAATAATGTGAAAAATTGTTTTCACATGTTAATTTGGGGGGAAATAAAATATTGTTTAAAAAACTAAAAACTGATTTTTTAAAAAGTAGTTTACGACTGTGCTGGATACTAGATAAAAATCACATAATTTCTACCCAAAAAAAGTTCATGTTCTACATTATAAATGGCTAGAATTAGCAGGGACATTCCCCATTCCCACCATATTCCATGAAATTTATACTTGTACCCATTCATTTCACTAACATTTATTAAACATTGGGTCAAGTACGGTAGTATGACACGTGACTTGGAAGAGATACAAAGACCAAGGATAAAACTGCCCATAAATTCAAATATAATTTATCTGGGAACTCAAGACATGAGTATTAGATGGCTAGTTATGGTTGGCAGAGAAAGTTTTGTCTTGAGACAAGCAGGGAAGGACACTGATGGGGATCCAGTGTAACCTTATAGCCCCACCTTGCTATGTCCAGTAAGAAATCCCTGAGATTAGATTTCCCCTATAGAGTCTTCCAGAGCACTCGCCCAGTCCACCACCCCATCCTGCCTCAATGTCTCTTCTCTCAAATCCTGCTAGGCCTGATGGTGTCTTTCATCTTCTCATAGCTAACTCTTTTAGGGTATTAAATCTTTTTTTTTTTAAGGGCCAATTAAGGGCACACTCCAATTTTATGGGGGGAGGGTATCCTTTCTCCTGACTAAATGCAAATTTCACTAGGGATCTTGTCTTTTCCATCTTTAATTATTAAAACCCGTTTCTTTGCTATATGCTCTCCCACTCTTATAGTTATCATTCCTGGAGTTTATTGTCTTTCTTCATTTTGTCTGTAACCTCATTTCCTAAATAAACCTAACTGTTGCCAAAGAAAATGGCCATGGGGAGTTTTCCTAAATTCTCCTAAAGCATATCGTCTGTTGCCATATTCTTTGCTACATCAGCCACGTCATAGATATATGAAATAGCTGAAGAATAGCTTTAAAGAGTGAGATAATTAGATGGCAATTTTATTTACATAGTTGTGGAAAATTGAATTGGAGATAGGACTGTGAAGGATAGAAAATCCTATCCAAAAATGACTACTCAGAGATCACTCATAGAAAAGCAGAATTATTTATTAGAATCTCAAGAAGCAGACCCCATCCTGGTCTGTGAGCCAGATTCACAGCAGGAGAGAGCCACTCCCTTGAAGATGCTCACGACTTTTATACATTTCAGACAAAGAACATTCAAAATCCACCCTCCATAGGTTGTGATTGGTCATATTTGGTCAATGGAATGCAGCTGGCAATGTGATTTATAACCTCTTCGGCCACATGTAGGTTAATCCCTATTTGGGGAAAGGAATGCAGCCTAGGCCTTCACGTGACTGGGGCCTATAGGCCTGATTTTACGTTAACTAGCAGTCTCTGATCAATATGTGCTTAGTCTGTAAGTTTTTCACCATATCTTACTCCACACAGGACACAAATTAGAAAATTGAAATCTAAGAAATGGGACCCACAAGGACATTAAAGAATATAATCAGGAACAGGGGTTCCAAATCCCCTTCTCTGGTTATCTTCCCCAACAAGAATATAAGCTCCTTGGGGGCAGAGACTGGCTATGTAACGAGGCATTGAGATTCACATTATGTAACTTCTGTAACATCCAATTAATAAGGAATCAAAGGAGGGACTTGCACTTCAAAATAGGTATTAAAGACTGCCTTTGTGGTTTCAAAATTGTGTCTACTAAACTAGACACTCACTCATTCATGTAAGAATGTAAAAGAAAATCTTTCCTGTATTTTTCAATGAGCCACTGAAGTTCTTGGTAAGATATTTTAAAAAGTAATTAATCTACAAGTAAGGCAATGATTCATACCTAATTTTATGCAGTAAGTGCCTGACAATTTCAGAAGTTACTGTGGATTTTGATAAATGAAGTTACCTGTTCCTATTTGTTGGAGAACTGGTGGTATACTGATTTCTTGTATTTAGAGGGAGACCAGAAGAAATGATAAATATCCTATTGGTAGTGATGGACTATTTTACCTAATAGAATGGTCCACCCAAATTCCTTTTATAATGCAGATATGGTGCTATTAGTTAAATAAGGTAGGGTGAAAACAGAGAAAGAAAATTATAGAACAATTTTCCTAATGAATATTAGTGCAATATTATTATTAAATATTAGCAATGAGATTACAGAAAGTCATCCCCAGGATAATACAGTATGACCAAGTAGGATACCAGGAATGCAGGTCTGGTTCAGTGTTAGGAAAACTGTCAGCATAATCAACTATATCAATAACCAAACTAACAAAAATCACATGATTACTTCAATAGATGAAGAAAAAGCATTTGATAAAATCCAACATCCATTTCTATTAAAAACACTAGAGAGTATAGAAATAAATGGAGTTTTCCTTAAAATGATCAGTAGCATCTATTTGAAACCACCAACAAGCATCATATGTAATGGGGACAAACTAGAACCATTCCCAGTAAGATCAGGAGTGAAACAAGGCTGCCCACTATCACCATTGCTATTCAATATTGTATTAGAAATGTTAGCTTTAGCAATAAGAGAAGAAAAAGAGATTAAAAGAATTAGAGTAGGTCATGAGGAAACAAAATTATCATTTTTTGCAGATGATATAATGGTATACTTAGAGAACCCTACAGAATCAACTAAAAAATTACTAGAAACAATTCACAACTTTAGCGAAGTTTAAGAATACAAAATAAATTCACATAAATCATCAGAATTTTTATATATTACCAAGAAAGCCCAGCAGCAAGAGATACAAAATTAAATTCCATTCAAAATAACTGTCCATAGTATAAAATTTTGGGAAATCTATCCCTGCCAAGGGAAAGTCAGGAACTATACAAACACAACTACAAAACACTTTCCACACAAATAAAGTCAGACCTAATCAATTGGAAAAATATTAAGTGCTCATGGTTAGGCTGAGTGAACATAATAAAAATGATAATACTATCTAAATAAAATTTATAAATTTATAATTTATAAAAATTTATGAATTTATAATTTATAAAATTTTATTAATTTACAAAAACATACTATAAAATTATATAAAATAAAAACATAAAAAATAAAAATGTATAAATAAAATTAATTTATATATTAATAAATTATTATTTAGTGCCATACCAATCAATCTCCCAAGAAATTACTTTACACATCTAGAAAAAATAATAACAAAGTTCATCTGGAAGCACAAAAGGTCAAGAATTTCAAGGGAATTAATGAAAAAATGCTAATGAAGGTGGCCCAGCTGTGCCAGACCTAAAACTATATTATAAAGCAGTGGTCATCAAAAACATTTGGTACTGGCTAAGAAATAGAGTACTTGATCAGTGGAACAGATTATGATCACAGGACAAAATAGGCAATAACTATAGTAATATAGTGTTTGACAATCCAAAGACACCAGTTTTTGGGATAAGAACTCACTATTTGACAAAAACTGTTGGCAAAGTTGGAAACTAGTAAGGAAAAAATTAGGGCTTGACCCATATCTAACACCACATACTGATTTAGACATAAAGAGTGATATTATAAGGAAATTAAAGGAATGTAGGATAGTTTGCCTCTCAGATCTATGGAGAAGGAAAGAATTTGTGTCCAAAGAACTGGAACTCATAATTGAAAACCAAACAGATAATTTTGAATATATTAAGTTAAAAAGTTTTGTACAAACAAAACTAATGCAGATAAGCAATAAATTGGGAAATTATTTTTACATTTAAGGGTTCTGATAAAGACCTCATTTCTAAAATATATAGAGAATTGACTTAAATTTATAAGAATCAAAGCCATTCTCCATTGAGATAAATGCTCAAAGGATAGAAACCATTTTCAGATGAAGAAATTAAAACTTTTCCAATAATATGAGAAGGTGCTCTAAATTACTATTGATCAGAGAAATCCAAATTAAGACAACTCTGAGATACTACCATATATCTCTCAGATTGGCTAAGATGATATGGATGTTGAAAGGGATGTAGGAAAAATAGGACATTAATACATTGTGGTGGAGTTGTGAACGAATCCAACCATCCTGGAGGAAAATTTGGAGCTATGTCCAAAAAATTATCAAACTTACCTTTTAATCCAGCAGTGTTTTTATTGGGCTGATGTCCCAAAGAGATTTTAAAGGAAGGAAAGGGACACACATGTGCAAAAATAATTTGTGGCAGCCTTTTTAGTAGTGGCAAGAAACTGGAAACTAAGTGAATGTCCATTAATTGGAGAATGGCTGAATAAGTTATGGTATATGAATGTTATGGAATAATATTATTCTGTAAAAAATGATCAGGAGGATGATTTTAGAAAGGCCTGAAGAGACTTACATGAATTGATGCTAAGTGAAATGGGCAGAACCAGGAGATCATTGCACATGACAACATCAATATTATACGATGATCAGTTCTGATTAATGTGACTCTCTCCAATAATGAGATGATTAATGCCAGTTCCGATGATCTTGTGATGAAGAGAGCCATCTAAGCCCAGACAAAGGACTGTAGGAACTGAATGTGGATAGCAAAAATCAAAGTACACAAACATCTCTCTAGCTTGGGACACTTTGCCCCCCTATTTCACCTCAACTCTTGGGGATAGTAAACTCAAATGTATATCAATTGCTACAAAATCTTTATCCCACAAGTTTGCTTCCAAATGCAGCACAGCTAATGGATGCAATTAATCTCTTGTTATACCAAAACACAGAGAATGTCTTGGTCTTGGAGTTAATCCAGTGATAACGTGGGTCAAGAAGGTTGCTAAGGCCTCACTGATAGTAGGCAGCTGATGAAAGACTGGATAGAGTGCCAGGCTTGGAGTTAAAAAGACTTTTTTCCTGAGTTCAAATCTGACTTCAGATACTTAGTAGCTGTATGACCCTAAGTAAATCACTTAATTTATATCTGACTCAGTTTCCTCATTTATAAAATGGTGGTAATAGTAGCACTTACCTCCCAAGGTTATTGTAAGAATCAAGTGAGATAATATTTTTAAAGTGTTTTATAAAGCTTAAAATACCATATAAATGTTAGCAGTTGTTGTTATCATTATTATGTCTATTCTTACTTGCCTTGGATATGTAAGAGACTAGCAAAATGTTATTTTCCAGCCCAAGACAACTTAAAAGATCTGCAGGAAAACTCTGTCATACAGGGGTAGGAATGGAGTGGGTTCAATAAAATACTCTCAGCAAATCAGATAGTATGGGGACTGGACAACTGGTCATAAGGAGATTACAGGGGTTCCTTGGCTGGTATCAGAGGCAAGACTTCCTTGCATTATCTATACTTAGATCCAGATTGCAGTCCTGAATTGCAGTCTCAGGACAAGGAGAATGAATACACCAGCATTTGCAGATGCAATGGAGCAGGGTCTCTGGTTCTAGTTCTAGGATGGAAAAGAGTGCTTATGGTCTTTCACAGAGTAGGGCATAGACCAGAAGAGTAGTAAACATAACTTTACTTTATAATATATAACTAAATATAATTCTCCTTTAATCCACCTTGAAATAACTGAAATTTTACAGATCATATCCCCTGAGCCCCATCTGCCTTCAATCCTGGCTCAGTAGCATAGCAGATCAGTGGGGCAGTTTGCAGTCCCAGCAGAGAAGACAAATTTCCAGCCCTGGGGCCCCTGTGCTCAAAGCCAACGCTCAGAGCTGCACAAAAAACTTGTCCTTTCTACCCCAGAAGCAGAGCTCAACTTTAAAGTCACAAAATAGGAAAAAGAAAGAAAGAAAGAAAATGAGTAAGAAAAAAAAAAAAAAAGAACTTAAACCATAGAAAGCTACTATGATGTCAAAGACCATAATATCAATTCATAAAAGGACAAAATGCCCACATGGGAAATCTTAAAGGGTCATATGAATTGGTCTCAAGTTCAATGAAGCTTCTTGAAAGTGCTCATAAAGATTTTAAAAGTCAAATAAGAGTCATAGAATAAAAAATAAGAAAAGAAACAAGAGATATGCAAGAGAGAGTAAAAATAGCTTTGAGAAGGAAAGACAAAAATTGATTGAAGAGAACAATTCCTTAAAAAAATACATTTGTATGTGCCAAAATATTTGTGGCAGCTCTTTTTATAGTAGCTAGAAACTGGAAAATAAATGGATGTCCATCAATTGGAGAATGGTTGGGTAAATTGTGGTATATGAATGTTATGGAATATTATTATTCTGTAAGAAATGACCAGCAGGAGGAATACAGAGAGGCTTGGAGAGACTTATATGAACTGATGCTGAGTGAAATGAGCAGAACCAGGAGATCACTATTCACTTCAAAAACAATACTGTATGAAGATATATTCTGATTGAAGTGGATATCTTCAACATAAAGAAGATCTAATTCAGTTGATCAGTGATGGACAGAAACAGCTACACCCAGAGAAGGAACACTGGGAATTGAGTGTAAAATGTTTGCACTATTCTCTTTCTACCCAGGTTATTTATACCTTCGGAATCCAATTCTTACTGTGCAACAAGAAATTTGGTTTTACACACATATATTGTATCTAGGATATACTGTAACACATTTAACAGGTATGAGATTGCCTGTCATCTAGGGGAGAGAGTAGAGGGAGAAAGGGGAAAATTTGGAAAAGTGAATACAAGGGATAAATGTTGTAAAAAAAAATTATTAGCCATGCATATGTACTGCCAAAAAAATTATAATTATAAAATTAATTTTTAAAAAGGACATCTATACTATATATTCTAAAAAAAAATTCAATGAAGAAAATAACTCTTTGAAAAGTAGAATTAAACAAATGAAAGAAGAGATACAAAAGTTAACTGAAAAAAATCACGCATTAAAAACTAGAACCAAGCAAATGAAAGCTAATAATCCTATGAGACTTATCAGATAAAGCAAAAACAAAAAAAAAAAAAGATATAATTAAAAGAAATAAGGAAGGAAATTGCATAGACAAAGAAATGGTATCGATATTAAATGTGTATGCACCAAGTGGTACAGCATCCAAATTCTTAGAGAAGTTAAACCAGTTAAAGGAAGAAATAGACAGCAAAAGTATTCCAGTGGGGGACCTCAACTTCCAACTCTCAGAATTAGATATATCTAATCACAAAGCAAACAAAGAAGAAACAAAGATTAATAGAACCTTAGAAAACTTTGATATAATATGTCTCTGGAGAAAATTGAATAGAAATAGAAAGGAATGTATCTTTTTCTCAGCAGTACATGGCATCTACACAAAAACTGACCATGTATTAGGGCACAAAAACCTCAAAATCAATTGCAGAAAAGAAGAAATAATAAATGATTCCTTTTTAGATCACCATGCAATAAAAATTACATTCAATAAAAGGCCAAGCAAAGGTAGATTAAAAACCAAATGGAAATTAAATAATCTGATTCTAAAAAGGTGAGTGGGACAAACAATAAATAACTGAAATAATAATTTCATTCAAGAGAATGATAATAATGAGACCACATAATCAAAACTTACAGGATGCAGTCAAGGAGTACTTAGGGGAAATCTTATATCTCTAAATAGTTACATGAATAAAAAAGAGAAAGAAGCACTCAATGAATTATGCATGCAGCTGAAAAACCTATAAAAAGAACAAATCAAAAGCCCCCAATTAAATGCCAAATTAGAAATTCTGAAAATCAAAGGAAAGACTAATAAAATTGAAAGTAAGAAAATTATTGAAATAATAAAACTAAGAGTTGGTTTTATGAAAAAAAAAGATTAACTCTTGGTTAATTTGATTAGAAAAAGAAAATAAAAAAACAAATTACCAATATCAAAAATGAAAAGGTATACTTGCCATCAATGAAGAAGAAATTAAAATAACAATTAGGAGTTATTTTGTCCAATTGTATGCCAACCAATCTAATGATGTAAGTGAAATGGATATTTATTTATTTATAAATGTTTTTTAAAAATTATTTATTTATATTTATAAAAATATAAATTTTCCAGATTAACAGAGGAGAAAATAAGTTACTCAAATAACTCCATTTTAGAAAAAGAAATAGAACAAGCCATCAGTGAACTCCCTAAGAAAAAATATCCAGGACAGATGGATTTACAAGTGAATTCTATCAAACTTTTTAAAAACAAATAATTCCAATACAATGTAAATTATTTGGAAAAACAGGCAAAGAAGGAGTCCTGCCAAATTCCTTCTATGACATAAATATAGTGCTGATGTATAAACCAGGAAGAGCCAAAACAGAGAAAGAAAATTACAGACCAATCTCCCTAATGAATATTAATGTAAAAATTTTAAATAAAATATTATCAAAGATATTATAGCAACTTATCAGCAAAATAATATATTATGATCAAGTGGGATTTATACCAGGAATGCAGGGCTGGTTCAATATAATTGGTATAATTATCAATAACAAAACAGAAATGATACTCTCACTAGATGCAGAAAAATATTTTTCTATTCTATTCTATTCCTATTAAAAAATTAGCATAGGAATGCTGAGTGAAATGAGCAGAACCAGGAGATAATTATACACTTCAACAATGATACTGTATGAAGATGTATTCTGATGGAAGTGGATATCTTCAACATAGAGAAGAGCTGATCCAATTCCAATTGATCAATGATGGACAGAATCAGCTACACCCAGAAAAGGAATACTGGGAAATGAGTGTAAACTGCAAGCATTTTTTTTTGTTTTTCTTCCCAGATTAATTTTACCTTTCGAATCCAATTCTTCCTTTGCAACAACAACAACAAAATTCGGTTCTGCACATATATATATTGTACCTAGGATATACTATAAGATATTTAATATGTATGGGAATGCCTGCCATCTAGGGAGGAAGGTGGAGGGAAGAAAGGGAAAAATTCGGAACAGAAGGAAGTACAAGGGATAATGTTGTAAAAAAAAAAATTACCTATGCATATGTACTATCAAAAAAATGTTATAATTATAAAATTAATAATAAAAAAAAAGAATCCTTTGTTTCTATGCTCAAAGAGTTATCAAACTGTGCATACCCTTTAATTCAGCTGTGTTATTACTGGGCTTTTATCCCAAAGAGATTTTAAAGAAGGGAAAGGGACCTGTATGTGCAAGAATGTTTGTGGCAGCCCTCTTTGTAGTGGCCAGAAACTGGAAACTGAGTGGATGCCCATCAATTGGAGAATGGCTGAATAAATTGTGGTATATGAATGTTATGGAGTATTATTGTTCTATAAGAAATGACCAGCAGGATGACTTCAGAAAGGCCTGGAGAGACTTATGTAAACTGATGCTGAGTGAAATGAGCAGAACTAGGAGATCATTATACACTTCAACAACAATACTATATGATGATCAATTATGATGGACGTGGCTCTCTTCAACAATGAGATGAACCAAATCAGTTCCAATAGAGCAGTAATGAACTGAACCAGCTACACCCAGTGAAAGAACTCTGGGAGTTGACTATGAACCACTACATAGAATTCCCAATCCCTCTATTTTTGTCTGCCTACATTTTTGATTTTCTTCACAGACTAATTGTACACTGCTTCAAAGTCTGATTCTTTTTGTACAGCAAAATAACTGGACATGTATACATATATTGTATTTAACTTATACTTTAACATATTTAACATGTATTGGTCAACCGGCCATCTGGGGAAAGGAGGGGAAAAGTTGGAACAAAGTTTTGCAATTGTCAATGCTGTAACATTACCTATGCATAAATTTTCGTTAAAAAAAAAAAAAAACCCAAACTAATCTATTTATTTAGTGCTATACCAATCAGACTCCCAAGAAACTATTTTAATGACCTAGAAAAAATAACAACAAAATTCATATGGAAGAATAAAAGGTCGAGAATTGCAAGGGAACTAATGAAAAAAAAGTCAGAGGAAGGTGGTCTAAGTGTACCTGATTTAAAGCTATATTATAAAGCAACAGTCACCAAAACCATTTGGTATTGGCTAAGAAATAGACTAGTTGATCAGTGGCATAGGTTAGGTTCACAGGACAAGATAGTGAATAAAAATAGCAATCTAATCTTTGACAAACCCAAAGATCCCAAATTTTGGGATAAGAATTCATTATTTGACAAAAACTGCTGGGAAAACTGGAAATTAGTATGGCAGAAACTAGGCATGGACCCACATTTAACGCCACATACTAAGATTAGATCAAAATGGGTCCAAGATTTAGGCATAAAGAACGAAATAATAAATAAATTGGAGAAACATGGGATAGTTTACCTCTCAGACTTGTGGAGGAGGAAGGAGTTTGTGTCCAAGGGAGAACTAGAGACCATTATTGATCACAAAATAGAACATTTTGATTACACCAAATTAAAAAGTTTCTGCACAAACAAAACTAATGCAAACAAGATTAGAAGGGAAGTAACAAATTGGGAAAAAATTTTTACAGTTAAAGGTTCTGATAAAGGCCTCATCTCCAAAATATACAGAGAATTGACTTTAATTTATAAGAAATCAAGCCATTCTCCAATTGATAAATGGTCAAAGGATATGAACAGACAATTTTCACATGATGAAATTAAAACTATTTCCACTCATATGAAAGAGTGTTCCAAATCACTATTGATCAGAGAAATGCAAATTAAGACAACTCTGAGGTATCATTACACACCTGTCAGATTCGCTAAGATGACAGGAACAAATAACGATGAATGTTGGAGGGGATGTGGGAAAACTGGGACACTGATGCATTGTTGGTGGAGTTGTGAAAGAATCCAACCATTCTGGAGAGCAATCTGGAATTATGCCCAAAAAGTTATCAAAATGTGCATACCCTTTGACCCAGCCATACTACTACTGGGCTTATACCCCAAGGAACTACTAGAGAAGGGAAAGGGTCCCTGTATGTGCCAAAATGTTTGTGGCAGCCCTTTTCATAGTGGCTAGAAGCTGGAAGATGAATGGATGTCCATCAATTGGAGAATGGTTGGGTAAACTATGGTATATGAATGTTATGGAATATTATTGTTCTATAAGAAATGACCAACAGGAGAAATACAGAGAGGCTTGGAGAGACTTACATCAACTGATGCTGAGTGAAACGAGCAGAACCAGAAGATCATTATACACTTCAACAATGATACTGTACGAGGATGTATGCTGATGGAAGTGGATTTCTTCAACATAGAGAAGAGCTAATCCAATTCCAATTGATTAATGATGGACAGAACCAGCTACATCCAGAAAAGGAACACTGGGAAATGAATGTAAACTGTTATTTTTACCTTCTGAATCCAATTCTTCCTGTGCAACAAAAAAAATTCGGTTCTACACACACATATTGTATCTAAATTATACTGTAATATATTTAACATATATAAGACTGCTTGCCATCTGGGGGAGGGGGTTGGGGGGAGGAAGGGAAAAAATCTGAATAGAAGTAAGTGCAAGGGATAATGTTGTAAAAAATTACCCATGCATATGTACTGTCAAAAAATGTTATAATTATAAAATAAAATAAAAAATTAAAATAAAAAAAAAGAAAAAAAAAGAAAAAAAAAAGAAAAAAAAAAAATCCCTTGTTTCAACTTCAGAGTTCTGGCCCATAATACATGGTCTACTTATTCAGTGCCATACCAATCATCTGCCAAAAATTACTTTATAGTGCTAGAAAAAAAACAATAACAAAATTCATTTAGAAGAATAAAAGGTCAAGAATATCAAGGAAATTAATGAAAAAGAGATACAAAGGATAGCGGCCTAGAAGTATCAGACCTAAACTCTATTATAAAGCAGTAGTCATCAAACCCATATGGTACTGGCTAAGAAATAGAGCGTGGATCATTATGAAAAGCAAAATGGATAACTTTGATTATATTAAAGTTTCTACACAAACAAAATTCAAGACAATCAAGATTAGGAAGGAAGTGGAAGGCTGGGGAAAAAAATTTACAGCCAATGTTTGGATAAAGGCCTCATTTCTAAAATATATAAAGAACCAAGACAAATTTATAAGAACACAACATTGTTGAGAAATGGTTAAAGGATATGAATAGACAATTTTCAGGTGAGGAAATTAAAGCCATCCATAGTCATATGAAAAAATTCTCTAAATCACTATTGATTAGAGAAATACAAATTAAAACACCTCTGAGGTACCACTTCATACCTCTCAGATTGACTAAAATGACAGGAAAAATTGCTAAGTGTTGGAGGGTACGTGGGAAAACTGGAACACTACTGCATTGTTGGTGAAGTCGTGGAATGAATGATTCTAGAAAATAATTTGGAACTATGCCTAAAGGGCTATTAAAACTCGTTCATACTCTTTGATCATGCAGTGTTACTACTGGATCTATTTCCCCAAAGAAATCATAAAAGAGAGAAAAGGACTGACATGTGCAAAAATGTTTGTTGCAGTTCTTTTTGTGGTGGCCAAGAATTGGAAAATGAGTAGATGCCCATCAGTTGAGGAATGATTGAACAAAATTATACGAAAGTAATGGAATATTTTTGTTCTATAAAACCTGATGAGTGGGCTGAGGTTATAAAGTCCTAGCAAGATTTATATTTACTGATGCTGAGGAAAACAAGCAGAACCAGGAAAACATTGCACACAACAGTAAGATCATGTGATGATCAACTACGACACTATGACAGACTTGGTTCTTCTAATCAGGTGAATGATCCAAGGCAATCCCAGTAAGTTTTGGATGGAAAATGCCATCTACATCCAGAGAGAGAACTATGGAAACGAAACATAAAATTAACCCATGCTATGTTCGCTTTTATTTTATTCTGTTTTTTTTTCTCATGATTTTTTCCTTTTGTTTCTTTTTTTTTTCTTTTTTCTTTTTAATTTAATTTTTATTTTATTTTATAATTATAACTTTTTTTTTGACAATACATATGCATGGGTAATTTTTTCAACATTATCCCTTGCACTTACTTCTGTTCAGATTTTTTTCCCTTTCTTCCCCAACCCCCTCCCCCAGATGGCAGGCAGTCTTATACATGTGAAATATAGTACAATATATTCTAGATACAATATATGTATGTAGAATCGAATTTCTTGTTGCACAGGAAGAATTGGATTCAGAAGGTAAAAATAACAGTTTACACTCATTTCCCAGTGTTCCTTTTTTGGATGTAGCTGATTCTGTCCATCATTAATCAATTGGAATTGGATTAGCTCTTCTCTATGTTGAAGATATCCACTTCCATCAGCATACATCCTCGTACAGTATCATTGTTGAAGTGTATAATGATCTTCTGGTTCTGCTCGTTTCACTTAGCATCAGTTGATGTAAGTCTCTCCAAGCCTCTCTGTATTTCTCCTGTTGGTCATTTCTTACAGAACAATAATATTCCATAACATTCATATACCATAATTTACCCGACCATTCATTCATCTTCCAGCTTCTAGCCACTATGAAAAGGGCTGCCACAAACATTTTGGCACATACAGGTCCCTTTCCCTTCTTTAGTATTTCCTTGGGATATAAGCCCAGTAGTAATATGGCTGGGTCAAAGGGTATGCACATTTTGATAACATTTTGGGCATAATTCCAGACTGCTCTCCAGAATGGTTGGATTCTTTCAAAACTCCACCAACAATGCATCAGTGTCCCAGTTTTCCTACAGCCCCTCCAACATTCATCATTATTTGTTCCTGTCATCTTAGCCAATCTGACAGGTATGTAATGATATCTCAGAGTTGTCTTAATTTGCATTTCTCTGATCAATAGTGATTTGGGACACTCTTTCATATGAGCGGAAATAGTTTTAATTTCATCATGTGAAAATTGTCTGTTCATATCCTTTGACCATTTATCAATTGGAGAATGGCTTGATTTCTTATAAATTAAAGTCAATTCTCTGTATATTTTGGAGATGAGGCCTTTATCAGAACCTTTAACTGTAAAAATTTTTTCCCAATTTGTTACTTCCCTTCTAATCTTGTTTGCATTAGTTTTGTTTGTGCAGAAACTTTTTAATTTGGTGTAATCAAAATGTTCTATTTTGTGATCAATAATGGTCTCTAGTTCTCCCTTGGACACAAACTCCTTCCTTCTCCACAAATCTGAGAGGTAAACTATCCCATGTTTCTCCAATTTATTTATGATTTCGTTCTTTATGCCTAAATCTTGGACCCATTTTGATCTTATCTTAGTATGTGGTGTTAAATGTGGGTCCATGCCTAGTTTCTGCCATACTAATTTCCAGTTTTCCCAGCAGTTTTTGTCAAATAATGAATTCTTATCCCAAAATTTGGGATCTTTGGGTTTGTCAAAGATTAGATTGCTATTTTTATTCACTATCTTGCCCTGTGAGCCTAACCTATGCCACTGATCAACTTGTCTATTTCTTAGCCAATACCAAATGGTTTTGGTGACTGTTGCTTTATAATATAGTTCTAGATCAGGTACAGCTAGACCACCTTCACTTAATTTTTTTTTCATTACTTCCCTTGAAATTCTCGACCTTTTGTTGTTCCATATGAATTCTGTTGTTATTTTTTCTAGGTTATTTAAATAGTTTTTTGGAAGTCTGATTGGTATAGCACTAAATAAATAGATTAGTTTAGGTTCCTTTTGTTTCGATTTTCTCTATTAACATGATTCATAAAGGAATATGTAAAAAAAAAAGAATATACATGCATAACAAAAAAAAATGTTGCTTTTACATGTAACTGGGGAAAACAAAATTTAAAAAAAAAAAAAAAAAAAGAAAGAACTGAGGATTGGGACCATGACCACTTTCACCCTGGGAGCAAAGTTCAACTTTGGTATAAAGTTAAAAGTCTAGAAATAGGCTGGAAGATGCACAAACAAAAACAAAAATTTTTGTCACCAAAAATTTACCCTGATGATAGAAATCAAAATGCAAACTCATGAGAAAACAACAAAGTCAAAACTGATACATCTGAAGCCTGAAAGAAAAATTTGAACTAGTTTCAGACCTAAAAAGAATTTTTGCAACAACTCAAAAAGGCTTTCAAAAATCAGAGAGGTAGAAAGAACCAATATTAAGAAAAGAAATTAGAATAACATGAAAAAGGGAGACACACAAAAATACTAAAGACAGAATATACCAAATGATAAAAAAAAGAGTCACAAAAATTCATTGAAGAGAACGCCTTAAAAAGCAAAATTGATTATATGAAAAAAATGTACAAAAATTCACTGAAGAAAAGAACTTTAAAAATAGAGCTGATCAAATGAAAAAGGAGACACAAAAGCTCACTGAAGAAAATAATTCTTTAAAAAATCAGAATTAGGTGAGTGGAAGTTAATGGCTCAATGAGACATCAAAAAACAATAACAAAATCAAAAAAAAATTTTTTTAAATAGAACATTGGAAAAACAATAGGCCTGGAAAATAGATTGAGGAGAGAGAATTTAAATATTGTTGAGGGGCACAATTTTAAAAAGCATAAACATTTCTTTTAAGAACTGTTTTAAACAAATTATCAAGAAAAATGCTCAAATAGTTTAAAACCAGAGGGTAAAATAGAAATTGAAATAATTTCCAAAATGAAAACTCCCAGAAATATTTTAGCTAAATTCCAGAGCTCCCAGGTCAAGGGAAAAAAAAAACATTGCAAGCAATGAGAAATATCATGGAATCAGTCAATATAACATAAGATGTAGCAGCTTCTACATTAAAGGATTAGAGGACTTGATATTCCAGGTGGTAAAAAAGCTAGATTACAACCAAGAATCACTTACCCAGAAAAACTGAGTATAATCCTTTACAGTAAAAACAGGATATTCAAGGAAATTGAGATCTTTCAGGCATTTCTGATGAAAAGACCAAAGCTGAATAGAAAATTTTACTTTCAAATATAAGAGAAGCATTAAAAGGTAAACAGGAAAGATAAATCATACATCAGAAGATGATTCTTAAAGCTTTTAAGAATTTCCTCATTATCAGGGCAGTTAAGAGGAGTATACATAGATAGAAGGTTGAAAGTGAAGTGAATATGAGATTATATAAAAATTAAATTAAGGTATGAGAAATAAGAACAATTGGAAGAAGAAAGAAAGAAGTAGAATGGGATAAATTATCTTATATAAAAGAGGTGCAAAAGAATTTTTACAATGAAGGGAAAGATGGAGGAGATGGAGGACAGAGGCAGCACCTGAACTTTATACTCATCAAAATTGCTCAAAAAGGAAATAATATATGCATTCAGTTTGATATAGAAATTTTTTCTTAATCTACAGGAAAGTAGGAGGAAAAGGCGATAAGAGAAGGGAGATCTGATAGAAGGGAGGGAAAACCAGAGGAAGTGGTAGTCAAAAGTAAAACACTTTCAAGGATAGACAGAATAAAAAGAAAGAGGCTAGGAATAACAGGGGGAAAATAAGATGGAGGAAAATATACAGTAATCATTACCAGGAAAAAAAAAAATTACAGTGTTTTTCTGATAAAAGCTTCATTTCTGAAACATATAGAGAACTGAATTAAGTTCATAAGAATACAAGTCATTCCCCAATTGATAAATGGTCAAAAGATATACATAAACAACTTTAAAATTCAAATAATCAAAGCTATCTATAGTTATGCAGAAAAAATTGCTCTGAAAAACTTGATTAGAAAAATGAAAATTAAAACAACTACGAAATACCATTTCACACCTCTCAGGTTTCCTAAGATGACAAAAAAAGACAATGATAAATGTTGGAGGGAATGTGGGAAAACTGAGACACTAATGCAATGTTGGTGAATCCAACCATTCTGGAAAGCAATGTGTAACTATACCCAAAAGAATTTCAAACTGTCCATACCCTTTGATCCAGTAGTGTTTGTACTGGGCCTATATCCTAAAGAGATCACAAAGGAGGGAAAAGAACCCACATGTGCAAACTGTTTGTAGCAGCCCTTTTTATAATGGCAAGGAACTGGAAAATATGTGGATGCCCATCAGCTAAAGAATGGCTGAATAAGTTATTGTATATTAAGATAATAGAATATTATTGTTTTATAAAAAAAAAATAATCAGCAAGATGATTTCAGAGAGGTCTGAAGAGACTTACAAGAACTGATGCTAAGTGAAGTGAGTAGAACCAGGAGTACATTGTACACAACAACAGCAAGATTATATGATGAGCAATTCTGATGGATATGGATCTCTTCAATAGGGAGGAGATTCTGGCCAGAGAGAGCCATCTGCACCCAGAGAGAGGACTGTGGGGACTGAGTGTGGACCACAACTTAGTATTTTCATACTTTTTATTGTTTGCTTGCATTTTGTTTTTTCTTTTTTTTCTTTTTGGATCTGATTTTTCTTTCTTTTTTATTTTTAATAAAACTTTTTATTTTCAAAACATATACGTGGATGATTTGACAACATTGACCTGTATTTCAGATTTTCTCCTTATTATTCCCCACTCTCTCCCTCCCCTAAATGTCAGGCAATCCAAAATATGTTAAACATGTTAAAATATATGTTAAATCCAAAATGTATAAACATATTTATAAAATTCTCTTGCTGTACAAGAGAAATCAGATTTTATTTTATTTTTTAAATTAATTTTATAATTATAACATTCTTTGACACTTCATATGCATAGGTAATTTTTTACAACATTATCCCTTGTACTCCCTTCTTTTCTGAATTTTCCCCTTTCCCTCCACCCCCTCCCCTAGATGGCAGGCATTCCTATACATATTAAGTATGTTATAATATATCCTAGATACAATATATATGTGCAGAACCGAATTTTGTTGTTGTTGTTGTTGTTGCAAAGGAAGAATTGGATTCGAAAGGTAAAAATAACCTGGGAAGAAAAACAAAAAATGCAAACAGTTTACACTCATTTCCCAGTGTTCCTTCTCTGGGTATAGCTGATTCTGTCCATCATTGATCAATTGGAATTGGATTAGATCTTCTCGATGTTGAAGATATCCACTTCCATCAGAATACATCCTCATACAGTATCGTTGTTGAAGTGTATAATGATTTCCTAGTTTTGCTCATCTCACTCAGCATCAGTTCATGGAAGTCTCTCCAAGCCTCTCTGTATTCATCCTGTTGGTCATTTCTTACAGAACAATAATATTCCATAACATTCATATACCACAATTTACCCAACCATTCTCCAATTGATGGACATCCATTCATTTTCCAGTTTTTAGCCACTACAAAAAGGGCTGCCATAAACATTTTGGCACATACAGGTCCCTTTCCCTTCTTTAGTAGAGAAATCAGATTTAAAAAAAAAAAAGTAAGAAAACAACAACAAAAAGAGTAATAATATTATGTTGTGATCCACATTCAGTTCCTACAGTATTTTCTCTGGGTGTAGATAGTTCTCTTCATCACAAGATCATTGGACCTGGCTTCAATCATCTCATTGTTAGAATCACATTCATCAGAATTGATTGTCGTATAATATTGATGTTGTGTGCAATGATCTCCTAGTTCTGCTCATTTCATTCAGCATCAGTTCATGTAAGTCTCTTCAGGCTTTCTATAATCATCCTCCTGATCATTTCTTATAGAACAATACTATTCCATAACATTTATATACCATAACTTATTCAGCCATTCTCCAACTGATAGACATCCATTCAGTTTCCAATTTTTTGCCACTACAAAGAGGGCTGCCACAAACATTTTTGCACATGTGTGTCCCTTTCCTTCCTTTAGGATCTCTTTGGGATATAGGCCCAATAGAAACACTGCTGGGTCATAGGGTATGCACAGTTTGATAGCTTTTTGAATGTAGTTCCAAATTGTTCTCCAGAATGGCTGGATCCATTCACAACTCCACCAACAATGTATTAGTGTCCCAATTTTCCCACATCCCCTCCAACGTTTGTCCTTGTCTTTTCCTGTGATCTTAGCCAATCTGAGAGGTGTGAAGTAGTATCTCAGAGTTGTCTTAATTTGTATTTCTCTGATCAATCGTGATTTAGAGTACCTTCTTATATGATTAGAAATAGTTTTAATTTCTTCATTTGAAAATTGTTCATATTCCTTGACCATTTATCAATCGGAGAATGGCTTGGATTCTTACAAATTTGAGTCAATTCTCTACATATTTTAGAAATGAGGCCTTTATCAGAATCGTTAAATGTAAAAATGATTTCCCAATTTATTGCTTCCCATCTGATCTTGTCTATATTAGTTTTGTTTGAACAAAACTTAATATAATCAAAATTGTCCTTCTGGTATTTAATTATCAGTTCCAGTTCTTCTTTGGACACAAAATCCTTCCTTCTCCACTGATTTGATTTTTCTTGTGCAGTATGATAATTGTGGAAATATGTATAGAAGAATTGCACATGTTTAATTTATATTGGATTACTTGCATTCAAGAGGGGGGGAAGAGAGGGAGAAAAGTTTGGAACACAAGTTTTGGAAGGTGAATGCTAAAAATTATCTATGCATATGTTTTTGGCTGTGGAGGTTTTTTATTAAATCTTTTTTATTTTTCAAACTATATGTATGGACCATTCTTCAACATTAGCTCTTGCAAAACCCTATGTTCCAATTTCCCCCCACCCCTTTTTCCACATCCTCCCCTAGATGTCAAGTAGTCCAATATATTTTAGACATGGCAGAAATATATGTTAAATAAAATATGTGTATATATATATATATATTTATGCAATTATCGTGCTGTACAAGAAAAAAAAAAGAAACAAAATAAAATGCAAGTAAACAACAACAAAAAGAGTGAAAATACTATGTTGTGAACCACATTAAGTTCCCACACTCCTCTCTCTGGGTATAGCTGATTCTCTTCATCATTGAACAATTGGAACTGGTTTGAATCATCTCACTGTTGAAGAGAGCCTTGTCCATCAGAATTGATCATAGTATAATCTTGTTGTTGCCATGTATAATCATCTCCTGGTTCTGTTCATTTCACTCAACATCAGTTCAAGTCTCTCCAGGCATCTCTGAAATCATCTTGTTGGTTGTTTCTTACAGAATAATAATATTCCATAACATTCATATGTAATAATTTATTCAGCCATTCTCCAACTGATGGATATCCACTCAGTTTCCAGTTTCTGGCCACTACAAAAAGTGCTGCCATAAACATTTTTGCACATGTGGGTCTTTTCCTCTTTTAAGATCTCTTTGGGATATAAGCACAAAAGAAACACTGCTGGATCAAAGGGTATGCACAATTTGATAACTTTTTTGATATGTGCATATCAATATGCATATGTTTTAAAAATAAAAGGCTTTAAATATATTTTTTAAATGACAAGCAGGATGCTTTCAGAGAAACCTCTGGAAAGACTTACATGAACTTAAGTGATGTAAGCAGAACCAAGAAAACATTATGTTACACTGTAACACTAACATTGTACAATGATCAACTGTGAATGACTTATCTATTTTCAGCAAAACAATGATCCAAGGCAATTCCAATGGATTCATAGTCCAAAATGTTATCTGTCTCCAGTGAAAGAACTGATGGAGTCTGAATGCAGATTAAAACCTTTTTTATTTTAAAAAAATTTTTTTAAAGGGGGAAAATCTGTATTTTTTTTTACAACATGACTAATGTGGTAATGTGCTTTGTATGACTACATGATGTAAACTCTAAACAAGCTTATTTTCAAGAATTGATAAAAGAAGAATCATATTCAGATCAGTCTTTCAGACTGTCTACTTAGCATCAAGACAATCACACCAATTTTGAAGGCAAAATTGATGGGAAGTTAGATTTTTCAGATTGTCTTATTACCATAGGTTAAGACAATCAAATTATAAATTCTATCAACCCTAACTACATACAAAAAGGAAGTTAGCTTTCTTGATTGGCATATCTTTAGACAGGTCTGGGACCTTGGCAGCTAAATGGTTCTACCTGGCTCTTCCTTGATCTCTCCCTAGTTCCTTCCTTTACTTTGTAGATCCTGCCTCCACTCCCTTAGGACTTTAAAAATCATGTTTTCCCCAAAAGCAAATTGCTCACTTATTTGTGATTTTACATTGTATTTCCTTGAATTTGTATGTTATGCATGTAATAAAATAGAAAAATCTTTGTTAGTTGTGATGGGTGCCTCTGACATGGTTGTTCTATGTTACAAACAGAATCTCTTTTATCTAATTTTATATAATATATTTTACTATTAGATTCTTCCAAATCTATTTTATATTGCTAATTCTTGTACGTTCATATCATTTCATGCACATGTATAACCTATAGCAAATTGTGTGCCATCTCAGGAAAAGGGGAGGGAAGAGAGGAAATTTGGAACTCAAAATTTTTTTTAAATGTTAAAATTTGCTTTTACATATTATTGGGAAAAATAAAATAATAAAAAGGGATAATTTTTAAAAAAAATTATAACTTTTTATTGACAGAACATATGCCTGGGTAATTTTTTACAACATTATCCCTTACACTCACTTCTGTTCTGACTTTTCCCTTCCCTCCTTCCACCCCTTCCCCTAGATGGCAAGCAGTCTTATACATGTTAAATATGTTATAGTATATCCTAGATACTAGGGATATTTTAGATGCACAGGGAGAATTGGATTCAGAAGATAAAAATAACCTGGGAAGAAAAACAAAAATGTAAACAATTTACACTCATTTCCCATGTTCCTTTTCTGGGTGTAACTGATTCTGTTCATCATTGATCAACTGGAACTAAATTAGATCTTCTCTTTGTCAAAGATATCCACTCCCATCAGAATACATCCTCATACAGTATCATTGTTGAAGTGTATAATGATCTCCTGGTTCTGCTCATTTCACTCAGCATCAGTTCATGTAAGTCTCTACAGGCCTCTCTATATTCATCCTACTGGTCATTTCTTACAGAAAAATAATATTCCATAACATTCATATACCACAATTTACCCAACCATTCTCCAATTGATGGGCATTGATTTCATTTTCCAGTTTCTAAGAGCTAATTTTTTAAAAATAATTTTCTAAGACTTTTTTGTTAGGATTTTTGTGTATTGGAAATTTCTTCTCTTTCCCTATGAAATCTAAGTTAGTATTTCGAATGCTAAAAGAAAAAAATCTCAACACCTCCTGAAAACTTTGATTTCTCACTTGAGAAAACAATCTGACTATTTTCTAGGGCATTTGCCAGATAATTGACATATCTTAAAAGTGTGTTGTGTCTTTTCTTTTTTGCTTTCACCCATAAAACCAAATAAGAATGTATCTCCAATTTATCCAATAATAAATTCACAAATAAATTTCCAACTGGCCCCATAGTATTTGACATCATAAATGAAATCTTCTATATCCTACCTTGTTACTAAATAGAAAAAAAATTTTTTTTTTATTCTTTTCAATCAATTAGTGTGTTCAAATATCCTAAAGCATCAGGCTGAAAGTGAAGGTATTTCCCCACCCTACCACCATCCTAGATTCCCAAAAAGTTGTTACCATTTCTAACACTTCACAAATGTGGCTTTTTCCTATAATGAAAGAAGAAGTCTGGGAAACTATCTTGGAAGTTTACACATTCCCCAGTCTGGGAAACTGCCACATCTTTACTCAAATTTAAATGTAAATTCAGAAACCCCCCACATTCCAGCCCCATCTCCAGTCATCTCTAAGGAATATCCTTTAATAAATCTCCTTTGAATACAGTACTTGTACTGTCTTTCATAGCATGGTGGTAGGAAAGTATTTTAAAAGTATTTTATAAAAGTGAATTGCCATAATGTCACAAATCTTTTCCTTTCTCCAGTATATTTGCTGGATGTATCATCCAATGATTCTTTTGTGGAATATTTGCCACTAAATGAAGGAAATAAAATGGAAAGTAATTTAGACTTGAAGTCAAGTTAAATTTGACATTAGTTGACTTGACAACTTGACTTTCTAATAATAAGAGCTATCTAAAAGTAGAATAAATTTCCTAGACAAATAGAAATCTCTCCATCCTTCGAGGGCTTCAAGCAGAAACTTGACAATTATTTGTCAAGTATGTTATTGTGAGAATTCCTCTTAAGTATGGGTTGGACTACCTGTTCTCTAAGGACCCTGCAAATCCTCAAATTTTGTGTTCTTCATTTGTATAATGGTATAATAAAATTCTAATTTGAATGTTGTAGTTAGCAAACCTTTTGTGAAGTACTTTATAAAAGTGAGATGGTGTAATAATGTTACAAACCATAAAATTCGTCTACAAAGTTATGCCCACTAGATCTGCCTCACAACTGAAATCCAGAGAAATAACATAGTTTATGTGTTTTTGCCACGCTGCACATCTCAAGACTGAGTACATTGCTCCCTAATATCCATTGCATTTATGTTGTGGTTTCTTGTGATGCCCAATGGAAATGGGTTAGTTACTGAAAGCTAAATCTGGAAGACATAAGGATGATGGGCATTAATTAAGTACTTACCATGTGCTAAGGACCATACTAAGAACCGGATATATAAATGTGATGGACATTTGGGGCATGCCTAAATCACCTAATTTGTCATCATCCACATTGAAAATTTCAAGAGACCTGCTTCCAGGAGACTAAAGGACCAGAGCATATATGGATATTTTATGATTTACCATGCAGCAGGGAGTAGATTTTTCCACTGGTTGTCTGCATCTTTAAAATTGCCTGTTTGATCAGCATCAGGGCTGCATTTGCATCTGAGAGTGAAGGATTTCTTTTTTTTTTTTTTTTTTTTTTTTTTCTTTTGTTGTTGTTGAAGCAATTGGGGTTAAGTGACTTGCCTAAGCTTACACAGCTAGGAAGTGTTAAGTTTCTGAGACCACATTTGAACTCAGATCCTCCTAAGTTCAGGGCTAGTGCTCTAACTACTGCACCACCTAGCCGCCCCAAGGATTTCTTTATATCATGGGGCAAGGTGGGATCTATGGGATCACCTCCCTCTACTTTCCACTTCAGGACAGATGGACCCATTCCTAAACCTGTGGTTTGGCCATTTTTGTTTGTGCTTTTTCCATTATAAAAGCAAGGAATAGAGTCTTCTAACCATGAGAATCCAGAAGTTCAGGAATCCAAGCCAGATGTAGTCAATTCAGCAGCAAAGCTCTGAGAAGCAAAAACCTAATTACAAGTCGTGAAAAAGTTTGCATTGCTGGCTCTGAACTTGTTAGTGGGACTAACATTATGTAGGAAATAAGCTAAATTTTGAATAGTAATTTTCTTCTCTTCAGAAGCTATGCTGTTATAGGGTGCGTATTGTGCCCCCAAGTAGGGAGAAATTGTTCTTTGTTCTTGCTACATTTTGAAGTGTAAAAACTTGTCTACTATTAAGTGGTTAAATGGCACTGGAGTATTAATCATTGGACCCCTAAAGCAGTAGAACTCTAGCCAATGCTATAAAAGAGAGATTCCCCAAGCCCTACTGGAAAAGGGGGAAAAATAGAAAGGGGAACAATGTTGAACATTAGATCTATTAGATCATATTATTAAAATATAATAGATCTGGTCCTCAGACACAAGAGCCAAAGTATTAATATTATACAAAGACAAACAAAAATCATCCCTACCCTCATGGAGTTCACATTTCAATGATGAAGTAAATATGCAAACAATGGCACATGCAACTATTACATAGAGAGCAGAGAAGAGATAATTTCAGAGGAAAGGGATTTGGAGGGTTGATGTGGACCAAGGAAGGCCTCCTAACTATGCATACCCTTTGATTTAGCAGTGTTTCTATTGGACTTATATCTCTTTTTAAAAATTAATTTATTTTTAAAATTAATTTTATAATTATAACTTTTTTTGGACAGTACATATGCATGGGTAATTTTCTACAACATTATCCCTACAACATTACATTTCTACAACATTCCAGGCGTAAAAGACATCAATGAAAAGACAAAAAAATTAGAATATTGACAATTTAATTGAGACGATCAGAGGAGATGAGAGTGGCAATTTTCAGTTGAGGTTGAAGTACTTTCTTTTGCCCTGTGTTGTTTAGTTTTTAGATTTGAATGCTTTTTAGTTCTTAAAAGTATGCTCTAAAATATGAGGAGTAATCAAGAAGAATAAAAATTAGAGACAGGACACCTGGATTTTATTTCAGCTTCCAATTCTTCCCAATTGTAAGGTGCTCAGGAAAGAATTTACCTCTGGTGTGAAGACTTGCTGAGTGTTATTTAAGGCTATTCATCTACTTTTGGTATCTACCTGGCACACAACTATCACCTGTGGCTGGAAGAAACTAGTACTTGCCACAGCCATACTATAGTAAACCATCTTACCAGGCAGGTTAAATCAGGTTGTGGATAATCAACCAATTACCGTGTTTGAAGAATTAGAGGGACATCTACCCTAAGTATGTGAAGACACCCCAAAAGAATGGGTGAATGAAAATGCCTTCAATGGCTATGAAGGCAACTAAATCAGGTGCTATGGAGCCTTTAGAGCATGGTCAGACACTGAAAAAGTCATCCTCTGCATTCTAGACCATTGCAAATCATCCTGACTATTGTCTTCTCTCTGGACTTCAATCACTTGGAATGGAGAATAAAACTGAGAATTTTGTGTAAACTCAGCACCACTTAAATCCAGTTCACAGGAAAGTCAAGATATTACTCCATGATGTCATTATCCCCTTAGAAAACGAAGGACAAACAACAACCTTGACATCGTCAATTAAACTTGACCCAGTCAATTAACCTATCAGAGCCTCTTAGTTACTGTACTTAATATTTTTCATCATTTAGTGAAAAGGGAATACAAACATGATGGGAAAAGGAGTAGGAATCACATAAATCTCACTCTGAACTGGGCAAAGGAGGATTAATAAAGGGGAACACATAGAGTCTACAATACACATAGTTTGATGTAGAAAATTATTAAATTCAGTAGAGAAATAGGCAGAGACAGAGAGAATAGTAACAAGGAAGAAATAGTTTCAGGTAAAACAAACTAATTTCAGAAGGTAGATCATAAAGGTGGAAATAAAAAGGGTTAGAATAATTGATTGGGGCTTTGTGCAAAGATTTAAAAAAGGAGGAGGCAGTGAACATTGATTACAGATCACTAGCATTGTCTTCTTTGCAAAGAGGAGAGAAAATAAAGAGAAAGAAAAGGACAAGAGAAATGTTAAAAAGTTAAAATAAAGGGCAGCTAGGTGGTACAGTGGATAGAGCACCAGCCCTGAAGTCAGAAGGACCTAAGTTCAAATCTGTTTCAGACATTTAACACTTCCTAGCTGTGTGATCCTGGGCAAGTCATTTAACCCCAAAAGCCTTAGCAAGAAAAACAAACAAACAAACAAAAAGTTAAAATAAAGGGGTGGAGTCCTTAAAAACAAAACAAAACAAAACCAACAACAACAACAACAACAACAACAAAAAACAACTAATGAGAGAGATAAACCTGTTAGTCTAACAGAAGAAAAAATTGTCAGTTTCAAAAATAAGAAAGGGAAACTTGCCATTTATTGAGCATTCACTTTGTACCTAGCATTGTGTTAAGCAATGGAGTTACAAATAAAAGCATGCAAATATCATGTACATTCTAGACATCCTTCCCAGAATCAGGTATACTTCCTTGCCTTTCCAAGGTGGCAAAATCCTGTGGATTTTTTTTTCTCCAGCCATGGACTTGAGCCCTCATAGGCTATGTTCTCCTTAAATAGTTAGGAAGCCAGCCACTAAAAACAACTACTTCTATTTAATGACTTAATATCACATTCACTTTTTTTTTATTTAGAATTTTTTTTCCACAGTATATATGCATGAGCAATTTTTTTATAACATTATCCCTTGTATTCATTTTTTCCAAATTATTCCCCCCCCCTCTCCACTCCCTTCCCCTGATGACAGGCAATCCCATACATTTTACATGTGTTACAGTATAGCCTAGATACAATATATGTGTGTAAATACCATTTTCTTATTGCACATTAAGTATTAGATTCCGAAGGTATAAGTAACCTGGGTAGATAGACAGTAGTGCTAACAATTTACATTCACTTCCCAGTGTTCCTTCTCTGGGTTGTAGTTATTTCTGTCCATCATTGATCAACTGGAAGTGAGTTGGATCTTCTTTATGTTGAAGATATCCACTTCCATCAGAATACATCTTCATACAACATTGAAGTGTACAGAGATCTTCTGGTTCTATTCATTTCACTCAGCATCAGTTCCTGTAAGTCTCTCCAGGCCTCTCTGTATTCCTCCTGCTGGTCATTTCTTACAGAGCAATAATATTCCATAACCTTCATATACCACAATTTACCCAACCATTCTCCAATTGATGGACATCCATTCATCTTCCAGTTTCTGGCCACTACGAAAAGAGCTGCCACAAACATTTTGGCACATACAGGTCCTTTTCTGCTCTTTAGTATTTCTTTGGGATATAATCCCAATAACAGCAATGCTGGATCAAAGGGTATGCACAGTTTGATAACTTTTTGGGCATAGTTCCAAATTGCTCTCCAGAATGGCTGGATTCTTTCACAACTTCACCAACAATGTATCAGTGTCCCAGTTTTCCCACATCCCCTCCAACATTCATCATTATTTGTTCCTGTCATCTTAGCCAATCTGACAGGTATGTAGTATCACATTCACTTTTACAAAGGAATATTTATTTTAAAGACTGAATCATAGTAGCCATATAAATATTTCCTCTAACACAATATCACCTTATCATCTCTGAGGAATGTGGAGGAACTCAAATAGGAGAATGGGCTCAACTTAGCTCAATTTTTATATAGCATTGGACTCATCAAGTCTACCTCTGCTGGATGAGTCCTCTGGATGGGGAATCTTAAAAATCTCTCCAAAGATCACTCCTTATTACTTGGGGGCATTGATGCTTAGCTGGCTGGAACACCTTGGGCTGGGCTCCAACTTCTCAATTGTTATAGTTTGCTGCCTCAACCTTTTGAAACACCCAAGTGGGCATTATTCCTAAATGCACTCCAGAATGGCAGGACCAATTCACAACTCCACCAACACTGCACTGATGTGACTTTTCCTGAAGCCTCTCCTGGGCCATCTTAGCTTTCACTGTAATGCATACAATTTTACTTATATAAATATTAACTCCACATACTGTAGGGTGCAGAATATTCTGTCCTTAAACATATATTTTGTTGCTGTTCAGTCATTTTTCAGTCATTTCTGACTCCATTTGGGGTTTTCTTGGCAAAGATACTGGAATGATTTGCATTTTTTTCTTTGACTCATTTTATAGATGAGGAGCTGATGCCATTAAATATACATGTCTTTACATAGAAAAATCAATAGGGCAATGTTTTTCCTTGTGTCCTCCATCATGGTAGTCCTACACTTGCCAGTATTAGTCATGTCTTTGGACAGAACAGCCCCAAGACCACTACTGTTATATACTCACCATAGCTAGTGATACAGTGAATAGCCTAGAGTCAGGTTTTCCTCAGTTCAAATCTGGCCACAGCCATTGATTAGCTGTGTGGCAAGTCTGAACAATAGCAATAGCAATCAAACAAGGGGTTGCCTAATTTCTCCTTCTTTATTCTGGCTGTTTTCACAGTATGGCTCATTTTGTTCATACCATAGGTGGTAATGAAACAAAGAAGGAAGGGAAAAACAAGAGAAAAGGAGAAGAAGGATTTCTCTGGTTCTGCTAATCCAGAATGGGAAGGAGGAACTGGAACAAGGAGTGTTTTTTACCCTTCCTTCCTCTCACATCCACCTGGTGGAAAGAATCTGGGAAAGGGAAGTAATCTGTGATCTGTTTATATTCCAGGTCCCTAAGTATATGTTTTGTATAACTTCTTAGAAACATTTCTTTTCTTTTTTTAAATTTTCATTTTTCTTTTTATTATTGATATGAAGAAATATTTCACAAGACTGTTAACAATCTATAATTTTTTTGAGAACTGTTTGTTCATAGCTTTTGATGAGATCCACTAGGAAATGATTTTGAGCATTAAATAATGCTTGTTAGGCCCCAATATTGTTATATTAGACTCTTTTCAGGTATATATAATGCAGTATCAAAGAGAAATTAAAAAAAATTATTTTAGTTTCTGTTATAATTTTTTCCCACCCATTAAGAAAGGAAGAAAAATAGATCCATGGTAAATATGTATAATCATGCAAAACAAATTTTTACATTACCCTTATCCCTCCCCATATAAAAAGAAAATCAAGAAAAAGAAATAAATAGAAGAAAATATGCTTCAATCTTTATGCTGAGTTCAATACTTCTTTATCTTTATCGCATGTTTCATCATGAGTCCTTTGGAACTGTGATTGGTCATTCATTGCATTGACTAGAATTGCTAAATGTTTGAAAGTTGATATTTTTTTTTTTTACAAAATTAACATTATTGTATATATTGTTCTCCTTGTCCTTCTCATTTCATTCTGTATCAGTTCATATAAATCTTCCCAGGATTTTCTTAAACCACCTCTTTCATCATTTCATCAAACCACAATACTATTTCATCATACTCATAACTTATTCAGTCATTCCCTAATGGATTGCAATCCTCCTAGCTTCCAGTTCTTCGCCACACAACAAAAAAAGAGTAAATTTCCCTATTAAAAGTCTCATTTCCAAAATATAAAAAGAATATGAAATAAAGAACTGAATCAAATTTATAAAAAAAATAAGAACTATTCTCAACAGGTAAATGATCAAAGGATATGAGCCACCTGTTATCAAAACAAGAAAATCAAAACCATATAAACTTTTCCAAAGCACTAATAGAGAATTGCATATCAAAACAACTCTTGGATTCAATCTTATACCCATTGGATGGGCAAAGTTGCCCAAAAAATAAATGATGAATGTTGGAGAGGCTGCAGGGAAAGAAAAAGATTATTGTACCATTAATGGAGCTAAGAAAGTACCCATCAATTGGAGAATGGTGGAGCAATTTATGATATATGAATGTCGTGGAATATTAGTGTGCCATAAGAGATGATGAGAGAGATGGTTTCAGAGAAACTTAGGAATTCTTGTACAAACTTTTGCAAAGTGAGTAAAACCAAGAGAACAGTTTATAGAATACTGTAAAGACAACATTGAAAGACTTAAACAACTATAATCAGTGTAATGACCAACCATGATTCCACAGTAATGAATAATACTATCCATCCCTTAAGAGAGAAGTAATGGTCTCAAGAAGAATAAGACATTCTTACATGACTTGTGTCAAAACTTGTTACAAGGATTTCATTTTTCTTCTTTTTTAATGGAAGACGTAGAAATTGGAAGAGAGAGAAAATAAATGTTAGTTAATTAGTTAATTGGGAAAAAATAACATTTATTTTAAAAGAAAGGGGAGGGAGTATATCAGAGCCCTAAAGTATGAGAAAAATTAATTGCCTTGATTATATGTGTTACCTACATGTGTGCCTTCTACTAGTATTGTCTATGTACCATATGTAGCTATTTTCCCTATGCTCCTATGCTTCCATGTTTTTGAGGGACAGTGTATCCTGGGCTTACAGGGAATATTTTATAGCTACAGTTTTCTTATCACCTTGCTTTGAATTAATTATGGCTAGTAGCTGACTATAAAGAAAAGCTCAGATATACAAAGAAATATAAAGAAAAGTGAGATCTTGAAAGTGATAGTTTTTGGAGTATGTAACCATAAAGTTCTTTTTAACCTGGGTAGAAGTCACCCTCCTATTCCTCTATCCAACTCTAGTTAATCTTCAACCTTTGACAGTCAACTTGGATGTGGAGTAGGACTATGTAGAATATAATTGTTAAACAGATGCAAGGAAACCTTGAGGATGAAGGTCCTAGCAGCTAAAACATGAAACAGAAAAAGTCTCTTGGAGAAGCTTAAATAGGAGCTGAGTTTTAAATGAAAACAGGATTCCAGGAATTAAATGCTTAAATCTAAAAGGAGTCTTAGAATTTATAATGTCAGAAATAGAAGACCTGTTAGAACATATGAATGTCAGAGTTGGGAGGGCTCTTAGAACACCAGATGTTAGACCTGGGAGGGTCCTTAGAATACAATATGTCTGGGCTGGGAGGGGCTTTAGAACAAAGAGTATTGGAACTGGAAGAGACTTTAGAAAAGAACACCACTAGAGGGAGAAAGTACATATCTAGTGTGAGTATCTCATTTCCCACAAAAAGATATTGAACTTTTTAGGTGGGGACACCTATGCAATGCAAATCTTTACCTTCTCTGCACCTTCTAGCTTTCAAGAATTATCTGGGAAACTGAGTTCTTTTCTAGGGTCAGACCTTTAGTTTTATTAGCAATAGAATTTGAACTCAAAGTTTTCTGTCTCTGAAGGAAACCCTCTGTCCATCTCTGTCCATCTGTCCTCTCAGAAACCCTATGTCCATCATACCAGCTCAAAATACTAACTGCTTGGACCTGGAATTAGGAAGGATGAGTTCAAATACAGCCTTGGGTACTTACTAGCTGTGTGAACCTGGAAAAGTCATTTAATTTGTTTGCCTCAGTTTCCTCATCTGAGAAATTATTATAATAATGGCACCTATCTTCCAGGCTTGTTGTCAGGATCAAATGATATAATACTTGTAAAGCACCTAGTACAATATCCAACTCACTTCCAGCTGATCAATGAGGGACAGAAACAACTACACCCAGAGAAGAAACACTGGGAAGTGAATGCAAAATATTAGCACTACTGTCTATCTACTTATACCTTCGGAATCCAATACTTAACGTGCAACAAGAAAATTGGATTTACACACATATATTATATCTAGATTATACTGTAACACATGTAAAATGTATGAGATTACCTGTCATCTAGGGGAGGGAGTAGAGGGAGGGAGGGGAAAATCTGGAAAAATGAATACAAGGGATAATGTTATAAAAAAATTACTCATGTATATATACTGCCAAAAAAAATTTATAATTATAAAATTAATAAAAAAAGAAAACACTTCTTTATATCTTATTGTTATGAACTTGATCCTCATAAACAATCATGTTTGTTTCCATATATAAAGAAGAATAGGAAAAAAAAATCATGTGAGACCATGAATTTCAATTATGTACATTTTGGGATTTTTTTAAGTCTATGATGGGTGACACAATAAATCCAATGTAGTACTGCTAATCTATCTCTCTGAATTTCCTCTTTCTCTCTTCCATATATTTTTTGTTATTTTTTTCCCACAGTATATATGCATGAGTAATTTTTTTATAATATTATCCCTTGTATTCATTTTTCCAAATTGTCCCCCCCTCCTTCCACTCCCTCCCCCCCGATGACAGGTAATCCCATACATTTTACATGTGTTACAATATAACCCAGATACAATATATGTGTGTAAATACCATTTTCTTGTTGCACATTAAGTATTAGATTCCGAAGGTATAAGTAACCTGGGTAGATAGACAGTAGTGCTAACAATTTACATTCACTTCCCAGTGTTCCTTCTCTGTCCATCATTGATCAACTGATTCTTCCATATATTTTACAAATGTTTTATTGATTTTTTTTCTTCCTACTTTCCTTCTCTCTTTTTCCTTCTTTCTTTCCTTCCTTCCTTCTTTTGTTTTTTCTTTTCTTCCTTTCTTCCTTTCTTTTCTTCTTTTTTTTTTTTGATTCTCTCCTTTTCTCTCTCTCTTTCTGGCACTGTTATCACTATCCTCTTTCCCTCATAACTCTGCCCACTCACCAAATAGAACAAAATAAACACCCTCTTTTGTAATAAATAAATATAAAAGAGCAATACAAATCCATACATTGGCCATATCAGAAAATATATGACTCATTCTGCAGAGACCATTTTCTCTGTTAAGATATCAGTCTTGGGGGGGGGGTGCAGCTGATTGGTGAAGTGGATAGAATACCATCCCTGAAGTCAGAAGGACCTGAGTTCAAATGTGACCTCAGACACTTAATACTTCCTAGCTGTGTGACCCTGGGCAAGTCACTTAACCCCAATTGCCCCAGCCAAAAAAAAAAAAAAAAAAAAAGATACCAGTCTTCTCTGGGTGACCTAGACAAACCAAATCTCAACTGTATTATAAAGTATTATCAAAACTATCTGGTACTAGATAAGAAATGAGTGTGGATCAGTGGAATAAAGTATACAAGACACAATAGTAAAGGAGCATAGTAATCTAATGCTTAATAAAACCAATTTTTGGAACAAGAACTCACTATTTGACAAAAACTGCTGAGAAAATTGGAAAACAGCTTGGCAGGAACTAGGTGCAGAGCAACATCTAATATCCTATGCCAAGATAAGAGCAAAATGGGTATATGGTTTAGACATAAAGGGTGATTCCACGAGCAAATTAGGAGAACATGGAATAGTTTACCTATCAGATCTATGGATAAGGGAAGAAATAAGGGAAGAATTTATGCCCAAGCAAATGATAGAGAACAAGATAGAAAATGCATAATTTTGATTAAAAAGGTTTTACACAAACAAAACTAGTACAGCCAAGATTAGAAGGAAAGAAGAAAATGGGTGAAAGCTTTACATCAAGTATCTCTGATAAAAGTCTAATTTCTCAAATATACAAATAACTATGTCAAATTTATGAGTACAAGTCATTCCCCAGTTGATAGTCAAAGGATATGAACAGGTAGTTTTCAAATGAAGAAATCATACCTACCTATATATGGGGAAAAAAATGCTCTAAAACACTTGATTAAAAAAATGCAAAATGAAAACTTTGAGCTACTACTTGATACCTATCAAATTGGCTACTATGACAGAAAAGGAAAATGACAAATGTTGGAGGGGATATGGGAAAATTGGGACAGTAACAGACTGATGAAGTTGTGAACTGACACAGTCATTCTGGAGAACAAATTGTAACTATTGCCAAAGAGCTACAATTACTCTGCATGTTTTTTTTTTTTTTTTTAACCTATCCACAGGTCTATATTGCAAAGAGATTTAAAAAGTGGGGAAAGGCTAGGGCAGGGAGGACCTACTTGTATAGAACTACTATAAGTTCTTTTTGTGATGACAAAGAATTAAAAATTAAGGGCATGCCTATCAATTGGGGAATGGCTGAACAAGTTGTGATATATGATTGTGATCAAATGCTATTGTTCTATTAAAAATGATGAGCATGTAGATTTCAGAAAAACCTGGGAAGACTTATATGAAGTGAGCAGAACCAAGAAACATTATACACAGTCACAATATTATTGTATAATGATCAACTGTGAATGAATTGACTTTTCATCAATACAGTAATCCCAAGACAATTCCAGAAGATTGATGATGAAAAAATGCTATCTATCTCCAATGAAAGAACTGTCAGAGTCTAAGTGTAGATCAAAGCATACTATTTTTCATTTTCTTTATTTTGTTCATGGGTTGGTTGGTTTTTTGTCGGTTTGTTTGGTTGGTTTTTTGGTGTTTTCTTTCACAAAATAAGTAATATGGAAATATGTTTTACATGATTGTATGTATATAAGCTATATCAAATTGCTTACCATCTGGGGTGGGTGTGGGGAAAAGAGAAGGAAAAAAATTGGAGTTCAAAATTTTTTTAAAGGAGTTAAGGGCACCTAGGTGGTGCAGTAGATAGAGTATCAACCCTGAAGTCAGGAGGACCCGAGTTCAAATGTGACCTCAGATACTTAACATTTCCTGGCTATGTGACTGTGGGCAAGTCACAACCCCAATTGCTTCATCAAAAAGAAAAAAAAATGTTAAAATTTGTTTTATATGTAATTAGTGAGAATAAAATATTATTTTTAAAAAAAGATGTCAGTCTTCCGGAATCAAGGTTGTTCATCTCCTTTACCAGAACACTAGGAGAAAGGGTCAAGGAAAGGCCAGTCACAGGAGGTGGGGTGTGACCTGAGTCCTGAAGGAAGCCAGGAGACAGAGGTGAGGAGGGAGAGCAAAGCAGGCAGGAATAATGTTCTGTGAAAGATATAGAGTCAGAAAATAGAGTATTATGGGAGAGAAATAGTCAGTAGACCTGTGTCTCTGGATCAATGATAGTGTGGACTAAAGAATAATGTAAGAAGACTAGAAAGAGGCCAGTCTGGGACAGACTTCAAAAACCAAATGGAGAATTTTATATTTATTCCTGGAGGTAATAAGTTTATTGGGTAGGTAAGTGGTGCTGCAGTAGAAAGAGAACCAAGCCTCAAATCTGACTTCAGACACTTACTAGCTGTGTGATTCGGGGCAAGTCACCTAACTCTGCTTGCCTCAGTTTTCTCACCTGGAAAAATAAGCTGGAGAAGGAAATGGAAAACTACTATGGTATTTTTGCCAAGAAAACCCCAAATGGGGTCATGAAGAGTCAGACACGATGGAAAAGTGACTCAACAATTAATAATAAACTAGGAAGTTTATTGAGTAGTAGGGTGATTTTTAATGACATTTTAAGAAAATCACTGTAACTGGACCCATTAGCTTCAGCACCACAACTCCCCTGGACATACCCAGATATTGGAGTTCAGGAAATTCAGGTTCCCCAGCCAACCCTCTGACTGAATCTTCATTTCTTCCTGAGTCAAAGTCCTTCAGAGACCCTAGAAAATTCTTAGCATATTGTTAGAGCTGCCAGGGCCAGATGAGGAAATGAAGAGAGGGAAGTTCTTCTCTGCCCCTTGCTGAGCAAATTCAGTAGAATTCCCATTCAGCCTTGCCCCCACAGCAAAGCTCTTGGCTTATATTGTATACCTATAGCTTTACAGTAGGATTCTCTTGCTATTCCTACTGTATATATTGTGTCCCACCCTCATCTTCATCCCTTGTCCCATCCCCTCACCTCCTCTTTTAAAATTATGTCAAGACAGTTTCTTCTTAGTTCTCTTTACTGCCTGATTTGATACAGTATAAACAGTGGGCTCTCAGTAAAAGATGGCTTGATTCTTATAAGCGTACAGTTACAAGTATTTTTCCTCTCTACAGAAGTACTTGCTTTTATATAGACCCTGGACATTGAGGGGAGGGAATAGATAGATTGTCCCTACTTCTAACAGCATGATTGGACAGCTACTTAAAGTTCAGTCTTTACTGGTACAATGGGGTATCCTAATACATTCATACTTTCAACCCAGGCCTCCTGACCATTCCCAGACTCCTAGGTCCTGCTTGAGTTTTATCTAGGCTTGATATAGGGCTTGAAGTGAAAGACCATTGGCATATTAATATTTTATGAACTATTATATTAGCATATCAATATTTTATAAAGTTATCAAAATTGTCTCAGTTGGCCCCATCTTGTTAAGGTTCTTATTTATTTCCAACTTTATGTGACCCAAAGGAATTCAATTTTTAATAGAGATTAGAAAATACTTAGTAAATGGAATGGAAAAGTAAAGATAAAGCATTAAAACTTCCAGTGATAACATGTTTAATCAAAAGTGAAAAAAATATTTTTCTCTTCTTGGGATCCCTAGAGAAGGGCTTCTTAAATTTTTTCTACTTGTGACCCTTTTTACCTTAGAAATTTTTATTCAACCCTGGGTATATAAGCATAAAATTTAAGTGTACATATCAAACACTGATAATAAATCACAATTTCGCAACCTTCACATTCAATTATGAGACTCCATGTAGGGTCATGATTATTGTTTTGTTTTTTGTACTTCATTCTGGAAGAGGATTGTGACATCAGGGAGATGGTATCATGATATGCAAGTGAATTGGATTTAAGGGTTGTACAAAGTCACCTGCCTCACTTTCTCCTCCAGAGCCATCTAGGTCCAAGGACCAGATGTAGATCAGGGTGACTAGAAATGACCCTGGATGAAATGAGAGACATTGGCCTTTTTAAGCTAAGGTCTTTGGTCTCAGTTTGAGTGAGGCAACACCCATTAAGGCTGGGTAGCAATTGAGGCAAAGAATCTCCTCTTTCACCTAGTTAAAAAAAAAAAAAATTCTAAATAAATAAATGAAATAATGAATGAATCTGCAAAAGGAAGACACTTAGGGTTTCTGGCCAAAGCAGAAATGACTGCTATTTACATTCCATCTGGGTCAATCAGCATCCAAATAATGACCAAATGGGGCTTGGCCTAGGATTTACTGATAGGCAATTAGAATCAGATTGATATTTATTTAAGGCCTGGTCTTTAAGAAATAAATCTAGCTAGTTAACCCCAAGATATCTTGGAAGGGTTCAGAGGTACAAAAGAGGAAAAATATGCTTTTAAGAACACCTATAGGTAAGGACATAATACCCTATGTGGACAGAGGGAGGAAAGGAGGGAAGCTGGAAAGGAAGGATGTAGGAAGGGAGTCAGGTAAAAAGGCAGGAAAGGAGAAGAGGGTGGGAGGGAGGGAAGAAGAAAGAAAGGAAAGAGGGAGGGGAAAAAGCAAGAGAGGGAGGAAGGAAGAAGTCTTCACTGATCAGCTTTACTCCAGAGATTGTTGTTATTCATTCATTCTGAAGAGGAACATGATATCAGGGACATACATGCAAGAGAATTATATTAATTCAGTGAGGGAGGGCTGTGCAAGGTCACCTGCCTCACTTTCCCCTCTACAGCCATATGAGCCTAGTGGCAAGAGGTAGATCAAGATGCCTAGAGCATATTATGTGTATATATACAGATATATGAAATAAAAGGAACATCTTAAATTCTAAAAACAAATAAGAACTAAAAGGAAAGTAGGTTATTTGGATCTACCTTATCCTTGAACAGAGAAGCATATCACTCTCACATATCACTTACATGATCATGAGAAAATTTCAAATAAAAAAATTGTGAAAATGGTTAAATTTTAATTACATTAGGTAAAATGATATAATACCTCATCTCTTCCAGAAAATAAAAATATACATTAAATTCAATAGGAGTAAACATGCTTTTTTGTTAAGTCATATAATTCAGACTATGGTAGCAAAATATTTGAGATAAAATTGTCCTATGATTAGTATCAAAACAAGCAAATTTTGCTTATTAATGATATCTCATTATTTTATTAAAATTCAATATCTTCTTTCAAATCATCTAAGGCAAACCACAAACTGGGCTTTACATAAGAGTACTCAAAACAATTCACCAATCATTTTTCTTTTAGTTCAGTGTTACCATTCCCAAGTCTACAAAACACCCAATGAATGTTGATAAACAGAGAAAGACAAAAACACAAATGTGACATGAATCTGTGGAAGTAACATACTCTAATGGAAAGAAAGGTAAACTTGAGACCTGAAAAGCTCTATGGTTCAAGTCTTAAAAATAATTGTTCAGTTGGGACAGTAACAAATCCATAAGCTATCTGTGCCCTCAAGTAGGAAAGGAGCATAATTATATTGGTCTGACCCTGCTTATAGGACTATTAGATATAAATGACATGTCAAATAACTTTCATCTTTTAAAGTCAAATGTTAGGTGAATTGTGCTTCAAGTTATAATGAATCGTTTAACTTAAAGATCAGAAACAAAAAATCCTTTGCATCTCACATTTCACATATATTGTTTTTCTGCTTCTGCCTATTTGAAACAGAAATCAGTATAGCCAAGTCTTCCTTTTTTCTCCAGATTCCTCACATTTACTATTTCTGAGTGTTCAATATCTCCCTTTAGTTCATATACTGAAATTTATTCAGTTTTTCTCCAATTGATGGATATTCACCCTGTCTCTACTTTTTTTTGCAAACAAAATTAGTACTACTACTAATGAGCCACAGTTTAAGAAGCTGGGCTTTCCAACAGGTTTGAGTGAACTTTTATATATAAAGTAGGTGGGTGCCTAAAGCAGCTTTAGGGAAAGCATGGATATCTCTTCAATCTTTTCCCTCTTCAAGGGAAATATTGATTCCTTGCCTGGAGGGAAATGAGAGAAGAGAGAGAGTCAGTTCTGATTGTCTCAAAGAGAAAGAGGTACTAGATTGTAAATACATTTATTGCCCTTTAAATATTGCTGGGAAAAGTTCAAGTCACTTCCCAGGTCACTGTTCTTTAAAGGAGACAGTAACACCAAGCTTGGTCCTTCTCACCAAATGCTAATTATACAAAGACTATCTCAAATAGTGAATAGTATGTAATCCCTTTTATCCAAGAAGACAGCAAACAGAAATAAGGGAAGACAAATTAGAACATACTAGAAAATACATAGAATAAATAAACACTGTCCCTGGGAGAGAAATAGCTCAGCTCAGCCAAAGAGAGACTCCAATCTCAGCCAAAGGGAAATTTCTTTCTGTCTCTAGGAAAATATGCTGAAAATGAGGGATATGTTGGGGGGGGGGGGGAGTCAGCTCCTTTACATTTCTGCTACTTCCAAAAGTCCTTTCTCTTTCTCCATAGGTATATTCCTGAAAAGAGTCTGTGTGTCTCTCAGAAAGTAAGCATGGGGGCAGCTAGGTGTTGCAGTGGATAGAACACCAGCCCTGAATTCAGGAGGATCCGAGTTCAAATCTGGTCTCAGACAAGTAACACTTCCTAGCTGTGTGACCCTGGGCAAGTCACTTAACCCCAGCCTCAGGAAAAAAAAAAGAAAGAAAGAAAGCATGAAGAATATCTCCCTGCCCCCAAAGCTCTCATGCCAACTGTGTCTCATAGCAACAATTCATCATCCTCTCCATAAATCTGAAATCATATCTAAACATTAGGACTTTAAAAGGCCTTTGCTCAATACCCTAGTTATGGAGACAAGTCCTTTCCAGCTTTCCTTTTAAAGTCAATAGTAGATAGAGAAGGAATCATCTCACCAAGATTCACCAGTGTCATGGGAATCAAATCTTAAAAGGAGGTCAAACTCCATCTTAGACTTTTCCCAGAAACAGCTGGGACTCCTCATCCTCACCCTTGGAATCTCAGCTCAACGTCAAAGCAAAATTTCTGCCTTCTTCTGGAATCCATTAGGCATGGCTCCAAAACAAGTTTGAAAGTCTCCCATTCTGATGGGTGGTTTAGTGGACAGTGGAACCAGGAGGAAACTGTTCAAATCCAGACTCAGACACTTATTTTCAGTGTGACCCTTTTCTTAAACTCTGCTTTCTTATGTGTCTTCATTTCTAAAATTAAAATGATGATAATAGCACCTTCTTCCCAGGGTTGTTGTGAAGATTAAATGAGGTAAAGTGCTCTGCAAATTTTAAGACACTAGGTAAATGCTATTGGTACTACTAGTAGTAGTACTATTGCTATTAGAATAGAGGGAGATAAGGAAAGTAGGGAAGGCCCTCTTTTTGACAGGCAGAGTAACAAGTGTCCCATGACAGGCATATTAGTTATACTGTGGCTCTCTTCAGATATAGTTAATAATATTATAGGGTCATAGATTTGGTGCTAGAATTGACCTTAGTGGTCATCTGAACCATATATTGACTCAGAAAACCACAAATTAACATTATCAACATTGCACTGTATTTTATTTATTTTGTTAAAAATTTCCCAATTACATTTTAATATGGCTCCCTGGGGTGGAGTTGGTAGGGATGAGTGAACTTCTAATCTAGTCCAATCTCTTCCTTTTCCAGATAAAGTAACTGAAACTCAGGGACATAAAATGACTTGTTTCTCTTTTCCATGGAATTCTACCCAGATCTTCAAGATTCACAGTAAGTACTAAGTCACCTTTGGGAAAGTGCCCATCCTTTATGAACTACTGAATAAACAATTCCCTTTTCAGCAATCCATGGGTTTTGGAAATTACAGAGTGATCTCTATTTTTCTCTGAAAAATATTTTATAGCAGGAAATCCTTTTCTCTCATCAAAAGGTCTGATCCCTGAATGCTCATTTCTGGAAATTTGAATTTGAGCTGAATGGGAATGCCCCCTTTATTTCTGCATGAAATCATTCATGTCCTGAAGACTACATTGAGCCAAGAAAATAAATTCTCAGAATATCTAGTTTCTCAGAGGCACTATCTTGGAGATAGTGTCATTCCAGATGACACACATGCACTCAATGAGATGAGGCAGGTAGGTGGCTAGAGTGGAATGAAGATGGAGGTCATTGGAATCGAAGAAATCCAAAAACAGCGAGTTATGACACAAAAGTATCATCAATGTGAGGTGATAAAATCATCAAGGAAGTTGAGGGGATGTTCTAATTGTGGGCACAGAGCACAGGTGAAGATTAGGTTACTAAAAAGCAGGTAAATGAATATCTTTGTTTTAAAAGACCCCACGCCAGGAGGCAGCTAGGTGGCGCTGTGGAGAGAGCACCAGCCCTGAAGTCAGGAAGACCTGAGTTCAAATCCGACCTCAGACACTTAACACTTCCTAGCTGTGTGACCCTGGGCAAGTCACTTAACCCCAATTGCCTCAGCAAAAATAAATAAATAACAAAAAGACCACTCCGTGTAACATTGGCCTTAAATAATTTCCTTTCCATTGTCCATTTCAAACAATTTAGTTCCCATCCCATGGCATTTCTTCTTCTAGTCTGGTACCTAAAACATCCACAAAATAACAAGGGCTGGAACATAAACTTTTTTCAAAATGTTTTAAGAAAGGAAAGAAACAGTAGTTATTAATATGCCAAGAACTGTGTTAAGCACTTGACAAATATTAACTCTTTTGATCTTCATAATAAACCTGGGAGTTAAGTGCTATTATTATTCTGATTTTACAGTTGAGGAAATTGAGGCAAACAAAGGTTGAATAACTTGCCTGATGTCACATAGCCAATGTCTGAAGCCAAACAATTAGACTCCAGGAGGGAAGATCGTAAGATTGGGGTGAACATAGAAGAGACTTCAGAAAGAAATGTGTATTGTAGAGAGATACAGGCACAGAGTAGACTCCAAAAGAGAATGTATGTGGTGGCCATAAAGGAGGTTACTGCTTCCACCTGTCCCCCTCTTTCATCTCCAAATTAAGGAATATGTATTTCAAGTCAGTGGATCATTCAACTATTATTTATTAAGTGCCTACTATATATTAGTTACTAGGTGATACCATAATACACAGAGCCCCATCTCTGGAGTCAGAAAGATTCTTGTTCCTGAGTTCCTGAGCCTCACATACTTAGTAACTATGTGACCCTGGACAAGTCACTTAACTCCATTTTCCTCAGTTTCTTCATCTATCTGTAAAATATCTGTAAAAACTACTCCAGTGTCTTGACCAAAAAAAAAAAAAAAAGCCCAAATGAGGTCATGGGAAGTTAGACATGATTGAAACAGCTCAACAACATGTGCTAAATACCGTGATAAATCCTGGTACTCTCATTTGTTATTCCTAACACTTAGTTGCCAACATTTTTTCACACTCCTTCCTTTGTACTGAAAAGGATGGGGAGCAACTTAACAAGATAAAAGCAGATGGTTATATGGCAATATCAAGTTTTTCCAAAGTACCCTATCCAACAATCCTCAAGGTACCCCATGAAAGCTTCATTAATCCCATTTTACAGATGAAATGACCCATGCCCACAGGCAGCTAAGTTCCCAGAAGCTATCTCAAATCATTATCTTTTCAAAACAATTGCTTGTGGATCCTCATTTTTTTCTTCCTGAAACTTTTTGATCTGGTCAAAATGAATTATGACATGACATAATAAAACAAAAGAACATTGACTTTTAATCAAAGGTTGAATAAATAATAAAAAAAGTAAAACAATGAGCTGATATTTCATTACCTAATTCCCCAAACTGCTTCCACCCAAGTTATAATCCCAAGAAGGTCAGAGTCTATTCCTCTGTTCCCAGCTGCAAGTCAGGAAACAGAAGGGACATTAATGGTGCACTGATAGTTGATGAAGTTTTCATGGCTGGAATTCCAGTCTCCTGGCAAAAACACAATAATCTCCAATGTGTCTTGCATTTGTCACTTCGCACATGGAAATGCTGAAGCATATATATCCAAAAGATACCAGTATTAGTGACTAAAAGCCCTTGCCCCAGAATGAATGTAGGAAAGTCAAAAGCTAGCCCCATGAAGAGTGAGAGGCAGTTCAGAGGAATTAGAACTAAGATCCTTTAATTGCAAATCCAGTATTTCTTCTATTACATTGAGAACTCATCATAGGGGATAGGACATTGAACATGGAGACAGGGAGGTGGAATAAGGATTTATATAGTACAGGATTGGTACTGAATGCTTTTTTACAAAGATTATCTCATTTTGATCCTTACCACAATCCTGTGAGGAAGCTCTTATTATTACCCCACACTTTATGTTGAGGAAACAGACCAACAGAGGTTGACTTCTCTAGGATCATAGAGTTAAAAAGTATCTGTGATTACATTTGAACTCACAGCTTCCTGACTAGATTCAGCCTTCTCTCTGTGCCAGCAGCTGCCTCTGGTATTGAAACAAGATAAAAGGAGATCACATCTTGCCTTAGACATTAGTGATGGAATCCTGCGCTTCTTTATTTATGAAATGGGGATAATTCGGCACTGGATAGTTCTGAGGATCAAACTTCAAAGCTAGACATAGATGTTAGTTGTTACTATTATGAAATATACTATACTGCTTCTCTGTAAACTGATTCATGGCAGTAACTTTTCTAATTCTCTACACTAAATGGATAAAACTGATGCTGACAGAGAAAAACTCAAGATTAGGAGAACAAGTGTAGCTGTGTTGCTACTCTTTTCTCTTATGGGACTTTTGGTATGAAATGAATTTTCCTAGAAAGGATAGCTACTTATTTTGAGCAATGTCCCTGTCAGGCTCTCTGTCCTCAATTTTCTTTCCCATGTCTTCTCTATTAGATAACATTTCTGTGATACAGGGACACTAGAGTCTTGGGTTTGAATGCTTTTCCATAATGTGCACCTCAATTTCTATACTTAACCACCTGTGACTTTGTACAATGAGAAAGTTGGATTAGATAGTCTCTGAGAATCCTTGAAGCTCTATATCTAAGAACATTTTTGAGGTATGACTACAGGCTTAATTTAGCTCTAGCCAAAAACTGAAGTTGGACCCACCTGAGTCTATTTATATAGTTCTAAGTTATTAAGAATAGACTTTTCTTTCTTTTTTTCCTTTTTTCCCCTTTTTTAAATAGTATTTTCTTTTATCAAATACATGCAAAGATAATTTTCAACATTCTCCTTTGCATTCCAAAATTTTCTCCTTCTCTCTTCCCCCTCCAACCTTCCCAAGGTAGCAAACAATCTGATATAGGTTAAACAAGTGCATTTGTTCTAGACATAGTTCCATATTCATCTTCCTAAACAAGAAAAATCAGATCAAAAGGGGAAAAAATACAAGGAAGAAAAAAACAAAAAACAAAAAGCAAGCAAACAACAAAAGGTTAAAATACTGTGCCTTGATCCACATTCTTTCCATCAAGGTAGACTTTTCATTTGTTTGGGTCTGAATCTGAGATTCCATAAGTATGGGGAATTCCGGTGGACAAGCTCAATACTTTGGTGCAGATTGGCAATTTACTTCCTATGGTACTGAGGTGACAGCTGGCTGGAGTAATGGATATAGCACTGACTTGGAATCAAGAGACTCATTTTCCTGAATTCAGATCTAGCCTCAAACACTTATAACCTTGGTAACATTGGGCAACTTACTTCTCCAGTTTGCCTCAGTTTTCTTATCTGTAAAATATGCTGGAGAAGGAAATGCAAACCACTTTAATATCTTTGTCAAGAAAACTCCAAATGGGGTCATGAAGAGTTGGACATGACTGGAATGACTGAACAACAGAGGCACTGAGATGTTCAATAGTTTGCCTTGATAACACAGCTAATATATATCCTTGAGGAAACTTAAGCCCAGATTTAGTAAGTCTCCAAGACTAACCTTCAATCCCCTCTGTCTCTTCATTTTTCCTTCCTTATCTTATATTTCTCTCTTCCCTGAACTCTCAGTCCTGATAAAACTAGACTGCCTTGGTCCTTAACATGCCCTTCATTCCCCTGCATCTGAGTGTCAATTGCTCCCTGGTCTTGTGTAGAGTTTTTGATCATGGGAATCCCTAATGAGTTAGAAGAGTCCCCTGATCAGTTTTATATTATGGAATTCAAACCTTTGTTTGAAGAGTCCCTCCCAAATAGGCAGATATTTCACCTTCACACAGCATTAAAAGGAAAGGGGGAACTCCTCTGATTAGACCCTATTGACTGGGGCTACCTAATGAAGGTCACCAGTGATAGATCATAAGAGCCACTGTATTGATTCTATCCCTCATGGGCTATAAACATCTCGTTCTCTTTTTTTCCCCTTCTTCTTCCATCTCCCTTCCCTTCTTATATTGTCTCCCTTGAATTTCTAGACTGGAAAAGCCAGTGGGAGTGGAGAATGGTAAACCTCTTGCCCAGAGCAAAATAATAATAACAACAACAAAAGAGCAAATGAAAGGAGAAACCTTTCAGGATACACTGCCTATGTATGCCCAGGTATCCTAGAGGAGATGTCTCTATGCAAGTTTGAAAGTTCTCAAACTTGAGAGTTCAAGAGTTGAACAATGGACTTCTTCCAGGGATATTTCTTCTTTGGAAAAGGTAATCTGTTAATATTTCATCACCCTAAAATAACCAAGTCAGGCCATGAAAAAGCCTGAGATCTAGACTTTTACCATTCTTCTAAATTTTAATTGTTTAGTCTAGGAAGGTCTGAGGTTATTGGGCAGTATTTGTTCTACAATGTTTTTGACTACCCAAAATGGATTTATCTTCCAAAGAGAGTCAACTGAGCCATTTGTGTGCTTTATATTTTTGTATTTGTTTTTTATGGGAGAGGGAAGATATGAAATAAAGGCCATCCCAATCTAATGCCTATAATGTTCATTGAGTGCTGGTAAAAATGCCCAGACCTTATTCTAAAAACGAAAAGACCAATGTCACCAGATCACAGAATGTAGGGAGAAACTATGCCACCAGAAGTTTTTCTACTATGCCATAGAGATTTACCAAGATCATTCAGATAGCAAATAGCAGTCAATCTTCAAATTCAGGTACCACAATGCCTACCCAAAACTGAGCCTGGAAATATTCCATGCAATGAGGAGATAAAGACAATATTCATGGTCTTTACAAACAAACCCAAAGGTTATTGTCATCACATTTTCCCCAGAAGAGACAAACCAAAATTGGGTTTAGAGAAGCTAACCCTGGAAACAGGGCTTCATTTTTTTCAGTAACCATGACTTGCCGAAAGCCTTAATGAGTCATTTCCTACTCTTTGCATCCCACTTCCACTCTGTAAAATAGTTTAATCTAGTGTGTGACTGTGTGCTAAGGAATGAGACCAAAAACTATGATTTCCCCTTTAGAAAAGATGCTGGGCAGTAAGAAATACAAAGGGAAATTCTATCTAAAATAACTGTAGATAATATAAAATATATTGGGAGCCTACCTGCCAAGACAAAGTCAGGAACTATATAAATACAATTACAAAACACTTTCCTCACAAATAAAGTTAGATCTAAACAATTGGAAGAAGATCAAGTGGTCATGGATAGGCCAAGGTAATAGACAATTCTACCTAAATTAACCTATTTATTCAATGCCATACCAATCAAACTGTCAAGAAATTACTTTACAGAGCTAGAAAAAAATAATAACAAAGTTCATCTGAAAGAACAAAAGATCTAGAATATCAAGGGAATTAATGAAAAAATGAAAATGAAGGTGGCCTAGCTGTACCAGACCTAAAACTATATTATAAAGCAGCAGTGGTCATCAAAACTATTTGGTGTTGGCTAAGATACAATAGTCAATAACTATAGTAATCTATGTTAGATAAACCTAAAGATTCCAACTTCTAGGGTAAGAACTCACTATTTGACAAAAATTGTTGGGGAAATTGGAAAATATTATGGCAGAAACTAGGCATTAACCAATGTGTAACACCTTACACCAAGATAAGGTTGAAATGGGTTCATGGTTTATTTTTTTTTTTTTGAAGCTTTTTTATTTTCAAAACATATGCAAGGATAATTTTTTACCATTGACCCTTGCAAAACTTTGTGTTCCAATTTCCATCCCCTTTCCCCCTACACCCTCCCCTAGATGACAAATAATCCAATATATGTTAAACACGATGAAAATTTGTGTAAATCCAATATAGGCATAGCAATTATCTTGCTGCACAAGAGAAATCAGATCAAAAAGGAAAAAAAAATAGAAAGGAAATAAAATTCAAGCAAACAACAACAAAAGAAGTGCTTCACACTCAGTTCCCACAGTCCTGTCTTTGGGTGTAAATGGCTATTATGATCACAAGATCATTAGAACTGGCCTGACTTATCTCACTGTTGAGAAGAGCCACATCCATCAGAATTGATCATCATATAATCTTGCTGTTGATGGGTTCATGATTTAAAAATAAAGGGTGATATTAGGATATTAGGATAATTAGGAGAACAAGGGATAGTTTACCGTCATATCTGTGGAGAAGGAAGGAAACGATGGCCAAAGAAGATCTAGAGAACATTATGAAATGCAAAACGGATAATTTTGATTATATTAAATTTTTAAAATGTTTTTACAAACAAAACCAATGCAAACAAGATTAGAATGGAAGAAGAAAACTTAAGGGAAAAATTTACATCCAAGGCTTCTGATAAAGGCCTCATTTCTAAAACATAGAGAATTGACTCAAATTTATAAGAATACAACCATTCTCCAGTTGATAAATGGTCAAAAAATATGAACAGATAATTTTCAGTTGAAGAAATTAAAACCATTTTTAGTTATATGAAAAAATACTCTGATTCACTATTGATCAAAGAAATACAAAGTAAAATAACTCTCAGATTGACTAAGATGTCAGGGAAAGATAAAAACAAATGTTGGGGAGGATGTGGGAAAACTGGGACACTAATACAATGTTAGTGGAGTTGTGAACTGATCCAACCATTCTGAAGAGCAATTTGGTGGTATGTCCAAAGGGCTATCAAACTATGCATACCCTTTGATCCAGCAATATCTCTACTGGGCTTATATCCCAAAGAGATCTTGAAGGAGGGAAAGGGACCACATGTGCAAAAATGTTTGTGGCAGCCCTCTTTGTAGTGGCTAGAAACTGGAAACTGAATGGATGCCCATCAATTGGAGAATGGCTGAATAAATTATAGTACATGAATGTTATGGAATATTATTGTTCTATAAGAAATGATCAAACAGGATGATTTCATCCTGGAGAAACTTAAATGAATTGATGCTAAGTGAAGTGAGTAGAACTAAGGGTTCACTGTACACAGCAACAGCAAGATTATGCGATGATGAATTCTGATGGATGGGGTTCTTTTCAGCAGTGAGGTGATTCAATTCATTGTGATGGAGAGAGCCATCTGGAACCAGAAAGAGGATTGTGGGGACTGAATGTGGATCATAACATAGTATTTTCACTTTTTTTATTGTTGTTTGCTTGTTCCTTTTTTACTTTCTCATTTTCTCCCTTTTGATCTGATTTTTTCTTGTATAGCATAATAAATGTGGAAATATGTATAGAAGAATTGAACTTTTTTTTTTTTTTTTTTTTTTGCTGAGGCAATTGGAGTTAAGTGACTTGTCCAGGGTCACACAGCTAGGAAGTGTTAAGTGTCTGAATCCAGATTTGAACTCAGGTCTTCCTGACTTCAGAGCTGGTGTTCTGTCCACTGCACCACCTAGCTGCCCCAGAATTGCGCATTAAAAATCTATATTGGATTACTTGCTATGTAGGGGAGAGGATGGAGGAAATGTAGAGAGAAAAATTTGAAACACAAAATTTTGTAAAGGTGAATGTTGAAAACTGTTTTTGCACATAATTTGAAAATAAAAAGCTATTATTTTAAAAAGATACTGGAGCAGCTAACTGGTACAGTGGATAAAGCACTGGCCCTGGAATCAGAAGGACTTCCGTTTAAATCTGGACTCAGACACTTACTAGCTCTGGGTGACTGTGGGCAAGTCACTTCACCTTGATTACCTAAGAAAGAAAGGAAGGGAGAAAATATACAGGACTACTCTCAGCAATACAATGATGCAAGACAATTTTGGTGAAAAATGCTATCTACCTCCAGAGAAAGAATTGATAGAAAGTGAATACAAATCAAAACTCTATTTTTTTCTTTTTTTCTATTTTTTTTTTGGTCTGCACTTTCTTTTGTAATATGGCTAATATAGGAATACATTTTGCATGACCATATATCTATAATTTATATCATATTTCTTGCCTTCTCTTTTGAAGGAAAGGGAAAGTTGGGAGGATAGAATTTAGAACTCAAATTGTTTTTTTTTTTTAAATGAATGTAAAAATTGTTATTACATGTAATTGGAAAATGTAAGAAAAGAAAAGATACTGAGACCACCATCCCCCAGACTCAATGAGGACCATGGAGGGCTCCAAGAACATCTAGCCAGACTAAATCCAGATTAACTCTAGGATTTTCAGATTTTCTTAAATTTAAGTGTAGGATGATTTTGAGTAAGAGTCAGAGGATCTGGATTCAAATCCCAGCTCTACTACTTATTTCCTTTATCTTTATCTCTATATGTCAGGAGCTCTCTGAATGGAACTCAGTTTCCCTATTTGTAAAATTAGTAGGTTGGACTAGGTCACCTCTAAAGCCCTTTTCTGAACCGAGTCCTAGGACCACTGGCTCAGCTGCTAACAGACCCTTACAGTCATCAAAATGAGCAATCTTATGGAGAAGGGGCTTGTCATCTCACAAACTATTAACATCAAGTACCAATCAATTGTTCTGATCACATGGAAACAAACGCTTTGGAAACCTTAGTGCCCTCTAGAGCAAAGCTTCTTAAACTGTGAATCCAGAACCACATAATTGAATGTAGGGGTTGCGAAAATTTTTGGCAATAATATAAGATTTCTGGTTGTTCTACATTCTGTAGTATCAAATATTCTGCCAAGATTTAATTCTTTATGTTAAAATAACCAAGCATATCCATTTCATTAGTATACAAATTTGCTTTCATCTTTAATAAATGATAATATTATATGTATATCAAAGAATTGTTTTAAATAAATTTATTTATGATTTATTATCAATAAATGTTTGATTTTGCATACTTATTTTATATACCTATATACTGAGATTGTGTAAAATTTTCTCAGGCAAAAGGATTTGCAAGAAAAAACTTAAGAAGCCCTGCCCTAGATCATCAGTCATACTTCTAGCCTGGTTCTGGCAGCTATCAGACTGGAAACAACTATGTGCACCACCACCACTGAATTACTAACTCAATAAACATTTTTTTTTAAATTTTTTTTTATTATATATATATATATATATATATATATATATTTTATAATATTATCCCTTGTATTCATTTTTCCAAATTACCCCCCCTCCCTCTATTCCCTCCCCCCGACGACAGGCAATACCATACATTTTACATGTGTTACAATATAGTCTAGGTACAATACATGTGTGTGAATATCATTTTCTTGTTGCACAATAAACATTAGAATCCTCAATAAACATTTATTAAGCACCTGTTGTGAACTGAGGGAGAGAAGCATTTGGCAGATGGATCAAACCACTTTTACCACCATCTCTTCTCAGATCTTAGTGGAATTAGCCCAGGACCTTAAACTCAAGAATCCTGGTAAAAGCAATACTCTCCAGACCATCAGCTTTTTTTACAGAGAGACTCTGGAAACCATTGTTAAAAAGGGCAACTTTTATCCAGAAGGGACTCTCTCCCTTAAAGAGATCAAAGAAGAAGAAAAGGAATCCTATATGGGAAAATATTTCTAACAAGTCTTTTTAGAGTGGCAAAGAGCTATAAACTAAGGGGATAGTCATCAATTAAAAGGAACAAATCATGGTGTGTAGATGTACTGGGAATGCTTATGTTTTGTAAGAAATGTTGAAAGGGCAGGTTTCAGAAAAGCTTTAGAAGATTTGTGTGAATTAATGCAAAGTAAAGAATTGTAGTATTGTGGAAGAACAATTCAGATAGTAACAACTTTATAAAGAGAAAGAAATCTGAAAGTCAAGAACTTTGATCAATGCAATGACCACCCAGGATTTCAGAGGATTGATTATGATTGCTTATGTTACTTACCTACTCATAGAGAGTTGGTAGAATCAAGATACAGAATGACACATATATTTTTGGATATGATTGCAGAGGGTCACAGTCAGTGGGGAAACTCTGGTAAGGTATAAAAAACTCTTCAGCCCAGAGGGAGCCTGCTGACAATGTCTGGTTCCGCTCCCCATCTCCCCTAAGGGCTCTCGGCCTTCCTGAGAAATCAGAGGGCCGTGACAATCTGTGTTGTGATTGAAGCAGAGAGATACCAGATGGAAGAGTGATAGCAGGTGGCAAACTACATAGCAAGTTGTTTATGTGGTCCCATGTGCACAGTATTGTTTTTGTTACATTATTTGAAGGGGAAAGCCCTTGAAATAAATGGACTCCATTTTTCCACCCTCCTCAGGAGTCCTGCCTCATCATTTCTCCACTTAAAAAGATATGTTTAATCACCTAGTGTGGGGGCTCTAGAAAGCAACAGTATATTCTGTCACCCCAACTTGCTGATAGGGAGTAAAATGTAAGAAGACTAGAAAGGTGGGGATGGCTGGACTAGATTATGAAGGGCTTAGAATGCCAAACAAATGAAAAATCAATACAGGCCCTTCTCTCAAAGAGCTCACGTTCTAGTTAGGGGAGCAAGACATATAAGCAGCAGCAACAAATCTGATGGAAAGGTCCCAAGCTTCTTATGGTGCAGCTGAAAAATGAACAATAATGCATATTCTTTAATATTATTTCCATTGATAAAACCACATCTGTTTCTTTGTTGATTCCTTTGACTGTGTCAAATGCTTGGTGGAAAGGACTTTTGGTATTTCCCCTTGTCTTCATGATGCATAGAGAACATTGCCAGATTCCATCTTTACAAGAGTTGGTTCACTAGATTATAGCTATGAGGGTCAGCTTGGAAACAGGACCAAAAGTTTTGGGGATACTGATATTCCAGGGGCTTGTGGATCTAGGATACTGGGCTGAGGCTGTCTCCTTTGGGGTATGAGGAAAGATAGTGATTTGTTCCACATGACATATGTCACTTCCTGTCCCTTTCTTGGGTTGCCTTACTGCTTTAGTAAGGCTGGTTTGTCTGTCCTCTGCATGGCAATTTATATAAATAGTGTGGGGGGGGAGGGTTGGCTGGCCTCTTCTTCATAGTGATTGTTACTCTGATGACTTTAGGACCAATCTAGAAGCATCTAGGGGTGAGTGATGAAAGGGGCATTGCTCTTACTAGGGCTCACGGGCTTACTTGCCTGTGAGGACCAGTTGGCCAACAGTGATGAGGTGGTTTTTTTTTTAATATTTTAATAGTTTTTATTTACCAGATATATGCATAGGTAATTTTACAACATCGACAATTGCCAAACCCTTTGTTCTAACTTTTCCCCTCCTTCCCCCATCCCAGATGGCAGGCTGACCAATGCATGTCAAATATGTTAGAGCACAAATTAAATACAATATATGTATACATGTCCAAACAGTTGCCTTGCTGTACAAAAAGAATCAGATTTTGAAATAATGTACAATTTAGCCTGTGAAGGAAATCCAAAATGCAGGCAGACAAAAACAGAGGGACTGGGAATTCTATGTAGTGGTTCATAGTCATCTCCCAGAGTTCTTTCGCTGCGTGCAGCTGGGTCAGTTCATTACTGCTTTATTGAAACTGATTTGGTTCATCTCATTGTTGAAGAGGGCCACGTCCATCAGAATTGGTCATCATATAGTATTGTTGTTGAAGTATACAACGATTTCCTGGTCCTGCTCATTTCACTCAGCAAGTGATGAGGTCTTTTTAACAAAAAGGAGTTGATTCAAGATAATTCTGAAAGATCCTTAATGAAAGATGCTATCCACCTCCAAAGAGAAAACTGATGATCTTTGAGTGCAGATTGAAGCTTATTTCAATAACTTTATTTTTCCTGGTTTTGTGTATGTGTGTCTTTTCTTTTGCAATATGACTAATATGGAACTATGTTTTGCATGACTCCACATCTATAATTTATATCATATCACTTGTCTTTTCAAAGGTAGTAGAATAGAAAGAAACAGGAAGCGGGGGAAGAATTAGAAATTCAAAAAATTTTTAAATTGTTAGAAAATTATTTACTTGTAATTGATAAATATTTAACAAAATAAAGGTTTAAAAAATTTGAAAAGAGAAATCTGCTAATTAACATCATTTATAAAAGAGCAATAATATTTTCCTTCACCAAGAAGAAGCCACATTACTCAAGACTTGGGATAGAGTGACAATCTCAACATTTAGTAGAGTAACTAGAAAGAAAGAATGGGCCCATGCTAGAGTAGCAGCCAGGAAGAGAAACTGCAAGAGGTCTTCTAGTTGCAAAACAAGCCTTCCTCATGTTGTCACGTGAGTTGTCCTGGGAAATTTCCCTTCACCCCTGACATGTATGAAATTATGCCCCTTTGTTTACCAGGGGGGATCATGAGGGTTAAGAAATCCTTTATTTTCTCTGTTGTTACTTTTCTATTCTGTCTCTATTAAATGCTTTGCTATTTGATAGTAAAAATAGCTGTTTTGAGTTGGCAAAGGACAATGAATAGAAAACCAGAAGTAGAGTCAAGATGAATTTTAGTTCTTGTACTATCTGTGCCACAAACTGGTTGTGTAAGTCATTTAACTGCTTAGTGCTCTAAACTAGGACTTCTTAAACTTTTTCAACTCCTTTTTGCCCCAGAAATTTTTATGTGGCCTTGGGTATGTAGGCATATAAAATAGGTGTACAAATCAAACATTTACTGATAATAAATCATAATTTTGCAACCCCCACATTCATTTACAAGACCCCATATGAGGTTGCTAACCACAGCTTAAGAAGCAGGGCTTTAGACAATTCTTTAATAATTTAAGTCATAGAGCAGTAGTTTGAATTGGTAAAGATAGTTTCTTTATCTGTGAGTTTTTATGATAGCAAAATCACAATCCCTATTCCTTTGCTATTCAACTTAGATTTTTCTTCTGGTTGTTTTAGAATTATGTGTGATTTTGTTTCAGGCAGAGAAGTATCTTGAATGTCACGTTTTAGGAAGAACATCGATAAGTTGGCATACATCTAGAGGAATGGAACCATTAGAATGCAGCTATAGAAGGGTGGGGTGAAAGAATTGGAGATAGTATGAAGAACACAAAACATAGGAGAAAATTAAAGTAATTGAGGGCCTGACATGTTTTCAAGGGTCTATATCTTTTTTGCTTTGCCCACCAATTGGTAGAAGTTACAAGGAGGCAACTTTCAGTCTCAAAAAGCTTATTAATAGTTAAAGTTATCCAAAAGTGGAATGAATTGTCTCTGGACAAGTGTGTTCCTCTCAGCAGAATTCTTTAAGTGGACTATAATTGTTCATCCTTCGTTTTCAAAGGCCCAATGACATCAGAGGGCAATGTACTGACTGGCTTAAGAATTGGATTTAAGTAAGGCAGAATTACACAAAGTTGTCACTTTCACTCTGTCTTCCAGAGTCATTGAAGTCCACTGGCAGGACAAAAGTCACTATGATAGGCAATGACCTGGAATGCATTGGATCATCTTGGTGTCTTCAGTGTCTGACTATAGTCATGGTTATTGGAACAAGTTGTTCTCATCTTCCATTCTGCTGGGGGAAAGGCTTCATATGCTTAGGATAGACATTCCCCTAATTCATCAGTGGGTTTGAAGTCTGTCAATTAACCCTCAACCTGGTTTATTTTTTTTAACTGGATTTTGATTTTCCTGGGGTATGGCTGCTTTGCCACAGCTTCTTGGAGCCACAGGTGACAAGTTGGTGAATCAGATGACCACCAAGGGTAGATGAGCACCCCTGAAAAGAACTGGACAAACCCTCACACCAAAGGTGCTAGTCCTCCCTAAACACACATACACTTCCTAAACAGCTAGATAATCATTCATCAGTGTTATTGGAGAGGGAGTTCCTGTTTAGCTAAGGATTGAACTAGATGACCTTAGAAGTCTCTTCCAACCTTTAAATTCTGTGACCATTAGGATGAAGGGTGAGTGATTAGAAGATAAGATATGATGGAGATACAGTATTAGTTATAGTGGGAAATAAAAGTGAATAGATAAAGTGAAGATCCATTATAAAAAGTTCATATTGCAGGACAGCTAGATGGCATAGATCAGTCCTGGATTCAGAAGGTCCCGAGTTCAAATCTGATCTCAAACTTAACATGGCAAGTCACATAATCCCAATTGCCTCACCAAAAAAAAAAAAAAAAAAATTCTCATATTGCAAAGCAAAGGAGTCTGGAATTGATGCTACAGACCAAAAAGAAGAATGTAATATTGTAAATCAATTGCATGATCTTTGTTCAAATCGCACCTCTGACACTTGACTGGCTATGTAGCTAGAAGTGAAGTACAGTGAAGGGTGCACTGGCTCTATAATCAAAGGACCTGTGTTCAAATCCCATCTCTGATACTACCTGTGTATTTAAAATCTATGATTTTATGATATACTGAGGATACAAAAGAGAAAGTTCTTTATAAATGTTAGCTATTGCAATCTTATTAATCTAATTTCTCCAATGGAATTCAGATAGAAATGTTCTGAGGACAAGTTGCTGCCCTATCATAATTAATATATTGTTGTAGATAAAATGTTTTATATGTTAATTAATGTTCAGTGATAATTGAACAGGTGGAAAAATTAATGCTTTTGTAATCAAAGAAGAGCATTGAAATATAAATTTCTCTTCTGTAGCTCATGGATGGCATCTTCATAAAAATTCCAGCAGCAAACAAGACAATAAAAATAATATGTAAATAACTCCGTTTCTATGTGGCTTTAGTTTCTTCCACTAGATTTCTGTGTTTTGAAAGCATGTCATTCCATCTTGCTTAGATAATATAGTAGTTGGTATAACATCTTTTTAAGATGTTCTTTAATGTTTAGAAATTAACATTATATTCAAGAGACTGTAGAAACAGTTCTATCTCAAATGACATTTCAGTTCTAGTACAGTTTAACTATTGAATTCTCAAGGATATATTGAGATTTATATTTATGCTAGAAAGATTTGTTGGCTGTGAATTTACACAGAATAACAAATGTTTTCAGTCATCTGATCATGTCTTTTGATGTATATGATTATTGCTAATTTTTTGCAGTCTGTGGTGACATATTTCACATTTTCTATCATTTCAGTTACATAATCTGCTTTGAAAAACAAGCCCAGACTTCTTAAAAAACAATTCTTCTATCATTTTAGTGGTAATAACCTGATCTTGAATTGTTATTTTAAAAAAAAATCTACTTCTATAAACAAGCTCAAATAACCAACCCATTTGTCCTAGACTTCATTTTCTTTCTTCTTTTTAAATTTTCAATAAAAGCTTTTTATTTTCAAAATACATGAATACATTCACTCTTGCAAAATCTTGTGTTCCAAATTTTTCATCCCCCCTTTTCCCCACCTCTACCCCTCGATAATAATACAATGTAAGTTAAACATGTGCGATTGTTCTGAAGATATTTCCACATTTATCATGCTACGCAAGAAAAATCAAAGAAAAAATAAGAAAGAAAAAAAGCAAGCAAACAACAAAAAAGATCAAAATAACATATTATGATTCACATTCAGTCCCCACAGCCCTCCTTCTGGATACAGATGGCTCCATCACAAGTCTGTTAGAATTAGCCTGAATCACCTCATTGTTGAAAAGAGCCACATCCATCAGAGAGAGGTGATCACATAATCTTCTTGTTGCTGTGTACAATGTTCTCTTCGTTCTAATCACTTCACTTAGCATTAGTTCATGGAAATCTCTCTAGGCCTTTCTGAACTCATCCTGCTGATCATTTCTTATAAAATAATAATATTTCATGACATTCATATACTATAACTTATTTGGCCATTCCCCAACTGATGGGCCTCCAACTCAGTTTCCAGTTTCTTGCCATTACAAAAAGATCTGCTACAAATATTTTTGCACATATGGGTTCTTTCCCCTTTTTATGATCTCTTTGGGATACAGAATGTATATATATAGTTTTCAAGATTCACCCTTGAAAAACTTTGTGTTCCAAATGTTTTCTCTCTCTCTCTTTCCCTCACCCCTTCCCTTAGACCCCTTAAATAATCCAATATATGTTAAATATGCAAATCTTCTATACATATTTCCAAAATTATCATGCTGTATAAGAAAAATCAGATCAAAAAAAGAAAAAATGAGAGAGAAAGAAAACAAAAGGCAAGCAAACAACAACAAAAAGATGGAAATACTATAATGTGATACACATTTAGACTCTGCAGTCCTCTTTCTAGATGTAGATGGCTCTCTCCATTACAAGTCTATTGGAACTGGTCTGAATCACCTCATTGTTGAAAAGAGCCATGTCCATCGGAATTGTTCATCACATAATCTCATTGCTTTGTATAATGAGAACTCACTTTATAAAGTAATAGTGAAACCTGACAAAAGGTATGTGTCACTGGATTTGCTAAATGTAGATGAAAGTAGATTATTTTCAAATGAATCCTTTGAAATCATTAAGCTACAAGAGTGGAATTAAAAAGCTCACCATGGATGATATTCATATAAAGTTAACTGATATGTTTTGTTGTTGTTGTTGTTGTTGTTTTTAGTAGCAAATATATATATTATATATATATATATATATATATATATATATATATATATATATATATATATATATATCTTTATTTTTTTGGCTGAGGCAATTGGGATTAAGTGACTTACCCAGGGTCATACAGCTAGAAAGTGTTAAGTGTCTGAGACCACATTTGAATTCAGGTTCTCCTGACTTGAGGACTGGTGCTCTATCCACTGTTCCACCTAGCTATGCATATATTTTGAAAATAAAAAAGCTAAACAAAAATAAAATGACTTCTCTTTGCTTCAAAAATATTTTTTAATAAATTTTTAGCTTATCCTCTGACAGCAACCAATTAATTTCCTTTCTCTTTTTTTAGTAACAAAGCATTAACCTTCCTAAAACTATTTTGGGGTAGCAAGCCCTGAGGTTTGTTATCGTTATATTAAATTTTGTTTAGAATCCTTCTAGGTCTGTTGTCAACTTACTAAAGAAAAACAATACATGAGATTAATATTGGATAATTATTAATTGTCCTAAATGTCTTCTTTCCATTAAACTTTAACTTTATGTTGCCAGTATATCTCAATTTACAGTCTCAATTTCCTCTTTGACAGCCCTGTACAAAGATATCTTGTTCCTAGAGAAAGTAAAAGGCAAATGTAGAAACTGGAAATTGAATGGCTGTCGATCAGTTGAAGAATGACTGAATACATTATGGTACATGAATGTTATGGAATATTGTGTTCTATAAGAAATGATCAGGATGGGGGCAGCTAGGTGGCGCAGTGGATAGAGCACCAGTCCTCAAGTCAGGAGGACCTGAGTTCAAATCTGGTTTCAGACACTTAACACTTAACTAGCTGTGTGACCCTGGGCAAGTCACTTAACCCCAGCCTCAGGAGGGGAAAAAAAAAGAAGAAAGAAATGATCAGGATGATTTCAAAGAGGGCTGGAGAGATTTACATGAACTGATGCTGAGTGAAATGAATAGAAGCAGAAGAATACTGTACATTGCAACAGCAAGACAATGATCTATTTTGATGGATGTGGCTCTTTTCAACACCAAGGTGATGATCCAGGCCAGTTCCAAAGGTCTTGTGATGAAGAGAGCCATCTGCACCCAGAGAGAGAACTGCAAGGACTAAGTGTGGATCACAACATAGTACTTTCACCATTTGCATTTTGTTTTCTCTTTTTTTCTTTATTGATCTGATTTTCTTTTTTTTTTTTTTTTTAATTCATTTTTCCAAATTATCCCCTTCCTCCCTCCACTCCCTCCCCCCGATGACAGGTAATCCCATACATTTTACATGTGTTACAATATAACCTAGATACAATATATGTGTGTAAATACCATTTTCTTGTTACACATTAATTATTAGCTTCCGAAGGTATAAGTAACCTGGGTAGATAGACAGTAGTGCTAACAATTTACATTCACTTCCCAGTGTTCCTTCTCTGGGTGTAGTTATTTCTGTCCATCATTGATCAACTGGAAGTGAGTTGGATCTTCTTTATGTTGAGGATTTCCACTTCCATCAGAATACATCCCCATACAGTATTGTTGTTGAAGTGTACAGTGATCTTCTGGTTCTGCTCATTTCACTCAGCAACAGTTGATATAAGTCTCTCCAAGCCTCTCTGTATTCCTCCTGCTGGTCATTTCTTACAGAGCAATAATATTCCATAACCTTCATATACCACAATTTACCCAACCATTCTCCAATTGATGGACATCCATTCAACTTCCAGTTTCTAGCTACAACAAAAAGAGCTGCCACAAACATTTTGGCACATACAGGTCCTTTTCCCTTCTTTAGTATTTCCTTGGGATATAAGCCCAATAACAGCAATGCTGGGTCAAAGGGTATGCACAGTTTGATAACTTTTTGGGCATAGTTCCAAATTGCTCTCCAGAATGGCTGGATTCTTTCACAACTTCACCAACAATGTATCAGTGTCCCAGTTTTCCCACATCCCCTCCAACATTCATCATTATTTGTTCCTGTCATCTTAGCCAATCTCACAGGTGTGTAGTGGTATCTCAGAGTTGTCTTAATTTGCATTTCTCTGATCAATAGTGATTTGGAACACTCTTTCATATGAGTGGAAATAGTTTCAATTTCATCATCTGAGAATTGTCTGTTCATATCCCTTGACCATTTATCAATTGGAGAATGGTTTGGTTTCCTATAAATCAGGGTCAGTTCTCTATATATTTTGGAAATGAGACCTTTGTCAGAACCTTTACTTTTAAAAATATTTTCCCAATTTGTTACTTCCCTTCTAATCTTGTTTGCATTAGTATTGTTTGTACAGAAACTTTTTAGTTTGATGTAATCAAAATCTTCTATTTTGTGATCAATAATGATCTTTAGTTCTCCTCTGGTCATAAATTCCTTCCTCCTCCACAGGTCTGAGAGGTAGACTATTCTCTGTTCCTCTAATCTATTTATGATCTCATTCTTTATGCCCAAATCATGGACCCATTTTGATCTTATCTTGGTATATGGTGTTAAGTGTGGATCCATATCTAATTTCTGCCATACTAATTTCCAGTTTTCCCAACAGTTTTTTCCGAATAATGAATTTTTGTCCCTAATGTTGGTATCTTTGGGTTTGTCAAAGATTAGATTGCTATAGATGTACCCTTTTTTGTCCTTTGTATCTAATCTGTTCCACTGATCTACCGTTCTATTTCTTAGCCAGTACCAAATGGTTTTGGTGACTGCTGCTATATAATATAGCTTTAGATCAGGTACACTTAGACCACCTTCCTCTGACTTTTTTTTCATTAGTTCCCTTGCAATTCTCGACCTTTTATTCTTCCATATGAATTTTGTTGTTATTTTTTCTAGGTCATTAAAATAGTTTCTTGGGAGTCTGATTGGTATAGCACTAAATAAATAGATTCGTTTGGGGAGTATTGTCATCTTTATTATATTCGCTCGGCCTATCCAAGAGCACTGAATGTCTTTCCAATTATTTAAATCTGACTTTATTTTTTTGCCAAGTGTTTTGTAATTTTTCTCATATAATTCCTGACTATTCTTTGGTAGATGGATTCCCAAATACTTTATACTCTCAACATTTATTTGGAATGGAATTTCTCTTTGTATCTCTTGCTGTTGTGTTTTGTTGGTGATATATAAGAATGCTGAGGATTTATGTGGATTTATTTTGTATCCTGCCACTTTGCTAAAATTCTGAATTATTTCTAATAGCTTTTTAGCAGAGTCTTTGGGGTTCTCTAAGTATACCATCATGTCATCTGCAAAGAGTGATAGTTTGATTTCCTCATTTCCTACTCCAATTCCTTGAATCTCTTTCTCAGCTCTTATTGCTGAGGCTAGTATTTCTAGTACTATATTAAATAGTAATGGTGATAGTGGGCAACCTTGTTTCACTCCTGTTGATCTGATTTTCTTGTGCATCATGATAATTGTTGAAATATGTATAGAAGAATTGCACATGTTTAACATATATCAGATTACTTGCCATCTAGGGGAAGAAAAGGGAAGAAAAAAATTGAAACACAAGGTTTTGCAAAGATGAATGTTGAAAATTATCTATGCAGATGTTTTGAAAATAAACAGCTTCAATCAAAAAAAGAAAGAAAGAAAAAAGAAAAGAAAAGGATTTTAGCTATTGCCTTCGTCCATTGATTCAATTAAGTCTCCAGATATACCTCAAAGCCTTTGGGTCCTAATTTTCCTTGGTGCATTTTTAAAATATTATGCTTATTGAAGTATCTTCAAGATGAAGTAACTGCTTAATGTGCTTTTCTGAAAAAAACTGGGTGTGGCTTTTTTTAGTAAAATCATATAACTCAAGGATATCTGCGTACATGAAGTGATAATTATGATATTTTGATGTAACTCCTTCTTTGACTTAAAAGTCATACTTAGTTCAATTTAAGATAAATGATAATGAGCATAAAATAAGGCAGAACTATTACATAGTCTCCCTAGCCACATTTTATATTAGTTGTTAACAATATTAAGTTAGTGATACATTTTAATAGAAAATAATTTTTAACATATATAAAATATTCTTTTGGGGGGAATTTTATTTTTTATTATAGTTTTTTATTTACAAGATATATGCATGGGTAATTTTTCAGCATTGATAATTGCAAAACCTCATATGTAATGGCAATAAACTAGAACCTTTCCCTGTAAGATCAGGAGTGAAACAAGGTTGCCCACTATCACCATTACTATTCAATATAGTACTAGAAACGCTAGCCTCGGCAATAAGAGCTGAGAAAGAGATTCAAGGAATTAGAGTAGGAAATGAGGAAATCAAACTATCACTCTTTGCAGATGACATGATAGTATACTTAGAGAACCCCAAAGACTCTGCTAAAAAGCTATTAGAAATAATTCAGAATTTTAGCAAAGTTGCAGGATACAAAACAAATCCACATAAATCCTCAGCATTTTTATACATCACCAACACATTCCAACAGCAAGAGATACAAAGAGAAATTCCATTCAAAATAACGGTCGATAGTATAAAATATTTGGGAATATATCTAACAAAGGAAAGTCAGGAATTATATGAGCAAAATTACGAAATACTTGCCACAAAATAAAGTCAGATTTAAATAATTGGAAAGACATTCAGTGCTCTTGGATAGGCCGAGTGAATATAATTAAGATGACAATACTCCCTAAACGAATCTATTTATTTAGTGCTATATCAATCAGACTCCCAAGAAACTATTTTAATGACCTAGAAAAAAATAACAACAGAATTCATATGGAACAACAAAAGGTCGAGAATTTCAAGGGAAGCAATGAAAAAAAATTAAATGAAGGTGGTCTAGCTGTACCTGATCTAGAACTATATTATAAAGCAACAGTCACCAAAACCATTTGGTATTGGCTAAGAAATAGGCTAGTTAATCAGTGGAATAGGTTAGGTTCACAGGGCAAAATAGTGAATAAAAATAGCAATCTAGTGTTTGACAAACCCAAAGATCCCAAATTTTGGGATAAGAATTCATTATTTGACAAAAACTGCTGGGAAAACTGGAAATTAGTATGGCAGAAACTAGGCATGGACCCACATTTAACACCACATGCTAAGATAAGATCAAAATGGGTCCAAGATTTAGGCATAAAGAACGAAATCATAAATAAATTGGAGGAACATGGGATGGTTTACCTCTCAGACTTGTGGAGGAGGAAGGAGTTTGTGTCCAAGGGAGAACTAGAGACCATTATTGATCACAAAATAGAACATTTTGATTACACCAAATTAAAAAGTTTCTGCACAAACAAAACTAATGCAAACAAGATTAGAAGGGAAGTAACAAATTGGGAAAACATTTTTACAGTTAAAGGTTCTGATAAAGGCCTCATCTCCAAAATATACAGAGAATTGACTTTAATTTATAAGAAATCAAGCCATTCTCCAATTGATAAATGGTCAAAGGATATGAACAGATAATTTTCAGATGATGAAATTGAAACTATTACTGCTCATATGAAAGAGTGTTCCAAATCACTATTGATCAGAGAAATGCAAATTAAGACAACTCTGAGATATCATTACACACCTGTCAGATTGGCTAAGATGACAGGAACAAATAATGATGAATGTTGGAGGGGCTGTGGGAAAACTGGGACACTGATGCATTGTTGGTAGAGTTTTGAAAGAATCCAATCATTCTGGAGAGCAATCTGGAATTATGCCCAAAAAGTTATCAAAATGTGCATACCCTTTGACCCAGCATTGCTGTTATTGGGCTTATATCCCAAGGAAATACTAAAGAAGGGAAAGGGACCTGTATGTGCCAAAATGTTTGTGGCAGCCCTTTTTATAGTGGCTAAAAGCTGGAGGATGAATGGATGTCCATCAATTGGAGAATGGTTGGGTAAATTATGGTATATGAATGTTATGGAATATTATTATTCTGTAAGAAATGACCAACAGGAGGAATACAGAGAGACTTGGAGAGACTTACATCAACTGATGCTAAGTGAAACGAGCAGAACCAGGAGATCATTATACACTTCAACAATGATACTGTATGAGGATGTATTCTGATGGAAGTGGATATCTTCAACATAGAGAAGAGCTAATCCAATTCCAATTGATTAATGATGGACAGAATCAGCTACATCCAGAAAAGGAACACTGGGAAATGAGTATAAACTGTGACCACTGTTTTGTTTTGCTTTGTTTTGTTTTTCTTCCCAGATTATTTTTAGCTTCCAAATACAATCCTTCCTTTGCAACAACAACAACAAAGTTCAGTTCTGCATATATATATTGTACCTAGGATATACTATAAGATATTTAATATGTATGGGAATGCCTGCCATCTAGGGGAGGAGGTGGAGGGAAGGAGGGGAAAATTTGGAACAGAAGAAAGTACAAGGGATAATGTTGTAAAAAAAATTACCTATGAATATGTACTGTCAAAGAAAATATTATAATTATAAAAATTAATTTAAAAAATTAATATAAAAAAAGATAATTGCAAAACATTTTATTCCAATTTTTCTCCTCCTTTCCCCCACCCCTTCCCCAGATAGCAAGTTGACCAATACATGTTATATATGTTAAAGTATATGTTAAATACAATATATGTATTCATGTCCATATAGTTATTTTGCTGTACAAAAATTATCGGACTTTGAAATAGTGTACAATTAACCTGTGAAGGAAATAAAAAATGCTGGTTCATCAGTTCGCTGGTTCAGTTCATTACTGCTCTATTGGAACTGATTTGGTTCATCTCATTGTTGTAGAAGGCCACGTCTACATAATTGATCATCGTATAGGATTGTTGTTGAAGTATAGAATGATCTCCCGGTCCTGCTCATTTCACTCAGCATCAGTTCATGTAAGTCTCTCCAGACCTTTCTGAAATCATCCTGTTGGTCATTTCTTACAGAACAATAATATTCCATAACATTCATATACCACAATTTATTCAGCCAATCTCCAATTGATGGGGATCCACTCAGTTTTCAGTCTCTGGCCACTACAAAGAGGGCTGCCACAAACATTCTTGCACATACAGGTCCCTTTCCCTTCTTTAAGAACTCTTTGGGATATAAGCCCAAAGTAGTAGTAACACTGCTGGATCAAAGGGTATGCAGTTCGATAACTTTTTGAATATAGTTCCAAATCATTCTCCAAAATGGCTGGATGTATTCACAGTTCCACCAACAATGTATCAGTATCCCAGTTTTTCCCACATCCCCTCCAACATTCTGCATTATCTTTCCCTGCCATTCTAGCCAATCTGACAAGAGTGTAGTGGTATCTCAGAGTTGTCTTAATTTGCATTTCTTTGATTAGTAATGACTTGGAGCATCTTTTCATATGGCTTTTTTTTTCATATAGTTTCAATTTCTTTGTCTGAGAATTGTCTGTTCATATCCTTTGACCATTTATCAATTGGAGAATTCCAATTATTTCAAAATTATTCCAAAATAGGAGAATCAAATATTCTAAAATTATACTTGGATCTATTTTATATATCTGCAATACATATGTAAAGCACTTTCATTTACTATCTTTTCATATGAAGCAGTCTGATACAGAAAAGTTATATTTACATAAGGAAAATATTTAAATCAACTAGCAAAGGATTTAAGATATTTTTGCTTACATAAATCAATAGCTTGATGCCTGGAAGGAATAAGAAAAGAACTTTTGTTTAAAAACTGCTGAAATGTGTAAGAAAATGCATTTTTCAATTCCTTCATATGGATGTCATATGCACTTTTTTGATAGGATATGAGCAGTTTGAGGAAGAAAATTAGCTTTTGCATAAATAAAGAAATTTAAATCATTTTGTAAAGGATGTAAGATAATGCTACTGTCACATGTGAACATTTTTATGGTTGAAAGTGGCAAAAAAAACCCTTTTATTTATTAAAAATTTGAAATGTAAGTGTGAGGAAATACCATTTTGAAAGAGAGACTATGGGGAAGGACTATTTGGGGATCCCATTCTGAACAGAATATTCTGTAGGATATGTGTGACCCATCAGGTCATTTGCATTGTTTTAAAGTTTAAAAGGATAAAACTCACAAAATTAAAAACCACAACCCCTTGAAGACTTTGAAATGATTAAATAATGTCTACTGATTTTATAGGGAAATTTTGGTAAGCGTTTATTTCATAAGTGAAAGGTGAGTTTCATTTCATTCAGACAGGTGTGTGAAGTATGGAAAGGTGAATATTAGAAAAGGTGACAGGGGGCCAAAAATCCCAGTTGGGTCAGAACTGTGTCTAGAAGAAAAAGAAGAGCAATCAGATGATATAAAACTTCAGCTGTGTCATTTCTAATTGACTGGAGAGAGATTGAATCTCACTAGATAAGAGCTTTGAAGTCAAGTCAGATGTGGTCTTTCAATGTCATGTAGTTTGAAAGCAGTGATAGTCATCTCAGCAGCTCTCTAATGCAGGAATGCAAATTCTGTAGCTCCTTATTCTGATGAGTGAATACTTGGCTGTACATGTCTGTATTAGCTAGAAACTCAACCTGAATCGCTTTTCTGTGAATTCTGTTTGCTATAAGCTAACTAGATAACACAGATTCTTGAGGGCTTGTCTGTATTACCCAGAGACTTACCATGAAGAATTTCGCGGTTTTCTGGCTTAAAAGGAGTGGCTATTTATATTTTGAACTTAACACTTTTTCAGAATCATTTTAAGGGTAATTGAAGCTGAAAGAGATTGAAACTGTTTTGATATTTTGAGAGTAGAAGAAACTTTGCTCACCTAAGAGCAATAAGAAAGAGAAAGTGGCTTTATGCGGTACAGATACTCCTGAATAAATGAATGACATCAAATTCTGCAGTCCAAAATTGTATTGCTCTAAACATAAATATTCCTCTGTCATATGTGAGATTTCTATGTGTGCCCACCTTCCCTTGCAAATACTGAACATATTGGTGGTACACTTAAGTGTGGACAGGATTTATTATTCCTGCATTTGTTTAAACATACAGATATCTATGCCATTATTTATTTTGCCTTATTGAAGAGTGGCTATAATTAATATATAAAAGCATCAGTGTCGTGAGAGACTGATTTGTGTAAATGGAAGAATGCTGCTTGGGATTTGAAAGCTAAAGCAGTGAGTGGGGACACTATTCTTTACACAAAAGAGTTATCCCTAAGACTGAGAGAATTTTAGTATAATGGTAGCTCTGGAAACCTAGGCCTGCCATTGTTAAGGCAGTTTAGAATGAATAAGCTATCCCAGAGAGTAAGTAAATGTCCAAAGCTCCTTAGGGAAAAACTGAATAGAAAGTCTTGTGAAGATCAATATAGGCAGTTAAAATATTATGGTGCTTTCAAGTGACTTATTCAATAATCAATAATGAGTTACTCTTTATATCTTTGGGATTTTGTGACACACCCCTTTTCTTTAACCATTATGTTATCTTCCTGTAAATGTTTACAGATTTTTTTTTTTTTTTGAGAAATAGAGTCTGGGAATACTTGTACAAAGAATGTGAACATGTAATTGTCCTATATTTGGAAGAGTCACAGGTGTTCTCACTTTTTGATAATAGATGATGTCTTATGTTAAGAAAAAATGGAGTCGTGTTTTTTCCCCTTTTGGTCTGATTTTTCTTCTACAACATGACAAATATGAAAATAAGTTTAGAAGAATGTTTAACCTACATTAGATTGCTTTCTGTCTTGGAGAGGGGAGAGGAGGGTAGGAAGGGAGAAAGAATTTGGAATGCAAAATCTTACAGGATTGAATGTTGAAAACTACCTTTGTATTTGGGAAAATAAAATACTATTGAGAAAAAAAGTGCACAGCAGAGAACAAAAGAAAACCTACAGGGAAGCAAAGAAAGGATGGACAGCTTTAAACACAATGTGGAGTGTTTATTATATGGGCTTTTTTGCAGTGGAAATTTATTGCTTTATATTTTGAATCCTCTCTTATGTTCTGCTGTTCATATGACAATTTATGTTCCTATTTTGTATTCACATTTAAAATAAAAAATAAAATAGACCTGGGCAGGGGGTGGGAGTGAGGGTGAGGGAGAAGTAAATTTTTAAAAAAAGAAAAGAAAAGAAAAATGGAGTCAGTATGACCTCAGGAAGCCAACTGGTAAAGTGCTTTGTTAGCATGAAGACCCTCAACAAGGATGGGAGGAGTTAGGGTACTCTCTCACATAAGGGAACACTACTGTCATCTGTTTCAAGATAATTCTTACAACCATTTCCAATAGGGCTAGGCCATAACACTAGGCTTCCTTCTCTATTTCTTAGATTCATGTGAGTAGTTTCATCACATTGGCTGGGCCGGTAACCCAGTCATTGGTGTCATGAAAGCCCAGTTGGCCAACACTTTGGGATTTCTGAATATGACAAATGTCTCTGGGCACTCAGTACATCACATTAGCTGGCATTCCCCTACTTTATTGTTCCTTTCCCAAATTCAGTACAAAGACAAATAGTTTGGATTTATAATAATTATCTTCATCAACATAACAATAATTATAATAATAATTTATATGGTGCTTTAAGATTTGCGAACACCATGCATATGTTATTTCATTTTATCCTCACAACAGCCCTAGGAGGACGTGCTATTATTATCCCCATTTAACAGATGAGGAAACTGAGGGCAAGAAAAGTTAAGTGGCTTTCCCAGAGTCATATAGTGTCATACTTTTTGCTTTCTGGGTTGGAGATTTTGTCTGGAGTGGATGCTGTGTCCAAAAACAGTAGTAACTCATAGAGCTGAGAGGATTCTGACAAAGACTATCAATATTCTTTGGGAAATAGAAAGGTAGGAGATAGAACCCTGTTTGGGTGTGGGGAGTTTGGGAGACCATCCAGTAGGTTTGGCTCACGTCTAGTTTCTTCTACTAACTTCCTCTGTGACAATGTCACTTGACCACTATTAAAAATAGTACATATCAAAGAATACTTTAAAAGAACTAATGAACAGGCTAATTTCAGAAAAGCCTAGAAAATGGGCAGCTGGGTAGCACAGTAGATAGAGCCAGCCCTGAAGTCAGGAGGACCTGAGTTCAAATCTGTTCTCAGACACTTACTACTTTCTAGCTGAGTGACCTTGGGCAAGTCATTTAATCCCAATTGCCTCAGCAAAAAAAAGAAAAGAAAAGTCTAGAAAGACTTACATGAACTGAGGGAGCACACAACAAAGGAAACTTGGACAACCAAATCATCATTTCTGAGCTTCTGTGGCTTGAATCCAAAAGAAAATCTTCCTGGTCTGCAATCAAATGCAATTGGATGGATGACAGCATGTACTGCAACTTTTCAATGGCTGGTGATCCATGGGGCAATTAGGAGACATAGAGTAAGTCACTTAACTCTCTTTTCCTCAGTTTCTTCAAATATAAAATGGAGGTAACAATGATAACTACTTTCCAGGATTATTATGAGAAATAAACGAGATATTTGTAAAGTGCTTATCACAGGGCCTTGGTGCACAGCAGCCCCTCCTTTCCTCCTTCCCCTTCTCACATAAAAGAAGGACCAATCTTCCTCCAAAGAATTTCCCCAAGACTGAACATGGGAGTAGGTCATGAATATTCCTCTAGAATAATCCTCCAAACTTCTTGATCCCCTACCAGTCTTTTACCACCTAGCATAATCATAGATAGCTGGGGAATGCAGTAGATAGAATGCCAAGGTTGGAGTCAGGAAGACTCATTTCCTGAGTTCAAACCCAACCTTAGACACTTTCTCGCTGGGTGATTCTGGGAGAGTTACTTAACCCTGTTTACCTCAATTTCGTCCTCTATAAAATGAGCTGGAAAAGGAAATGGCAAACCACTCTGGTATTTTTTAAAAGAAAACCCAAATGGGGTCACTCAGAGGTGGACACAACTGAAAAATGTCCAACCAATAACAATTGCCATAGGAAGTGGTTACTCTGTCCTAGTAATTGCTCTAATTCCAGCTCTGTATCTAGGACTCTATGATGCTCAGTCAATGAATTTTACAGAGAGAGCTTTTTTTTTAGGCTGTCTATAGACCAAATGCTTCCCACCTCTCCTCCATTCCCAGCCTCCACCCTTGGATCTTTCCTCCCCAGACAAACTTTCACCACAACTTTCAATTTCATGCACCAAAGGAACTCCTTTTCCCCACTCCAGCCAATACTTCCCTTTACCTCAATCTTTCTCCAGATTTAATTTATTATAAAGAACCCTCTTAAATGTAAGTAAATTTAACAGATTCCTGACCCCACAGTCCAGGTATAAATCAGAATATTAATATCCACAGATTGAGAAGATTAATGGAGGGACAACTAGATGATGCAGTAGATAGAGTGCGGGTCCAGGAGTCAGGAGGACCCTGAGTTCAAATATGATTTCAGACATTTAATACTTCCTTTGGGCACATTTGCCTCAGCAAAAAATAAAAAGAAAGAGAAAGAGAAGATTAATGGTAAAAAGCTCTAAATTCTGTAAGTAAATAACTAAACACATTTGAAAACTACATATCTGACACGTAAGCTTTGTTCAGGCTACAAAAGATTTTTTTTTTTTTAAGAGAAAACCCATAATTTCACTGGTATGGGCAACTTCCTGTCAGAAATCATGGCTACCTCAATTCAGACCAGCTTTTACTTAACAATTTAGATTCTTAGAGTATTGCTTGGGACTTTAAAAGTTTAAGTGATTTTCCAACTGTCACCAAGGCCAGTATGAGGCAGGAGGGAAAAAAGGGATTTGTCTTCCTGACTCTACTCCAGGTGTTTATCCTCTACATCATACTAAGCAGCTTGCCCACAGAAGATACATGTGCTTACTTATGGATAATGAGGGGAATGTCTATGCTTCTAATTACTATTATTGTTTGTCCTTCCTCATCCGTCCTCTTCTAAGAACTACATATGCATTCAAGGACCTCAAATCAACCAAGTCGGAACCACTAATTGTGGGAACTCTTGCTCAGATTTGGATTTCCTAACCCCTTCCCGCAAAATACAGAAAACTGAGGAAGAAAAGAACAGAGAGCTTTGTGTTTGGTGCTTTTGGTTTCTAAATGAAATTATTTAAAGGACAATTCTAAGAAGACCAAACTGTCAGAGGACAGGAAACTGGGACAATCCAGACTTCTTGGAAAAAAATGTTAAATTAATTATTCAAAAATTTTAACTGGGTGACAGTTAAAGCACCCAGGATCCTAAAAGAAAAGGGGGGAGGAGTAGAAAGGAAGGAGGGAGATTGGAAAAAATCTCACACTGAAACACACAGAGGTTTTTGCCCTGCTAAAAGCAATAATGCCAAAGAAAAGACATTTTAATGGGCATTTTCCCCAGGAGAGGAAGTATACTCAGTCAGAGATGTTCCTCAGGGCCCTTGAAATTTTCTGTAATCAGGCAAACCCCATTTCTGTTATTCAATTGGGAATAACTCTCTGTGACCCCATTTGCTATTTTCTTGGCAAAGATACTGGAATGGTTTGCCATTTTCTTCTCCAACTCATTTTATAGATAAGGAAACTGAGGCATATAGGATCACCCTAAGGTCACCCAACTAGTGAGTGTCTGAGGCCAGACTTAATTCATGAGAATGAGTCCTCCTGACACCATGGACCTCATTCTATCCACCGAACCATTTAGCTGTCCTATGCTGCCATATTTACAAGTATCTGCCCCCAGTCATTTTACAGTAGTCTCACTGCCCCATTTAATAGGATATTTATTTTCTAGCTGAACAAGAAACAAGGCAGTGAGAAAGGTCACCCAAAGTTAACCACTAGCCCTTATTTATTTTTCTTTTTTAAGGAAAACCTCTCCTAAGTTTCTGTATATGGTCCATCGTATGATATGATTAAAAGTGACCAAAGCCCCATCCCCTAGAAGTTTTCTGACACTCTGATGTGGAGCATCATAAACAGACAGCAGCATAAACATTCACATGCTCAGAAGTGTCTCCCATCGATGGACATAGTTCGGAGAGGGAGCTGCCAATTGTATTTGTCGAATACAAAAATAGAGGATTTCTGGCTGGCTATTTCAACTTTTAGTCAAGCAGTCAGAGAATGGACTATTCTCATGGAGTTCCCTTAATCTAGAAGTTAATCACCACTAGCCCTATGGACTCTATGCTCTAAGTCAGCCCAAAACTCTCCTGACATGATCATCCCAGAATCCCTTTCTCCTTCTTGAATTAACACAAATCCATCTTCTCTCTCTCCCACCTCCTAAATCCCCATTGAATAAGAAAGAAAAATAAAATCTTCCTAACAAATATACAATTCACTTCAAGAGAAATAAATTCCCATATTAGCTATGACCCAACAATATATGGCTCTATCTGGAGAGGGAGAGCATGTTTCATCATGAATGCTTTGAAATTGTTTTTGCAAAGTCCTTAAATGATCAGAATTTTTCAGCCTTTCAAGGTTACTTGTGTTAATAGAGTTACTGTTCTTATATGGATTATTTTTCTGGTTCTGCTCATTTCTCTGCATCAGTTTGTACAAGTCTTCCCAGGTTGCTCTGAAATTTATCATTTCTTAGGGCCCAATGATGTTCTATTACATTCATATATCAAAACTTGTTCAGTTGTTCCCTAATTGATGGGCATCCCTTAAGTTTCCAGTTCTTCACCATTACAAAAAGTATTGCTATAAATATTTTGTACATGTGAGTTTCTTGATTTCTTTGGGGGTAAATTTCTTCTAGTGATGTCTTTGGATAAAGAGTATATACAGTTTAGTAATTTCAAGGGTCTATGTGCCTGGAATGCTCTTTGTCTTCACTTGTCTCCTACTTTCCCTGGCTTTCTTCAAGACTCAGCTCAAAGCCCACTTTCTATAGGAGGCTCTCTCTGGGCTCTCCCTTTTCCTTTCAGATGATCTTCATATAAATTGTGTATGTATGTGTGTGTGTGTGTATGTGTAGTGTATAAATATATATTGTATATATTATATTGTATATATGTGTATACTATATTATGTGTGTATATATAATATGTATATATATAGTGTATGTATATGTAAATATATATATATATATGTGTTTGTTCACATTTTATCTACCCTATTGGAACATACACTCTTTGACATTTAGAACTTTTTTGTCTTTCATTGTATGCTATAATAGTAAGTACTTAATAAATACTTGACTAGTTTTCTGAGTAGTGGGGAGTTTTAAGTGTCTACATTTACATTCAGCACATTTGGAATTAGTGGCTTTGAAGAAAGCTATGGGAATATCATGAGTAGGTAGTCAAAAATCAATAATGTTAAAGACAATGTCTAGAGCTACTGGGGGCATGGAGAAAGATACCGTGTCCACCATAGATCATAGGACAAAGATAAAAATAGTTTTCTTTTTTCTTTTTCTTTTTTTTTTTTTTTTTTGCTGAAGCAATTGGGATTAAGTGATTTGCCCAGGATCACACAGCTAGGAAATGTTAAGTGTCTGAGGCTGGATTTGAACTTAAGTCCTCCTGACTTCAGGGCTGGTGTTCTATCCACTATGCCGTCTAGTTGCCCCCGATAAAAATCATTTTCGAGGGAAATGTAAATTATGATAAATTACCTTGTAGGAAAAATATGTTCTGAATAAATAATTATAAGAGAAATTCAAATAAAAATTACTTCACACCTAGAAAATTCTCAAAGATCAAAAAAAATTGAAATAGTGCTATGTTGTACCATATAATATATAATAAGTAGTGCTATAGATAGTGCTGTGGATCAGACAGAACAAGTAAACTAACACCATGGGGAAGTTGACCATTCTGGAAAACAATTTGGGAAAATGTGAGAAAAATGACTAAGCTGTTTATACTTTGATCTAGAGGTTGTACTCCTACTAACATATATATCACAAGGAATTCAAAAGTCAAAAAGAAATCATCCATGTGTATCAAAATAGTCATAGCAACACTTTTTAGGGTAGTAAAAGTAAATACTTAAAGTATCACATATTAATAACAGACTACCCTAAGAAATGATTGTTGAGAGAAATCAGAGAAACTTGGAAAGACTACTATGAATTGATGCAGAGCAAAGTCAGGACCAAAATGAATTATTTAAACACAATAATAGAAATTAAAACAACACAAAAAGGACTACTGAGGACAGATATTACTATCTGATATTGATATCTTAAGATTATATCTATAGCTGAAGCAGACATAGGCAGCTATTATGTGGAGCTCCTTGAGGGCAGAGATGATGTTTTCACCTTTCTTTGTCTCCCCAGAACTCATAAAAACACCTGTCAGTCAATAAACATTTATTAAGCACCTACTATATTGCCAGGCACTTTGCTAAATACCATAGATACAAAGAAAGGCAAAAAATAATTCTGGCTCTCAAAGGGCCCAAAGTCTAATAGGAGAAAAAATGTGCCAATAACCATGTCCTAAAGGCATAATGCAATAAATTGGATATTATGACCAGGGGAGGCACTAAGCAATTAGGAGGAAATCAGGCTAATAATAATAATAATAGCAGCTAACATTTGTACAGCACTTTGGGATTTGTGGAACACTTCAGCTACATTTCAGTTTATCCTCACAAGATGTTAGTGAGCTGATTGTTATTATTCATCTTATTTTATAGAAGAGGAAACAGGCTTGGAAAGATTGAATAAATTGAGATCACCTGGGCAGTTGCCATAATGTTCAGAGTGCTTGTCCTGGAATCAAGAAACACTGAGCTCAAATGTGACCAGACACTAGCCGTGTGACACTGGGCAAGTCACCTTACCCTGTTTGCCTCAGTTTCCTTGCTATAAAACGAACTGGAAAAGGAAATGGCAAACCACTCCAGTATCTTTGCCAAGAAAACCCCAAACAGGGTCACAAAGAATCAAACATGACTGAAACGACTAGGATTACCCAATTAGAAAGTGTCTGGGGTAGGATTTGAATTCAAGTCTTCCTGATTCCAAATATAACTTTTGATCCACTAAGACACCTCTTAAATAAACTCTTCATTAATGCTTATGAACTAGTATGTATATATGGGGGCATGGAGAAAGATATCGTGTCCACTATAGATCATAGGACAAAGACAAAAATAGTTTTCTTTTCTTTTTTCTTTTCTTTTTTTTTTTTTTTTTTGCTGAGGCAATTGGGATTAAGTGATTTGCCTAGGATCACACAGCTAGGAAGTGTTAAGTGTCTGAGGCTGAATTTGAACTCAAGTCCTCCTGACTTCAGGGCTGGTGTTCGATCCACTGTGCCGTCTGTTGCCCCCGATAAAAATCATTTTCGAGGGAAATGTAAATTATCATCCTCTGGTCTGACTGATTTATTTACTGTAGTAAATAGAAAGACTAGCAAATCAACATAGGGAAGTGATTTTAATGTAAACAGAAATAAGAATAATATTTCTGTTAGAAGATAGTGGGGGTCACATTTCAACCTAAAAGCAAAAGCAAGCTAACAGATTGGGCTGGGGAAGGACAAGAGCATTCCAGATCAATGGCCAGCTCGGTTTATCAAAGGATCACTAGTAGGCTGAAGGCTGGCATGGGTGGCTTTTCTGAGGTCACCCCTTTGGAACATACATTCTCCTTGAGCTAATGAGAGAAGAAGAAAGGAAGTTCAAAAAACAACAAATGTCTTTTAGGAACTGAGACAATTAAAAGAAAGGAAATGAAGCTGACCTAATCCTTGACCTACAGAAGTGATTTAATCTCTGGTTTTATATTTTACTATCATTTATGAGAACTTGGAAAAGGAAATGGTGATTGCCAAGGGCTAGCATGGGTTCATAAAGAGCCGATCATACCAAACCAACCCCTACATGACATTTCATCCCCTGTCTCTGTACCTTTGCCAAAGTGCTTCCTGATACCGGCAATGTCCTCCCTCCTCTCCCCTTCAGAGAATTCATAGCTTCCTTCAAGCTCATATAGCTTACAAAACTCAAATGCTATCTCTCATATTCTGCTGGTCCTGATCCCTCCAGTTCTCTCACTCTTGAAACTATGTGGTCTACATATAGATTTAGGATTGACTTCCTTGTCTATGTGCTATATCTTCTCAATAGGATAGAAACTTCTTGATGACAGACACTTAATGGGTATTTGATATATCAACTTTCCTTTTTGAAAAATTAAATCAATCAACAAGTATTTCTTGTATTCATATCCCGGGCCATATATTGGGAATAGAAGCACAACAAATACAATCCCTACTCTTGAGAAAATTATGTTCTAATGGGAGGCTAGTACATGTACAAATATATAGGAATGAAGCTTTGACCTGTGATTTCATTTATGGTAAGAACTCCCTAGATAAGGAAATGTACTTATCTGATGTAGCTAGTTCTTGCTCGGTAGCTTATCTTCCAAGATAACTGAGAGTTTAAGTGATTTGATCAAGGTTACATATTTAGCATTCATCAGAGACAGGATGAATTCAGATCTTCCTGACTTTAAAACTAGCTCTCTATCCAATATAACTCCCTTCTTACATTTTTAGTATACATAGAATTGATATAATGAGACTAATATAAAATAGATGGGCATCGAGGTGATGTAGTACATAGCATATCAGATCAGAAGTCAAGAGGAAACAAGTTCAAATTTAGCCTCAGATACTTACTGTGATCCTGGGCAAATCACTTAAACTGATTTGCCTCAGTATCCTCATTTGTAAAATGAGCTGCAGAAGGATATAGCAAATCACTCCAGTATCTCTGCCAAGAAAACTTCAAACAGGATAATAAAGACTGAACAAGAAGAAATATGAAATAGGGAAGGAACTATTAGTGGAATCAAGAAAGGCTTAATATAGAAAGCTACAGTAAGAGTTAAAATCCTTCTTCTAATGAATATTAGCTCTGGAATGCATGAACAAATCATTTAAACTCTCTACAATTCCTTAAGAGATCATTTACAAAGGACCAATCTTCATCCATGTAGGGAGTTTCCGAACTGGGAATTCCTTAGATCAGTGGGATTCCAGATGAAGACCAAAAAAGGTCCACATGGGTTTTTGAAGGTTATGGTAGCTATCTACAAACTCTGGTAGGTCCTACCAGCTAAAAAGGCTTCTAGGGATAGAGTCAAATCAAATCAACAAGCTTTTATTATGTTTACAAGAATCAGAAGATCTCGTGATCAAGTTGCTGCTAGAATGGCTTCCATGAGTTTCAGCAATCATTTAACAAGTCACAAATGGTAATCCACATTGATGAAATCACAAATCTTTGAAATATGAAAGAAGGTCTAGATATGAGGGATAGTGCATAAGTGAGGTAAGTTTCAAAGTATATTCAAAATCCTTCATTTCAAAAACAGGAACCAAAATTCCATCACTGTCAAATTGCAGAACTTACCAAGGTTGAATCCTGTGTCTTAGTGTGGTGGGGAGTCGAGAACTAATGATCAGTCCTTTGAACTGAGGTTAGTGCTGGGACAAGAGCCTGCCTGTCTTCTTCTAGATCTGAGAGTGCTCCTACCAAAAATAAAATAATGGAAATCACTTAGAATATCTCCTAAGGGAGCCCATTTTACTTCTGGGAAGAACTGCCATGATCTGTTCCTTTATTTCCTTATACTCAGCTATATTTACCTCTGTGTGTCTTCCACCTAGACTTTCAGAGGACCCTTCCAGCTCTGAAATTCTAAGAAATGGGGAACTAAGACACTTTACTATTCTACAACCTATCCTCTGCTTGGTGTGTGCGCAAGTACTAGTCACGCACCCTTCTAACAAGGGATTCAGCTTGTCAGGATTCAAAACTAGGCAACATTCAGAAATATTCCTGAGGATAAGTGATCTATGTTTTATACTTAAGAAATGTCTATGAATAATTAAGTCAGCACCAACCTTGGAGTCAGAAGGACTAGAAAAGGCATAGAGCGATCACTTTACCCTGTTTGCCTCAGTTTCCTCATCTGTAAAATAAGCTGAAGAAGTAAATGGCAAGCCACTCCCAGTACCTTGGCCAAGAAAACCCCAAATAGGGTCATGAAGAGTCAGGCACAACTGAAAAATGACTAAATAGGCAAACACTGTGCTAAGTACTGTGCTAAGTGAAAGGTATCCAGAGAAGGGCAAAAGACAATCCTTGTTCTCAAGGAACTCAGTCCAATGCTGAGCTACCTCAGCTTCATAATTGGTTCTAGAAGGCACAACAGTGCTGAATGAATTTTTCCCATAAGTCATACATCTCCAATCTGTAACCTAACCATACCTCCCCACCTAATTCCCCAAAAGGGCAAGTAGGGCTTCCAGCTGTGAAGAAACAAGCCAGCCTAGTCCAACTGGACTCCTCCCTTCTTGACCTGACTCACTTTCTGAGTGACCTCTATACTTTCCCCCCACCCCACTGAGTCCAAGTTTTCTTGGGGAATGAGAGATGGGAGGGAGTGGGACCTGAATGTGGAGGTAGAAGCTATGGTTCTGCACCCTCTACCAAACAAGGGTTGGGGCTGCCAGGAGTCCTGGGTTCTCTGCTACTGCCACCACCCATTCTACCTGAGGTCCTGCCACGGCTGTTCCCAGCACTGCTGCTGCTTCTGTTCCTCTCTGAGCACACTGGTTATTCCTTACTCTTTGTAGTACTGGTGTTTAGGGAGCCAGGAGACTATATACATAATCCTGCAATAAATGTCTCAGTGATGGAAACAACCTCAGCATCATAGGCTCCAACCTAACAATCCTGTGCACAGCTGCTTTCTCTGGGGAGGAGCTACTTATCTTGGGCAATAGGTGCATCTGTGAGGGCTAGGCAGTGCACCTGACCAGCTGCATATCCCTACCACTTAATCAAGACCACAACCACGAGTAAGGAGTGCTGAGCAAGTGTCAGGTGCTGAAGCATTTTTCCCTAGAGTCATGTGTGAAATACCAAATTCAATGACTTTCAAAGCTGATGAGTGCTGAGGTACCACTGCATATACAAACAAGACAGAAAAGATAAATTTGAGATAATTTAAGAGGAAAGTAGTTTTTTAGTTGTTCTACAGTTGTTTTTCAGCTGTGTCTCACTATCTCTTTTCAAGGTTTCCTTGGGGTAAATAGTGAAGTGGTTTATATTTCCTTTTCCAGCTCATTTTACAGAGGAGTAAACTGAGGCAAACAGGGTGAAGTGACTTGCTCAGGATTATATAGCTAGTAAGTGTCTAAGGCTGAATTTGAACTCAGGTCTTTTTGACTTCAAGTCCAACACTTTAACCACTGTCATAGACATACATGTATGTGGGTATGTGTGTATACACACATTTACTTATATTTGTAAGTATTCACTTATATGTATATTCATCATGCACTTATATGTATATATAGGGATGTGTATGCATAGGCATATAATATAGCTATATGGTGTGGGTGTGTGTGTGTGAAGATGTGTGTTTTTTGTTTTTTTAAATTATGGCATCTATTTACATATACCCCCATCAGTGAGAAATTTGTGTTTGCCCAAGGATCGGATAATAGTTCATCTCTCTTGATTGTGGGAATTTCAAATAGGTCAGTGTGAATTCTGAAAATCCCATCCTGCTAGTTTCAGCTCATGCTGAAGCAACAATAATGTCATTTGTCTCTTTAAAAAGCCAAAGCGTCTTCTCAATTCTCTGCCAGTACACATTAATCACAATAGACATTCTTTTGGCTTATAACTGGCCATATTGCTCATTTTTGTCCACAGGGGCTGGGGGAAGGCAGGAAGTTCAAATGTCTGTGTCTCCTGTCTTGTTGTTGATTGGAGGATCAAAATGACAACACTATATTAGAGTTAAGTACAGTGTGTCCAACTACAGCTGATCAGATGAATATGAGCTGGGAATTCTCTATCACAGGTGGGTCCTAAATAGTCCCTATGAACATTTGGAGTGGTTTTTCTAACTGTGCATCTCGAGCTTCTTCTGAGCTCATTCAATTCTGTTTTACTCATAGAGCAAAGCACTTTCTCTGATGAGAACATACCATACTGGGCGGTCCTGTGCTAATGTCTCCCATGTCATATAATCAATTCTAAAGTTTTTTTGTTTTTTTTTTTTTATAAATTTTTGACAGTATATATGCATGAGTAATTTTTTATAACATTATCCCTTGTATTCATTTTTCCAAATTATCCCCTCCCTCCCTCTACTCCCTCCCCTAGATGACAGGCAATCCCATACATTTTACATGTGTTACAGTATAACCTAGATACAATATATGTGTGTAAATCCCATTTTCTTGTTGCACATTAAGTATTAGATTCTGAAGGTGTAAAGTAACCTGGGTAGATAGACAGTAGTGCTAATAATTTATATTCACTTCCCAGTGTTCCTTCTCTGGGTGTAGTTGCTTCTGTCCATCATTGATCAACTGGGAGTTGGATCTTCTTTATGTTGAAGATATCCACTTCCATCAATTCTAAAGTTTTTAAGAGAAACTTTGAGATGTTTTTTGTATCACTTGTTTTGATCACCTTGTGAGTGCTTGTCCTGTGTGAGTTCTCCATAAAACAGTGATTTTGGCAAGTGTACATTTGGCATTCGAACAATAGGGTCAGCCAATGGAATTGTACTCTCTGCAGTAGAGTTGCTTCCCTTTGCCTAAATAGGCAAAAAATAGGGCTAAGGGTTGGTGGAGAGCATCCTATCAGTTCCAATGACCATAATCTGCCAGTATTAATCCATGAAAGTCTCCGTATAAATAGGACTAGGAAGCTGCTGAATAAATAGAACAGTAAATGATGGTTAAAAACTCAAGAAAGACAGCAAGATTGTGAACCTGGGTGACTAAAATGTTCAATTAAAAGAAATAGGGAAGTTAGGAAGAGGGATAGGTTTGGGGAGGAAGATGATGAGTTCCATTTGGGACAGATGAAGTTTGAGCTGCCTATGGAATGTCCATTGAGCACTTTGGTAATATGGGAACTGGAGCTTGAGAGAGATGAAAAATGAACATACAGACTCAAGTCATTTTCCTATGGAGTAAAAAAACTCTAGAACCATCTAGTTCCAAACCCCTCATGTTACAGATGAAGAAATTGAGATCTGGGTAATTCTAGTCACTTGATCACATAGGTGATGTGTCAGCAGTGTGAGTTCTCAGTCTACAGGCTCTCTCTGAATGCTCCCTCTGCCTGACTGACCAAGTAAAGTAGAGTTCTGTTGGAGATACATTAATCCCTTCCCACCATCTTCTTTCTTAAATCTGCTTCCAAATGTGTCAATATGATCATTTGCCACATAATTCAGCTGTTTTCCATGGCCTTGGGGATATTAAAAGTAGCTCAAGGGAATTTCATAAGTCTTATATCAGGATCTGGGATAGTCAAGTGTCATAATGCATAGAAGAATCAAGCTTAGAGTCAGGGAGGCCTGAATTCAAATCTACCTCAGACACTTACTAGTTATTTGACCCTAGGCTCTCACTTACCTCTGTTTGCCTTAATATCCTCATCTGTTAAATGAACTGGAAAAGGAAATGGCAAATCATTCTGGTATCTTTACTAAGAAAACCCCTAGTGAGATCATGAAGAGTTGGATATAATTAAACAAGATGGCAGGAGTTGCTTGTACTCTTTCATTCTGTCCTTTTTTACTGCTTACATTGTGTCCTACTCAGCTCCAGAATTACACTACAACTTGGGTTCAAGGTAGAAGTTATATGGCAGCATCCAGTGCTTTCTCAATCAGCAGATCAAGAAGAAATCATAAATCAAACAGCAAAATATTTAATTAAAACAGAATAGAAAAAATTAGCAGGAAAATTCAAATGTAATCCAAGTCTTGCTGAAGTCAGGGACAGTTTTCTAAAACTGCCCAGAGCAAAGCAGATCTCATGAGTTGTGAGATACTGCATGGCTCTCAATGGAGAAAGGAGCTCTGGAGGAACTCTAAGGGTTTTCCCTCCCTGACTGATTATTTTGTAAAAGCAAAGTAAGCCATCTTTTGCTTCAATTCTTACCTATCTTTTATCTATTAAATAGGTGTTACCTCAGACAAACTGAGGCCTTTTAAAGAACTTAACTTAAACCTAACTTACGTCCAGAGCCATCTCCAATCATCCTGTGTAGAGGGCCAGAACTCTGGAGAAGTATACTTGAAACAAGGTGTTAATTCAATGGAATTGATGAGATAATGTTTCTCTAATTCACATATATACTTAGGACTTAGCGTGGTGATGTGATGGTTCTCTATTTTACACATACACAATATGTTGTAATGATGGAATTGTAATAGGGTATATATAAGGGCTAAGAAGGACTGGAAGAGGGACATTCTATTTTTGACCATCCTCCTGGTGGCTGTCCTGCCTCCTACACTAAGATCAAGGCTGGTCCCGAGGTCCTCCAGAAAGCTAGCCTGAACATGACAATCCTGATCTGTCTGGATGGATCTGGATAGACGGCTCCAGAGGAGACAGTGAAACTAGTGCCTTTGCACAGCCCTGCCTTGCTTAAATCTAATTCACTTGCCTATCATAGCAATATCATTGGTCTTTTTTGAGAAGAAAGGATGAATAACAAGACTTTGAGAGAGGTGGTTGAGAAAAATAAGTACAGATTTTTAAATTAAAACAGATCTTCCTGGAGCCACAGTGTGTAAGGGATCTGCCCTCCAACATTTTTCTTGACCTCTAATGCTTACAAACTGAGAGACTGCTGAGAACAAATTCTCCCTTGGTGAGATTGTTTATTCTTTGGAGATGAATTTTATCTCACTGCCAAAAAGTCCATTTACTCATCTAATCAATATGCAGTTATCCCTTCCATATTGTGGGGGTTGGGGGTATGGTGCAGCAACCAACCCCATGATCTGGAAATCCACATAAAATTTTTTCACACTCTCTTTGTACCAAAGAAGAAGTTTGAATTTTTTCATTTTCTTTTATGGGGTGTTCACAATACCTTATTATAAAATTTAGGTTGATGTTATACAATACTCTACATATATTTTTTGCATTTCTGAGTTTCTAATTTTTTTCTGTGTCATCTGCTGGCCTTCTCCTGTTGTCTGCAGCTTCCACAAAATTCCCTTAAATTTCTGATTTAATTTCTTATGCCAACCCTCGATATATCAAAACCACAAAAAAGTTGTGATGTGGAAGGGATTATTGTCATGCCCCAGATTTCTATTAACTACTTATTTCTAGGAATCAGCTCAACAATTTGTGATGGTCTTCTGTGAAGTAGCTAAGTCGGTGATAATAAGCTCATTATTATCTTTCCCTTGAGAGTGGCTGGGAAAAGGATGATACCCTTAGAAGGTATGGAAGATAGATATAATTCTAACCCAATATTCTTCTTGGAGGAACAAAGGAGGAGGAGGAAGGAAGCAGAAAACTATGCCCCTTTTCCTCCCCACAATGGCAGAAATCTTCTCTTGAAGATAAAGAGGGATAAATCTGCTAGATTCCCAGATCCCAGATTTGAGATCTGTGACACATGTAAGCTGAGACATCTTTAATCCATCACTGATAGGCAAAGTATATAGCAGATACTACTATATGGTTCATTGATATTTCCCTTCTCTCAGTGCTAAGTGTGTTCTTTTGGAAAAGGGAGGGGTTGAGAAGGGGGAGAAATCAGGATTAAGTGACTTGCTCAGGGTTACACAGCTAAGCAAATGTCTGATACCAGATTTGAACTATATTCCTCCTGACTTCAGGACCAGTGTTCTATCCATTGAACTACTTAGGTGCCTCTATAAATGTGTTCTTTATACTTTCTGATTTATGCTGAAAAAGGAAATCTGCCAGCTTCTACACTCTTGTCATATCAAGGTGAAGGTATGAATTTAAGGATCTTACCTCCTGGAATTTTTTCTTTACCCTCCACCCCCACACACAGACAACATCTCTGGGACATCTCTCCTCTTTCCAAGCAAGAAAAATTTTAGACTAATCTCATTCCAGGAGCTTCTCTGGTATTTTCTTCAGATTTAGACACCTTAGAGCATCTCCTTTAAGCAAATTTGGAATTAGGTTCCACTCCTTTAGGGGAATTGTAGCAGGGTTCCTGGGCCCACCTCCCTCTCTTACTCCAATGTAGAAGAAGTGTGGAAGAGGGAGTATGGAAGTGTGAGGGTTAACATAGCCTTCCACTATTGTTCTCTCCTATGACATTTATTAATGGCAGGGAAAGGCTATTCATGGGGAGGAATAGGATGTTAACTCAGCAGGGAAAGGCTATTCATGAGGAAAAATAGAATATTAACTTAGTTGGGCTTCTTAGCTCTTGTATTCATTATGTTGGTCTGATGTCCATTAACCTGAAGGAGAAGCTGGGAACAGGTCCTATTGCTTTTTCCTATACTAATACCTAGTAATTCCAGTAAGGAGAAACCATGATGGGGAAAGTCTTGATATAGAAGGGATTACTGTAATCGAGCTCAGGTGCATGTACACACACACACACACACACACACACACACACACACACACACACACACACATACACACACACACACAGAGAATGGCAATGAGGAAATGTCTCATGGGCTTTCCCAGAAGGACTCACCTTTAATCATCATCAACTTTAGATTTGATCATTTCAGTTAGTTCCCAAAGCTCCAGATTGGGCTAACTGGCCAGCCTAAGCCCACAGCAGAGCTCATTCTTCTGGGGTGAATAAATATCAATAAAGAAAAATAAATCCTGTTTTGCTTATCAAAAATATATTTATTTAACATCCAATGTTTACAAGACACATGGCAAAGAAGCAGGGTTCAAAGTAGCAGCAGCATTAAGGATAGTCACAAACCTCTGGAACTCTATCAAGAAGCCCACTTTCCACATGGGGTCTGCTGGAATGGACTGGCTGCTGACTATTTAGGAGACTATGAGCCCTCCTCCCAATCTCCTCTGCTTGTCCCTAACCAGCTGTAGCCTGTCGAGCCACACGACCCCACACCATAGATTTAGGGTTAGAAAGAGCCATTGAGTCCAATCTTACAGAGGAATCTCAGAGAGGCAGAGCATTTTTTCCAGGATCACATAGCTAGTAAATGTCAGAGCTGAGTCCAAACTCATCCCTTCAGGTTTTAAACTTCGAGGCCTTTCAGAGTAGGGATTGTTCTATCCTGGTATCTGTATCCCCATGGAACAGAATGGTGCCTGGCACAGAGGAGATTCTTAAGTGCTTCTTGATTGATTGACTGAAGACTTCTCAGAGTCCATGCTGAAACCAGTTTTAATGGGCTGGCAGACTGTTAAATTTTCCGTGAGAGCATTTATAGTTCAGAAATTAAAGTTTGATTTTTAAAAGTGTGGGATGTATACATTTTTCTTCCAAAGAGTCGGTTGTTAAACATTTACCAGCACATCCTTGCCAAAAGCCTTTGGGTCATAAAGCAAGAAGAGCACAGAATTTAAGAGTTGAAAGGGATGCCAAAGTCCATCTAGCCTTAACTATGGAAGATGTTCCTCTAAGCATTAGGGCTGGCTGGCAAATCACTGAAGTTTATGTAACTATTACCAAGGTTTTCTGTGGCTAATGGACCTGCTAAAAATTATCTGATTTATCCCCTTCATTTTTATAAATGAGGTCCAGAGTGGTACACTCACCCAAGATTATACAGATAGATTTGGAGCTTGAGAAGTTGTGACAAAGTGAGAAAAATGCTAGTTTTAAATTAGAAAGATCTGGCTTAAAAGTCCAAATTCAGCCCTAGACCCAGGACCAGGTCCTCTGACTCTAAACCCAGTGTGCTTTCCCCTTCATTTATTTGGAGAAATCTCATTTGATTATTATCTGCCATTCTACCTCCCCGGCCCCCAAACCATGCCGTGTTCAATATCTAGATGTGGCCCAGGCAATGAGGTAGATGGAAAGCCAGGCTTTGTTTGGTGGAATGGATTCAGAAATTGAACCCAGACATGGAGGTTTCTCTCTCTCTCTCTCTCTCTCTCTCTCTCTCTCTCTCTCTCTCTCTCTCTCTCTCTCTCTCTGTCTCTCTCTCTCTCTGTCTCTCTCTCTCTCTCTCTCTCACACACACACACACACACACACACCAGGAATTGTTCAAGGCCTAGCTGAGGCCACAGCTGGCCATTTTTTGAACTAGACTTCATTGTGTGGACTTTGAAGTGTCAAATCAATCTATTCCAGAAGAAGAGATGGATGGATTTCCAGCCTCCAATTGGTATATCTGTACCTTTCCTGCCATGCTTGCCCTTGAAACAAGTCCCCTGAAAAGCCAGCCTCCTCAGCATCTGGGAAGGAGTCATCGTCACTTATTTCAGAAGCTGGCCTAGGGATCAATTTATTCCTTTGTTTATCTTCTTCTGCTGCCTTATTGTGGCATACAGGTGAATATCAAACATTGTCAGGTCGTACCAAACTGGAAAGACTTCCAGAGTAGAGTTTAGAGAGTAAACATAGTCACTCTTATTATGCATCTGTTCAATCGGAACTTAGCCTGATTAAGATGGAAAAGGCACATTATTGGAGTGTTAGTCAATTTTGAGGCCATAGCAACTCCTGAAAATGTCCATATAAGCATGGAAGGGATTGCAAACTGAGTTAGTAGAAGTACCCAAACAGATAAAATCACAGATCTTTTGAAATCTGGAAGTATCGAAGTGTGTTTCCATTGAGCTTTACAACTTACAAAGTGCTTTCATGGCCATTATCTCACTTCAATCTGATGCTCAAAAAAACAAGCCAAATCCTGTGATACTGGACAGGAAAATTCTTATTATCTGCACTTAGAGAAAAGTTAAGTGACTTGTCCAAAGTCATACACACAAAAGTAAGGATGAGACTAGAACATGAGAGAAACTGAATTCTAAGTCCCACCACATAAATTCTCAACAAATACTGAGTAGACACCTTCTACATTCATAACACTGTGCATTCATAACACTGTGCAAGGTTCGATGGGCTTATAGACTCATAGAGCTCCCAAAATCTATGATTTTATGACCACAGAGTTCTTCTGGTCCACTTCACTCATCAGAGTTTGTTAGATGGATAGTTTGAGTGGCAGCCCCCGGTCCTTCCCTATGAAAAATGTGGTTCAGACCTTCAATGATCACAGTATAAAGCAGAAAATTTATCATCTCCCTTATCATTAAGGGGAAAATTACTACCAGGGATGATCCCCAATTCTTCCTTTTATCCTGTGAGTTCCACCTACCAGTTCAAGTTAGCTCTTCCTAGAACTATCTTTTATAGGAACCATCACCTAGGATTATAGGATACCTCCACTGAGATGTCAGCTCCTGGGATGGGATGCTGAGGATTCACAGGGAATAATCTAGTCATTGAATAGTGAAGGAATCAGATGAAGGAAGTTCTGGGTTCAGCTTTTACTCTGGCATCATCTCACAGAATGGAAGTCAGTCACAGAATGACAGATTTAGTAGCCTCCGAGGTCACCAAATCCAACTCCCTCATTTTCTAAATGATGAAACTGAAACCCAGAGAGGTTAATTGATGTGGCTCAAATAATTAAGACCACAAGTATGAGAGCCAGGATTTGAATTCTGGTCCTATGTCAGCCAATCCAGTGCTATTTTCCCAAAAGCAGTGGTTTCCAAGATTTTTTGCTCCATGAATACACAACAAAATGTATTGCAAATTGCCACAGTAACTTTATATACTAATTATAATATCTTGCAATTATTTACTGTTTTGTTGGTGGTGGTGTTATTGTTGTTCAGTCATTTTAGTTATGTCCAACACTTTCTGACTCCTCTTGGGACTTTTTTGGTAAAGGTGCTGGAGTAGTTTGTCATTTCCTTCTGCAGCTGATTTTATAGATGAGAAAACTGAGGCAGATAGGGTGAGTCACGCGGCCAGCAAGTGTACAAGGTCACAGCAGAACTCATTCCAGAACCAGTGCTCTATTTAGCACCATTGGGTTGAACCCCCACCAAGAGGTTTGTCAACCACTAAACAGGAGCCACCATACCACATGCAGATTCTCCAGTGTGATCCTGGAAGCTGGGAAAAGTAAGATTTCCTAAGAACAAGTCTATTTTCTAGAAGGGAAGGGAGCAGCCTATTCAGGCAAGATTTAGATCTTCTCAGCTTGGTTTGGAGAAATTGTCTCATCTCTCTAACTGATCTGTAATTGTGCAGAGAAACAAGGCAGAGAGTACTGTCCAGGCTCAGATGGAGTGCCTTCTCTTTCCTTTCTGGATCCCTGCAGGGCACTGGTTCTTGCCTCTGGAGCATGGAGTCACAGCTTAATTGGTCATGGTATTGATGGGATAGTTGTTGAGGGGCACGGCCACTTCTACAGCTGTATCTGTAGTGACACGGGAACATTTGCGACTCCCTTTCATGCTCTGTAACTTCTCTGAAAGGTGTTTTCGGAATTTCTTGGTGAGGAAGCAGTAGATGACAGGGTCCAAGACACAGTTGATGCTCATGAGACAGAGGGTCACCTGGTGGATGTCATTGATACATTGATGCACACGGCTGTTGTCCTGAAAACCTATCTTCAGCTCTGCCACTGTCCAGGGCAATTGAATGATGTGGTGGGGCACAAAGCAGATGAAGAAGACAGCCATCACGGTACAAACCATCCAAAGTGCTTTCTGTTTAACATTAGCATTGCTCTGGGGCTGGAGAGGCTGAGCCAACAAGGTCCGGATAATGATTGCATTGCAGACCAGGATCACAAGGAAAACGATGAAGAAGCAGAACACAATGATGACATGAATGATAAGAACAGGGATGCTTCCCTTTTCATAATTTTCAAAGCAGCGGGTTACATTTTTCCCGCTGGTCTTCAGGAGAACAACGTTTGTCGAATCCAAAATGAGGAAATACAAGGCACACCCCACAATCACGACCCAGATGATCACGGACAGGATGATGCCCCGCCGACGAGTGGTGGATTGGGCTGCTTTGATGGGGTCTGTCACAGCCTGGAAGCGGTTATAAGTAATGACCCCAAGAAAGGCTACAGAACAGTAAGTATTAATGAAGAAGAGACAGCCTGCCACATTGCAGAGGAAGTTGGGTAGGATCCAGTCACCCTGGTTAAAATAATAGACAATCCACAAGGGCAGAGTAAACAAGAAGAGCAGGTCAGCCACTGTCAGGTTGACCATGAAGATCTTGATCTCATTTAATTTCTTGGCAGGGTTGAGGGTGATAAACACCCACAGCACATAACCATTAGAGATGATTCCCAGAACAAAGATGATACTATAGACAATAGGAATGAGGGTGTATCTGAATTCAGAATCTATCCGGTCAGAGTTCTTTTCATCCATCATTCTGAACAGGAGAGAGGCAGCTGACCACCACTTTTCTGGGCCTAAAAGATGACAAATTATTTTTTTTATTAATGATAGCATAAGAAGTTAAAAGTTCAAGTTTTAGACTCTCTTAAATATATGTATATAGATATAGATGTATACACATGCATATGTGTCTTATATATTTGGGTAGCTAAGTGACATAGCAGATAAGAGTGCTAGACCTGGAGTCAGGAGGCTCATCTTTCGGAGTTCAAAACCAGCCTCAGACACTTAATAGTTGTGACTCTGGGTAAGTCACTTAACTCTGTTTGCCTCCGTTTCTTATTTATAAAATGAATGGAAGAAGGAAATGGCAAACCATTCCAATATCTTTGCCAAGAAAACTCCAAACAGGGCCATGTAGAGTTAGATATAATTGAAAAACAACTCAACAAATTTATTATATATAAAATTATGTATGCTATAACTTGTATATAGCATATATTATATATAACAGACTGTGTGTATGTATGTATACATAAATACTTATGACCATATACATTTATATATATATGCACATAAACACATACATATATACATACATACAGACATCTATATATATTATATATAGATGTGTGTGTGTGTGTGTGTGTGTGTGTGTGTGTCTTTGACACCAGAGAAGGCTCAATGGAGAAGGGAGAGTGAAGGAAACATATTTGAAAAGGGAGATGGTCTAAAAACAAAAAACATCAATAAAAAAAAAAAATTTTTAAAGAAATTCAGGGAAAATGATTCTGAAATGTTGATGTCCTTTGGATAACCGATTTCTCTGAAAAAGAAAAATAAGTGCTATCTAAAGATACTCACATAGGAAATTCTTTAACAATATGATAATACAATATATTTTTTGTCAGTCATCTAAAAAAAAGGGTGAAAGTGAGGACTGACAAAAGACTATCAAGATTTAGCAGTAGAGATATCAGCAACAAGGGAGAGTTCAGTTTTAGCTCAATGCTAAGGTCAAAAGCCAGATTACAGAGCTTAGAAAAGAGGAAATGAAAGTTGAAAGTGTTGAGAACTTTTTCCAAGTTGTTTGGATGAGAAAGGGAATAGAGAGCTGTAGGAAGATACTTGGAATGAAGTTAAGATCTAGTGAAGACTTTAAAAAAAAAAAAATTGGACATGGGGCAAATATTAGTATAGTGGATAGAGCACCAGCCCTGAAGTCAGTAGGACCTGAGTTCAAATTTGACCTCAGACACTTAATGCTTCCTGGCTGTATGACTCTGGTCAAGTCACTTAATCCCAATTGCTTCAAGGAAAACAAAAAAAGATTTGGACATATTTGTAGACAGCAGGAAAGAATAAACTCATTAAGAAAAGACTGAAGATCAGAAAGGGAGGATGAGTCTGGGGAGAATAGGTTCAAAACATATGTGTCCTTGTTGAGAAGAGTCACCATTTCATCAGAGACTACATCATAAACCCCTGTGGTAGTAAATTGAGATCCCATTTTTAAGATTTATGTGATCTTCTTATCCCTCCCATCCCCAATATCTAGGGCAAACTTTGTTTAAATAGAATCTTACGAGAAAGTTATGAACTCTTTAGGGAAAAAGTTCTATTGTCCCTTCAAAAAAGAAGAAAGCTTCAAGGCCAAGGACATTGCCCTTGGTGATGGAGGAAATAAACTATTTGGAAGATAAAGAAAACTCCTTGAGCTAATTTGATTGTTTCCCCTACTCATCTAATCAGTAATTCAATTATTTGGCCTTCTCCTGTCACTCAGTCTCCCCCTTGTTGGAATGATCTTTCTCTATTTTTGTGATTATGTTAGTTTTAGCCCCAAAGAAGTTTCTGTAATACCCTAGCTTCTATAGGTATCCTATGAGTATATACTTTATACATATACCTATAGGTAATATTCCCTAAAGATATAAGAGACATAAGAATGAAGAACCAATGTTATGCTTACATCCTTGTGTGAAACATTATTGAGGGGTGTCAGAAGTGAGATTTTTTCTACATAACAAGACTAAGCTGGTAAGCCAGCTTTCTTTGGTGTCAAAATCTCATCTGGAGAGTTGCAACCTCTCAATTTGTGTATTTGCCTTCTTTTCTTTCTCAGATAAAACTAACTCTTCCAAGAAGGGCTCCTACAAAGAGTAATGACTTCCCTCCCTGGAGGAAGTAGGCAAGAGTGGGTAGCAAGGGGGAAACAAGAATTAGTGGTGACTCAGGCTCCTGGGAAAGCATTGCTAAATGGATTGGCTTTAGGGAAGGAAGAGGAGGCAGAAGCAAGGGTGTGGTACACATCTTGTTTTGGGGAAGTTGGGCAATTTTTCAAATTCTCCCTTTTTTAAAAGTCACTTTCCTATGTTTTGTCTCCTAGTAAATAACTACCAACCTGATCCTTCCTAGCAACTGTACCTGACCACTCTTTTTTCTAAGTACAAATACAATCCACTACATCCTACCTGCAGCCTTCATCCTAGAGCTACTTCCTGCCCTGCAGTCCTGTTTGAGATACACACATGCACCACATATACATACACACCACGCCACCATGTACACAAATAACTTGTCACATATTCCTCCAACCAACTCTTGTACCAAATGAGAGATAGTTGTTGCTCAACTTCTGTATATTCCCACAAATTCATTGCCACAATGCAACTTTACACATGAGATATTTCAGCAAAACTGGAAGGGAACTTAAAGCAAAATATTTTAGAGCTGGAAGGGCCCTTAGAATATAGGATGTCAGAGTTGGGAGGGTCTTAGAACACAGAATATCAGAAATGGGAGAGTGTTATGGGCCAGAACTCGAAACTTGAAATAAAGGATTCTTATAAGGTACTAAGTCACTGGAATTGATAGAGACAACAGTTATCTAATTTAGCATGGTTCAGTATTATTGATTTAATCCTACAAGGAGATGTACTAAGGTACTAAGTGGAATTGAGGAGACAATAGTTAAATATAGTTTAGCATTGATTTAATCCTACAACAAATAATGGTTTTCTAGTGATATAATGATTGGTTTATACTCAGTGTACAGCATATAAGCAAGAAGCTCTCAGAGCCAAAAAACAACAAGTGCACTAGAAGCTCTTGGAGGCTAAGACAGATTCATTCCATCTTCCACCTTTGTGGTGGCTGGAGTCTGAAGCACAAACCTTTGGATCTGGAGAGATTCATGGAGCAGGAGCTCAAGCTCTCGGAACCAAGGAGAGAGACAGGCCTCTAAGAAAGTTAGCCGGGCCCCAGGAAAGGAGACACAAGACTTGGAAAGAGACAATAAAGGATTTGGACTTTTTAACATCTGGCTGCATTTGTGGTGATTACTGAACTGAAACAAAGGCTGCCTCCAGAGACCCCAAAAAAAACCCCAACAGAGAACATTACATTTTAGAGAGAACATTACAGGAGAGCCCTTAGAATATAGAATGTCAAATCTGAGACAAAATTATAGAAATCAGAGAATGTCAGAAGTGGAAAAGTCTTTAGAAGAGAAGTCAGAGTAGCTTGGGATGGGGCCTTAGAATAGAGAATGGTAGAACTTAAATAACTTTAAAATGCACCAAGCCAAATCTAACTTGGAAATTTGGGTTTTTCAAAATTCCACTTGGGACTTTTAAAAACATAATGGGAAAGGTACGTTCTTGGACAACAACTAATCTGGAAAAGATGAGAAGGTTTTGGTGGCCTATAAGGTAAATATGAGTCCACAGTGTGATCTACCAACTAAAAAAGTAAATTATTATGTTGTACTAAAATCCAGACTATAAAAACTCCCTCTCAACTTTTGTTTTGCCCCACCTGCAGTCCTGTGCTTCTTACTGACCACTACATCTAGGAGTAACTAAGGATGAGGATGATGTTAGCTAACCTTTCTAAGAACATTAGGGTTTAGTAAGTGTTTTGCCTATGTTATCTGACTTTTCAAATGAGAAAAGACAAAAATGGTAGGGGAGGGACATTGAGAAGACAAAAAATTCATATATACTAAGAATAGAGCTGGAAGTTCATTTGCCTGTTCTGGAAATTAATTTATAATTAAGTAAGAAATTAGAAAATTATTCATACCTTGTGACCCTATGATCTCACTTCTAGGCACATATCCAAAGAGGTCAAGTAAATAAAGTTCCATCATGCCAAAAATATTCATATGAATACTATTTCAGGCAATGAAAATAACATATTTGAATCTGATTCCAGGCCATTTGCAAGATTCAAGAAACTATGAGAAAACTTATTTGAAGTTACATAGAGAGAAAGCACAACTAGAAGAATAATATATACAATAATTATAAGGCACATGAAAATAACCCCGAAAGCACATGAACTCAAGTTTCGAAAAAATGATCAACACTAATTCTAGAAGGCTGATGCTGAAACATGTTCTCTACTCTAGAGTCAGGAAGGACCAGAAATCGAATCCTACTTTAGACGTGGTCTAGCTGTGTGACCCTGGTCAAATCACTTCCTCTGCTTGGCTATTTCCCCAGCTGTAAAATGGGAATAATAATAGCACCTGCCTCCCAGGATTTCTGGAGGATCAAATGAAATAATATGTGAATTTTCTTGCAAACCTTAAAAGGCTAAATAAATGCAAGCTACTTATGAGGATGATTATGGTTATTATTTCTATCATCATTATGTAATCATAAAGTCACATAAGTCATTAGAAGCAGGATTTAATTCCAAGTAAGTCTCCAATTAGTTAATGTCTTTCCTAAAATGAAGTGCTCGGAACAACTGCAAATGTGAGCAGAGCAGAACAGAGGGTGGTGACTGGGGTGTTGATAACTGTCTGAAGTCACACAAGTCATTTTTATTTCCATCTCTCACTGGTTTCTGAGTATGTCATAGGCCACAATTTTCCACACCTTTTCCCTACAGACTCTCCTTAGTTACATCTCTCCCAATCTATAATTGTGCTTTTGATTTTTCTAAACTCCCATGAAAACAGACATTTATCCCCATTAAATATAACCTTATTAAATTTGACTAACCTGTTGTATCTTATTAGCATTCCCTAGCCTGAAGTCATTTTCAGCTTTGACAAGCATGCCCCATCTTTCTTCCCCCAAAACACATCTCATGTATTATTTCATTTGATTCTCATAAAAATTTTGAGAGAGTGCTATTGTTATTTCTATTTACAGTTGGGTAAACTGAGGCAGACAGAAGTTAAGTGACTTGCCCAGAATCACACAGCTAGACAATGTCTAAAGCAGGATTTCAGCTTTGGTCCTTTTTAACTTCAGAGTCAAGAGTTAAAGTTTCAGCACCAGCCTTCTGGAATTTGTGTCAGTCATTTTTAAAAAACATATTCATGTTCGTGTGCCTGTTGAGGTTTTTTTATATGCATTATTGTCTAGAGAATCCCAGAATGGGGCACAAGAATGGCTTAATTTATAATTAAGAAATTAGAAAATTATTCATACCTTGTGACCCCCTATGATTTCACTTCTAGGCACATATCCCAAAGAGGTCAAGTAAATAAAGTTCCATCATGTCAAAAATATTCATATGAATACTATTTCAGGCAATAAAAATAATAATCTACCCATACCTAGGGACTATAACTCTAGGAACCTTGAAAGCTATCTATATCTCCCCATTTTACAGTTGAAGAAACTGAGGTTCAGAAAGCTAGAAACACCCTTGCCTAAGCTTACAAAGGTAGTAAATCAGGATTTGAACTCAGATGCTCTTACTCCTAAACCAGCCCTCTTTCCACTGTACCAGATTGTTTATGTCATTTGAGATCACACAGGTCACCAAGATTGAACCCAAGTTCTTTTACTTGCAATTACATATTCTAGATGGTATAGGGGATAGAATACTAGTGCTAGAGTCTGGTAAATCTGAGTTCAAATACAATCTTAGACAGAACTTAGACTATCAGATTCCCATAATGCAACAAGATCCCATCAGTCTTGAAACACACCTCCTTGCACCTTCTGCCCTGGAGGCCCCTCCCTCCCTTTGACTGGAGAAGGTGGAAAGTGAAGGGTGGACAATGAAGAGCTCTTAGAAGGCTTTCCATGTAACAGGGTCACCCAGGGCAACCATCTTATCATTTACCATCCTCTGCACTCCTCTGGGTATCATTATTCCACCATACAGGTATCTTTCCTTTCCCCTCCCTCACTTTTTAGCTTCTTTTTAAGTGTTGTGTCACACAATTAGATTATAAATTCCTTGAAGACAGAGATTTGCCTTTTGTCTTTTTTGGTATTCCCAGTGTTTAGCACAGTGACTGGTACATAGGAGGTACTTAGTAAATGTTTATCATTGACTAACAATTAGTTCTGTGTCTCTGGGCAAATCACTTAATCTATCAGTCTCAATTTCCTCAATTACAAAATGAGAATAATAATACCACCTATTCCCCATGGTTATTGTGAGGATCAACTGAGATAATAACTCAAAAGCAAGAAGATCTGCACTTAGTAGGAGCTTAATGAATGCTTATTTCCTTACTTCTTTCCATCTTACTATATTGCCTCCATTGCCTCTTTCTTGAAGGAACAATATTATTTATTCTCTGGGTAACTGAGGTTAGAAGTCAGGATTTAGAGTTGTAATAACAATCTCCTCTGTAAACAACCCTTAACAGTTCTGACAAGCTGAAAAGACTTTTGCTCATAGGCCTGGCAACTGAGTTGTCCAAGAACCATACCAGAGGACTGACACCAGGCAATGGTTATTTTTGATCACAGCTACTACCAAATGGAGGGGCTGCAATCTGCATCATTGGAGGGTGTGCCTGCATTAAGAAAAGTAGGAATCTATTAAAGTATTCATATATATAAGGTAGCTAGGTGGTATAGTGGATAGAGCACTGGTCCTGGAATCAGAAAGTCCTGAGTTCAGATGTGGCCTCAGTCACTTACTAGCTACATGAGCCTGGAGAAGTCAATGAACCCTGGTCTGCCTCAGTTTTCTTATCCATAAAATGGGTATTATTAATAATAGCATCTACCTCCCAGGGTGGTTGTGAGGATAAAACAAAATAATACTGTAAAGCACTTTACAAATCTTAAAGTGCTATAAAATTGCTAGCTATAATTATTAATTCTTCAGAAAAAGAACCCAAGTTTTCAGGCCTCCGAGTAAATTTCTGAGAACCTATTTCTCAGGACTTATGAGTGAAATTTTATCCTGTACTTTTATCCTGGTACTTTTATTCCAAATCCCTTTGCTGTCTCACTTCCTATTATCCATGGAAGGGGAAGGTGATGGTCCTTAGTAGGCAGGGTCCCAGACCTGACTTTAAATCTTGTTTCCAACACTTCCCATCTGTGTGAGCGTGGATCCGTCACAAGCTCTCCAAACATTATCTTCCTCATTTGTAAAATGGGGATAATAACACCTGGATTGCTTTCCTCTCTGGGTTAGTGCAAGACTCAAATGAGATAATGTTTGTAAACAGCCTTATAGGCCTTATATAAATGACAGCTCTTCTCATTTTAGGGGTAGTGATCTTGTTGAGGTTAGGAGGGGTCTGGATTTCTCCTTCTGGGTGACAAATATTGCTGACTGATGAGATGTTCTGCCATAGCAAAGACTAGCTGGGTGAGAGCTCCTCAGGAGTGGTCCTGTGATAGGGAGGGAGACCCAGATTAGATTATTTATTTATTCAACAGAAACATAGTAAATACCTATTAGTTTCTGAGGGCAGTTCTGGACACTGCAGGATGAAAAGACATCCAAGTTCTTTACTATCAAAGAGTTTACAATCTATAATATTTGCAAGTTACATCTACAATGTTTACAATTTATGATCTACAATATTTGCAATTAAGATATATAATGTTTACAATTTACAATCTACAATGTTCATAATTTATAATCTACAATGTTTCCCAATTTACTAGCTACAATGTTTGCAACTTAAAATCTATAGTGTTTACAATTTATAGTCTATAGTTACTATTTATAATCGACAATGTTTACAATTTACTATCTACAATGTTTACAATTTGCTATCTACAATGTTTGCAGTCTACAGTGAGAGATAATTCAAGGGAAAGCGGGAGAAGGGCTGAACCTGATTTCATTGATGTGGCAAAGTCCTAGATGAGGAAATTCCCTCCACTCATACAGGAAGGCAACCTTCTCTTTAACTTGTATTCTCAGAGTTGCCCAGAGTCAAACAGCTCTTTTCCTTTCCTGGAAATCTCTCAAGAGAGTTGGAGACACTAAGACATTTTCTCATAGTCTCCTATCTTCCCTCATCCATCAACCCTAGATTTTCTTGGGTCCAAGAGCCATTCTCTACCTCCTATGTCATACCACTCGGACATAAGTCAGGTGAGATAAATGCAAATAAATGCAATAAAATTAAATAAGCGCACTTTATTACATTGGTCAAGTGCAACAAAAATTAGAATACAAGCCACCAAAAAAAAAAGAATTAATGTCATAGCAATGCAGAGAACATAGCCCCAAAGTCGAGATGTAGAAGAGACCCCCCACCCATCCCTTGGCAGAGGTGGTAGGCATCCTTTAGTGTTGTACCTTGTACACATTTTCATTTTTTTTTTCAATGTATTGATTTGTCATACTGATTTTTCCTTTTTTTGTCTTTGACAGAAATATTGTTTGTTATAGAGAATAGCTTTCTGGGAAAAGAATAGGGAGGGATCCTAGAGGAAATTTTCGTGATGTTAAAAAACAATAACAACCTTATTTTTATCACAAGAAACATAAGTACAAAAGAGGAATATATAAAGTTCTCTGATCTCACAGAAGAGAGGTCAGACCTAATGGGGGAGGGGAAGATCAGGGGAAGTTTCATGAATCATGGGGTGCCTGAACTCTAGTTTGAAGGATTGATTGATAGGCCAGGAAAAAGCCAAGTTAGAAGGGTGGAGCATCTCAGCAAGAAAAGGGAACAGGGGTGACGTGGGGTCTGCAGCCTGAGGGAGATGGGGAAGAAGGGGTTTTCTCCATTAATGGGGAAACCAGGAGAAAGATGGAGCTTTAGAAGACCCCATAAGTGGTCTGACGGTGGGGTCATGTGGCCAGCCCAGCAGCCAAGAATTAGAGAAGACCCAGAATCCTCGCTTCTTGTGGCAGGGCTAGAGGAACAGGGTCCAGGCCCAGTGCCAGTAATCATTTTAAACAGAGTTGGGCAAGGAGGGGCAGCCCACAGCACTCAGCTTAACACAAGGAGACTTTTCCTGCTGGACCAAACTCACCAGACTCTCAGACCTCAGTCCACCACTCATCAGGGCCTCATAAATATTAATGGGAAATTAGAATGATGTTCAGGCAACTCTGCAGTATCAGCAGCATCATTTTTCCCCCTCCTGAAAGCAATACTTGGTACATTTTTTCCTATTCTACATTCCTAGCTCTTTGCTTCTTTCTCTTAAGAAAAAAAAAAAAAAAGAGAGACATCAAGATGCTGTTCTAAAGTACAGGGTTAGAGTAGAGCAATGTACTGAAACCATCTCCAGAGTTGATTGGGAAGACCAATGGCATTCACTGCAATCCTGAATAGGGACAGATCAGCCCCAAAAAATATTTGAGATGGAAGGGGGCAGGGAAGTGAGACAAGCATTAGGGACCAAATGGGATGGGTTGCTTTGAGTAATAATTTCCCCATCACTGGGAGTATGCAAGTGAAATCTGTATGAGCAAAGGTGAGGTATGTTGCACAGGGAATCATGCACAGCCATGATGCATAATCAATTTGGTATGATTTCAACTAGATAATGTCTCAAGTTCCTTCTGAAGTCTAATGATTCCAGAACATTTGTGGAAAGACCCCAGTATCCATTGGAAGCAGATGGAAGAATTGGGGCCATTGGATCTGGAGCCAGAAGAGACATTAGAAGTTATCTAGTTCAACCCTTCTGCCATTTAACAGATGAGTAAACTGAGGACTGGGAGAGGTCAGCTGAGCTGTTCCAAGTCACACAAGGTCCAGTCAGAGGAGGGATTTGAATTCAGATGCCAGAGCTAATGGGTAGAGAGGTCACAGAATAGAGAACGAATACAGCCTGACAATGGAATTGTAAAATTTTTTATCAGGAAAATGGAGATAGGAATGGGGAGCGACCCACCTCCAAATTTTTAGTCCTTCCTTTGACCAATGTGCTTGAGAGGCATTCAGGTCCCTCTATGGAGATAGGAGAGGTGGGGGCAAAAGAGATTTTTAATAAGGCATTTAGGGCAAAATGGGAAGAGGCAGCCTCCTTCCTGGAGAAAGTGGCCTTAGAATCAGCTGCCTAGTTTCTAATTTCCATCCTTTGTTAAGTGTGTGTTCTTGAACAAATTGTCTTATCACCCTATGTCTTGGCTTGCCCCTCTGTCTAGTGTGTGTGTGTGTGTGTGTGTGTGTGTGTGTGTGTGTGTGTGTGTGTGTGTGTGTCGTGTCTAATGTAAGTATTATAATACTTCCACTGCTTCTCTCCTAAGGCTGTGAGGAAAAAGCTTTATAATGAGGAAACAGAGATGGAGATTCCAGAGCCACTGGCGACTCAACCACTATGAATTCAAGGACTTTGAAATAGTGGAAGATCCCTACTGAAATGTCCCTGGGCTAATCAGATTTCCTGCTGCTAATGAGGCCTGCCACTCAAAGAATCAGAGGTCACATGGATACTCCAAGAACAGATTTTATCTCCTTAACAGTTCCCAGGTCTCTTTCTGCCAATAGCCCATTATCTGTTTGTTTCGTGTGGTCCTTGTGTCTGAAGGGCATGAGGAACTGGGAAGTTGGGGACTTAAGCTCTCCATCAAAGGGTATTGAACTCCATAAGAGACCTCAATCTAACCTGTGCTTGTGGTTCAGTCCCTTACTTCTCCTTGGCTTTTCTTCCTAGAAGGAAGCTTGGAATCCATCTAATGCAGGGGTTCTTAGCCCCAGGTTCAGAATTGTTTTGTTTTTTAAACTATTTTAATAGAACTAGTTTCCTTTGTTATCTGATTTATTTTATTTTATTATGCATTTTTAAAAATGTCATTCTCAAGGGTCCACAGGCTCCACCTCTGTTCAAAGGGGTCTATGAAACAAATCTGCAGGTCTGATCTAACACCTTCATTTTAATAAAGAGAGAGAAGCAAAACCATTTTTCCAAAGTCACACAAATAGCACTTATGAAATAAAAAGGTGAGATTCAAACTCAGCTCCTTGGATTCAAGATTCAGTAGTCTTTCTAAGATAATGCCATCCGTACTTTTAATCTCATCCTATGGTTCTAAGGAAAGTACTTTGGAAACAAAAACTGCTGTAATTGTTGTTGTTCAATCATGTTTGATTCTGCATGTCCCCACATGGCAAAAACACTGGAGTAGTTTGTCATTTCCTTCTTCAGTTAATTTTGCAGATGATGAAATTGAGGCAAACAGGGTTAAGTGATTTACTTAGGGTCACACAGCTAGAAACTGTCTAAAGCCTGATTTGAACTCAGGAATAGTTGATTCTGATTCCAGATCCAGCACTAATCTACCTAACAAAACCCACAATCCCTTAAATGAAAACACTAAAAGATAATAATGGGACTTTAATGAATTACCAGGTCCAATCTTGACCACTAAAAACAGGGCAGGGGCTGAATTAGATGAATTCTAAGGTCCCATCCTTCTCTAAAATTATGATCCTGTAATCTTGTCTATAGAGAGGTAAGGAACTCCAGGGACAACATGATATATATTCTTTTAGATCCAGTGGCTTTGTTGGTGAGTTGTGCTTTACTGGGGGTTTTTTGTTACAAAAAAGGGTTCAAAAACTTTTTTTTATAATAAAAAGAGCTCAATATGATAGAAGGGAGGAACACATCAGAAAATGATTATGTATGGTATTTTTTCAAATTAATTTTTTTTCAGGGTCACACAGCTAGTAAATGTTAAATGTCTGAGGCTGTATTTGAACTCAGATCCTCCTGACTCAAGGGCCAGTGCTCTATCCATTGCCCCAATAAAACATTTTTTAATTGCTTTGAAGATTGTAAGTCAATATAGAAAGGTGAGCTCATTATTATTCTTTGCAACTACATTCTCTTCCCCCTTCATCCCAGCATCTTCTCCTCCCTTGGGATTCCCAGCCCAAAGGTCTTTCATATATACACTGTTCTAGGACCACAGAGTCACTGATCTAGAGCCAGAAAAAAGTCTTGGAGGTCACCTAGTGCAACTCTCTTGTTTTTATAGAGAAGAAAATCAGGACCCAAGTTGATTAGGTGAATTACTGAAGATTATCCAGACAGTAAATGTCAGTGGTAGGATCTGAATCAACGTCCTCCAACTCCAAAGATTCTCTTTCCATTGTATCACAGTATTTGGGTAGACCAATCATACCCACTCCCTATATTTAACAAAGAAAAGCTTACAAGGAATCCCATTATATCTTGACTCCAGCTTGGAATCGGTTCCCAGATACAGTCACAATGGCTGACTACCCCCTCTTCAGGGTCCCTGACAAGAAGTCCCTGATAACAAGAAGTTGGCAGATGGTGTTATAAATGATCTATGCTGCTTTGGACACTAATCCTGGGGGGAAAACTGAGAGGTGGGTTTAAGAAGCATCTTTCCTCCCTTCTAGTGAAGTCTGACCCAGCCAGCTGGGTTCTCTGGTCTTTGTCATTGGATCCAGAGCTGGAAGAGACCTTACAAGTCATCTAGTTCAACCCCTCTGCCATTTAACAGATGAGTAAACTGAGGGACCAGGGTAGGTCCTTATGGCAGAGAGTAGAGGCACAGAACTTGGGGGAGTTCAGAAAAGTGGAGAAATCTCTTTCTTTCTCTGATCCTGGAAGAGAAAAAAAGTCTTTTTCCTTAGCCAATCTCCAAGTTTGAGCTCTTCTGAGTGGGAAATGGAGGGAGGTCTGTGGGAGAGAATTGGTATCTTGCAAATGCAAAAAAAATAATAATAATAAATAATATCTTTGATCAAACTGGAGTTACATCCTTCACCTCAAATGTATTTACAAATTCTTATATTTCTTTGATTTGAGGCAAATATGCTTGTGATTTGTCCAAGATCAAAGAGCTAGTGTCTGAGGTCAGATTTGAACTCAGGTCCTCCTGATTCCAAAGCCTGTCAGATTTTTTTTTTTCCTCAGCAGTTAGGGTTAAGTGACTTGCCCAGAGTCAGACAACTAGGAAGTGTTAAGTGTGTGAAACCAGATTTGAACTCTGGGGGTCTATTGGCTGGGTCGAGGGAAACCCTGAGGGATTAGCCCTCCTAAATTTGTTTTTGGTGTGGACTGCTATTGACCCCAACGATAAAAGACTTTTCCTGAGAAGGCTCTCGGGTGGCTGAGGGGGAGGGGGAGGGAGAGGCCGCACATGAGGGTAACAAAGGGACCTCCCCCGAGGTATAGCAGTCCAACAATTTGTATCAGGATGTTAGTTAGGGAATTCAAGACTGGAATGAACTTCCCAAATATAAAAAGTAAAGGATTTATCTTAAAAAAAAAAAAAAAAAAAAAAAAAAAAATGAAGAAAACTGGAATATCCCAGGACTATTTGGGGATATCAGACTTAAATCTGTATGTAAAAGGTGAAAATAGAACTCTGCATCTGTCTGTGTGTGTATGTTTGTCTGCTTTGCATTCTGTTCTGTATTAAAAGTTAGCAAGGTTGTAAGAGATAAGACTTCGGCGTCTGTGCGACCAGCTTAGAAAATATCAGGCTGAATTGTGGGAATTGGAATTCATTCAGAGTAGTAATTCTTTCAGAGTGTCTCAGAATGTATTGGTAATTTGGGAACTAGTTGAAATCCTGAACCCTAAATTCAGGGCTGGTGCTCTATCCACTGCATCAGCTAGCTGCCCCTGCCTGTCAGATTCTTATATTTCAAATTAATGGTGCCAGACTGGAGATATACAGTTAGCATCCAAAGGATGATGCACATGGTTCATTTGCCATATTATAAATTTGTGGATCTTTCAAATATTTTTCTTAGGAGCTTAACAAATTAGAATGGAATAGTTTAAAAAGAGAGAGAGAGAGAATTGGTATCTTGTACAGTGAAGAGCCTTGGACCAGAACTGGAAGAAGGATGGGTGGGAGTCCCATTAATTCTGGAACCTAAGTTTTACTTCTCCAAATCTGTTTTCTCTTCTATACAATGGGGATGATACTGCCTCACAGATATCTTGTAAATTAAGTGCTTTATAGCCCATAACTAGAAATATGAGTAAATAGAATTTTTATTATGAAGAAGGAAGAGGCTCAGAAATAATGACATTGCTTTCATCTGGGCTGTTGAGAACTCTGATGGCTGTTAGCAATTGTTCTCAGAGCCAGGACCATGCCCTCTTACATAGCTCTGCATTTTTTCCCAGAGAAAAAAGCAGAAATTTTCAGTCCATTTTCTTTTCACATATTGGCTTAGATTATCTGTATTCTAAAGTCCTTTGACTTCCATATTCCACATTCCCAGGCCACTTCCAAGGGTGCTAAGGAATGGTTTTCTAAGTATACATCCAGACCTCCTGGACCAGCCCCAGTCCATCTCTACTCTCTATCTAGGAAAGAAGGACATCATCTCATTCTTCTCTCCAAAATCAGTCCAGTGAGGAGTTGCTACCTCCCTTTTGGGATGTCTGAGTGATCAAGGAAAAGGATGGAGGAGTCAATCTGCTTCACACTTTCTGTTCTAACATTCTTCTTCACCAGCGGTTCAAAGCTGAAATGGTCAATCTCCCCACCCCACCCCATAGCAAACCTTACTGAAAGAGTTCCCTTCTGATCTGCTAAAAGGTGGTGAGCCCAGCCTGCCAACAGGAAGACAGAAGTTCAAATCAACCTCACAGACTTTCTATGGAAGAGGAAAGGAGGCAGAAGGCAGGAGACTGAAGATGTGCATTCACTTTAGTATCTCTAGCTTGCTGGTGAGAGACACCCTGGGAAAGGATCACTAAATTACAAAGCTGTGGATCCTGGGAAATTTATTGAACCCTGCCTCAATTTCCTCAACTGGAAAAAGAGAAAACTAATAGCACCTGCCTTCCAGGTTGTAATGAGAATCAAATGAGATGATGTTTCTAAAGAGCTCTGAAAGGTTGAAAATGCTTTATAAATGGTAACTATGGTTATTTTTACTACCATCTTAAAAATCAGAGTTCTCAGCTAGCAAGGCCCCCAGTCTGGGATGATGGAGAATGCTGGGGACCGGGGAGGTAGGGAATGGTGGAACTATCAGGAAGCACATACTCCTTTAGTATCACTGATTTTCTTACTGATGAGAGGCTCCCTGAAAAGGAAGGGACCACAGAAACCACAAACATCCCATATCACCTTATCTCCTGCACAACTTATGCTGTTCAGACATTCTTCTCAGAACCCTGAGAACCCCCTCCTTCTGAGATCTTTCCTTTTCACCTTTGTTTCACCCACTACCAATTAAATCAAACTATTCACTGTACCAGCAGGATGAGAGCCAGCCCATTAGTTATGAGCCGCATGGATCTCCTCCATCTCTCACCATCACTCTTTGGGACTGAGGCAAGTTAGTTCCCTGGACCTATCTATCTTGGACTCTCAGGAGCAAGGACCCCAACACCAGTAGGATTGGAAATACAGTTTCTCCAAGAAGCCAAAGTATTAAAGACCTCTGACTGGTCTCAAGGGAGGGTTCTAATTCTGCTTGACTTTGGCCAAGGCACTTCCTCCCCCAAGTCTCAGTTTCTTTCTTTAAAGATATTGGCTCTTTAAGGTCTCTTCCAGTTCTGATATTCTGTGTTAATAATAAGTGTAACTGAAAATTTAAAAATATAAAATAAAAGTAGTGGCCAACACTTAAAGAGTTATTTATGGTTTGCAAAATGCTTTATAACCATTACCTCATTTGATCTTCATAGCAACCCTGGGAGTTAGGTGGTATTTTGATTTCCATTTTATAAATGAGGACAACTGAGATTCAGAAAGGTTAAGTTCTATGTCCAAAACCACATTGTTAGTGTTTAATTGTAGGATTCAAACACAGAGCCTTTCTGTTAACAAGCCCAGATGCTTTACTACATTGCCTCCACAACCTGTATTCTAAGGTTCTTTCCAGCTCTGATATTCTGTGTTCTAAGAGTCCTTTCAGTATGACATTCTGTATTGTAAAGACCATGACAGCTATGACATTCTGTGTTCTAAGATTTTTTCCATGTGTGACATTCTGTATTCTAAGGTTCCGTATGTATGATATTCTGTCATACATAAGGGCCATCCCAGTTCTAACATTCTCTTCTATGGTTCTTTCTAGCTCTGATATTCTGTGTTCTAAAATCCTTTTGAGCTTATATCTTATGTTCTAAGGATCCTTACAGCTCTAGTACTTTCTGATTTTATGGTCACTGATACAAGCCTCCTGGGCAAAATAGGACTATTCCTTGCCACTAACACCTCTGAAAGGCAACTCAACATTCTCCCAGGCTCTTAATTCACTGCTCTCCCTCTTCTCTGTGAGAAGATCCTAGAACAGCTAGAAAGGCTATTCCTGAGAATAACCCTTTGACTGGAAGGCTGTGAGTGAGCAGTTTTCATGCACTGTTTCACATTGGGGAACACTTGGCTTCCTGGACTTGGATATAGGGGGACCTTTCAAACCATTTCATAAACTGGATGGGATTTTAGAAATCATCCTGTTCAATCCCTTCCTGTTACATACAGGGAAGTTGAGGGTAGGAGAAGGAGAAGGGACATGTCCAAGGTCTCACAAGCTTAATGGTTGAAGTGAGAGCATACTCTATGTTCCTCCTGGCATCTGGGACTCTTTTCACCACATTCCACCCAAAGCCTTCCTAGCATAGGCTATATTCTCTTTCCCATACTGGAGGATCACTACTTCAAAAGCAGGGATTTGAGGGTCCTTTCTCCCCCATCCCAGTACTAAACTAGAGACTGGATTTTACAGAGAAGAGCTCCTGAAAACTAAGCTATCACTACTGGCTGCTTTGCCCCTTGGAAACCAGTGACCAGGCTGTGTCAATCCAACCATTGAGCCAGCCCTAACAGGTTTCCTGTGGAAGGGAGAATGAACAGTGCCTTGGATTGAGTGAACCCATCACTCATACATCCCATGTTTAACTGGTTGCTCTCAGCCAAGACTATTTATCCTCTGGTAGGGGGCTCAAGAGACAATGAGATTCTATCAATTATTTAACAGTTTATTTAAGCCTTACTATGTGCCAGACAGTATAGGAACCTGGGAACCAAAATCCCTGGGTTCTAGTCCTGGCTCTTCCACTGAGTAACCCTAATTAAGCAAGCCATCTCTCCAAGCTCCCTATGCAAAGTGAAGGGTTGGGCTGAGTGACCTGGGAAGGCCATCCCTTTCAGATGTAATATTCTATTCTGGGGGGGGGGGGGGGGGATGGCTCTCCAAGTCCCATGGATCAAGGAGGGAAGCTGGGTTTGGCCCTCTCTTGTGGTAGCACCTACAAATGGGACCAACACTCCAAGAGAAAAAGGATTGGGCTCATGGCAAAGAAAGAAGTGGGGGCATAGGATGGGTGAGAGATGATGGCTGCAGCCTAGGGACCTAGAAGTAGGTAACCCAGGTAGATGGTTGAGCTGAGAAGCAGACTCTACATTCCCCCAGGATCTGAGACTCTTTCACCACATCCCACTCAAAGCCTTCCTAGCATATGCCTCTGTCATGGGGGCTCCTGAAAATCTATGATGGAGCTCAAGATTTCTTACCCTACCTTTCACCCCAGACCCTCTATTAACATCTATTCCTATCCATTATATAAGGCTTATTATTATATATTTTACATATATAGTTCCTATAGTTTCTGCAGTCCTACCTCCCCTATTGAATCAGGCTGGTAGCTACTTTTCCCAGAGAGCAACCACATGAGGATTTAGGACAAAGACATTACGATGGCTAAGACTCACTGCCCAGCAGTCCCCACCTGCCTTCATCTGCTCTCCACCTTCCCCTCACCTCCATCACCCTGGGAATAAAAAGACATCCTCCTCATGCTTCAGGATCTCCCCCCTGAGTCTCAGCAGGGATCCGGAGCCACACCCAGCCCCAGCCTGACCCACCTAGACCCAGAATGACTAAGTCCTCATGGAGGAACCTTGCAATTCAGGATTCTTTCTGAGAATGGCTCCAGATGTTGTTATTGGTCTGAGGTGGGCACCAGGTTGGAGACAGTGAAATGAAGGTCATACTATCCCTTGTCAACCTGAGGGATCTGGAACTGGAGTCATCCCAGCCTTCCTCCCCTTTTGCCTTCCAAACTCAAAACCCAAACAAGTTACCTCTTACCAGAGCAGGAGCAGACTCAGGTCCCTGGTATCCTCTCAGCCAGTCAGCTGTGGCCCCAGCCCAGGCTCAGACTCAGGCTGAAAACTGTAGAAATGAGGAAACAGTGTATCATGACCAAGTCATCCCCAGTGAGGAAACACTGTGACCTTAGAGAGCCTCCGCACAGATGGCTGAGCTGTCAGCTCATGGCTGGCTCCACCACAGACAGACTCTCTAGCCTAGTGCTGGAGCAAAGGTGACAGGGAGATCAGGATGTTTGAAAGGAGGTGGGCGGGAGGGAGACAGAAACAGAAAGGCAGAAAGAGAAAAGAGAGCAAAGACTGAGAAATCAGGAGAGGGTGAGGAGGTGGAGAGAAAGGAGAAAGGGAGAGGAGGGAGAAGAGAGAAAAGAGTCAGGAGAGAGGAAGAAGAGAGGAGAAGGGAGGGAGGGGGGAAAGAGATAAATGAGGGGAAGTAAGAAATAGAAGGGGAAAGAGAAGGAAAGGAGAAAAAGATGAGAGAAAAGAAAAGTAACACCAGGAAGAGCAGAGATTAAAACAGCTTTTAAGGAGAAAGAAAAGAAAGGGAGAAAAAGCCCAAGCTGGGTTAGGTGTCCCAGGAGGCAAGGTGGAGCTTAGCCTTTGACACCCATGTGGGTGGGGACATGGGAAGGTTTCAGGAGTGTCTCAGGAGTAGGAAAGAGCTCCAAGCACCCAGTTTTTTCCAGACTTCCAGTCCAGAGGCAAGGCAGCTAGGCTAAGGATGTAAATCCTAGAATGCTGGCTCCCTGCCTGGTCCAACCCCTCACCAATAGAAGATCTGCCTCTACCCATTTGAGCATTAGTAACCCATTCTACATCATGAATCTTGACTTCTCTGTCCTTCTTTGCCAACGCTATTTCCCTTGCACTTCTCTCCCCCCACCAAAAAAACAAAACAAAACAAAATAAACCCAACACATTAACTCTGAGAGCCAGTGTTTGCTCAAACAGTACAAACATCCTTTAGTAGAAGCATTAGCACTATAGAATAGGAAGGGAAATCTGCTGCCAACACAAAACCTGGCACTGGGCTTAATTCAGCAAGTGGTCTCGGATTGTATGTGGCTTTGAACGCTCTCTGCCTGGGACTTTGACGCTCCCAATCTCAGCCTTCTGTTTCCCTGGTAACAGCCAGGAGACCCACTGCTACAACCTGAATAGGCAGGCGAGGAAAATGGTCTCTGTGATGTCTTCAATGTTTGTTTCCTTGGTAACAGTCAGGAGACCCACTGCTACAACCTGAATAGGCAGGCGAGGAAAATAATCTCTGCAATGTCTTCAATGTTTCAACTCTGGACAATTTACCAGTCCCTACCTGCTTTACGACTCCTCCCAGCCTTCCCCACCTCATCCCCAAATTCCTAAGGTCTTTAACCACCTTTCCTTCATAAGTCTCTTCTTCAGGTTCTCCCAGTCTTTCCCCAATAATTCCCTGAGGGCAGGAATTGTATCTTCTAGACTTGAGGAAAGAAATTTGAATTAATCATGAATTTAGTCACCACAGTTTTAGCTATGCCACGTAATTTTACCCACTTCTTGACCTGAGGCAGGTCACTTGAATTACTTGGGCTTCATTTCTTAGTCCAGTTTTACATATGAAACAATTGTTCTATATACCTAACAGGAATATTGTGATATACAGCTGAGGACTCACATTTGCCTAACATCAAGAGTCCTAAAAATGATGTATCTGCTGCCAGCATCTCTCTTGCTCATTCTTGGGATCTTTCTTATCCTCAAAACTATTGTGGTAATAGGGGCAGCTAGGTAGTACAGTGGATAAAGCACCAGGAAGACCTGAGTTCAAATCTAATCTCAGTCATTTAACACTTCCTGTGTGACCCTGGGCAAGTCACTTAACCCCAATTATTTCAGGGAGAAAAAACTGTTGTGGTAATCAAGATCACACAATTGATCACACAAGGTAGGATTTGAATTCATGTCTTCCTGACTCTGATACCAGTCTTTTATTGTTGCACGTTGTTGCTTTTTGAAACAATTATTAATGCTAATAACAATCTCTCACATCTCAAAGAACACTATCATTTCTGTAAAAGCTAGATAGCACAAATATTACCATACGAAGCTGAAACTCAGCAAAGCATAGTAATTTCCCCAGAGTCACATAGCTTAGTGAAGTGTCAGAACCTGGAGTCTAAGTCCAACTCTTTTCCAATTATAATAGCATGATAGTCACATTTCACGTGCACCAATGCTAACAGCAAGGTATGGTGATCAGGGTAGTTCAACCACTTCTATTTACCCCTCATTCTATTATTAACTCATTGCCCAAAAGCTTTTCCCCCAGAATAAGTGTACTACAAAAGTGGCACCTAACTCTCTTTACCTTTATATTAGCTCAGAGCCCCCACCAGGAGATGCTTATGTCACAGTATCACAGTATTAGATATCTATATCTATCTATTACCTGAGAATGTTTTCTTCCCCTAGAGGCTCCTTTCCAACTACATCCAGGACTATCTTTAGTCATTGTCATCTATATTTTGCCACTGGATACAAATGGCTCTGGGGGAGAAAGTGAGGCTGATGACTTTGTACAGCACCCCCTCACTTAAATCCAACTCATTTGCATGTCATGGCATCACTTTATTGATGTCATGGTCTTCTTTCAGAACGGACATTTCCAATAAGTTGAACCAAGATGGCAATTGTCAGAGGTCACTACAGTTTGTAAAGACAAAGTAAATATTTAAAAGGATAAATCAAACTCCCTCCCACTTCTACTACAACCCACTACCTATAGCCCAAAGAAAAAACTTCTAATTCCCATGAAGAAGGGAAAAAAAGAAGAGTAGCTAGGGGGTGCAGTGGATAGAGCACCAGCTTTGAAGTCAGAAGGACCACATGTAACACTTCCTAGCTATGTGATCCTGGGCAAGTCATTTAACCCCAATTGCCTCAGAAAAAAAAAAAAGAAAAAAAAAAAGGAAAAAAGAGATGGAGGATTACTTCCTTTAGGTCTGTAGTTGGGGGATGGAGGAGAATTCAACAGCACTTTGTCTCACTCACTCAAAAAGACCTGGCCCCTTTCTTTGCACCCAGTGCTTCTGCCTGCTGTTCCCCTCCCTTCTATTTTATATGGCTTTCTCCCTTCCTAAAAAACCTCCTTTTCTCTAGCTCTAAGCTTCCATTCCTATCAGAAGCAAAACTCTTCTTCCAATCTCTCTTCTGAACTCAGTGACCTAATCTTTCATCTAATGAGTCTTTTCCTTTCTAATTTATTCAGGGGACTAATTTATACCTCAAAAAGAGAGCTAGCTGAATCTCAACTAGCAGAATTTCAATGCCTTGTTGGCTTCCCTTTTCTATTATCGGGTGGCAGGCTTTCAAAGATCACTCCCTTAGACGAAAGCATTTCCCTTTACTGACCTTTTATTCAAGCACTTCTCTTTCTACAGAAAGTATTATCATCCACATTTTAAGAGGAAGAACCTGAGAATTGTCAAGGTTAAGTGACTTGCCCAGAACTTTGTTGTGCCACAATTCTCTTTTAAGGTCCTGACCCAGTTTCCCTAATTGTCCTCAGTTACTCTGCCTCTGCTTATAACCATTCCCTCTTAATATTTGATAGGATAAAGGTCTTATATCTTAGACTTCAGGCTATAATCATTCCCTCTTTTTTTCTTTTCTTTTCTTTTTTTTTTCCTGAGGCTGGGGTTAAGTGACTTGCCCAGGATCACACAGCTAGGAAGTGTTAAGTGTCTGAGATCAGATTTGAACTCGGGGTCCTCCTGAATTCAGGGCTGGTGCTCTATCCACTGTGCCACCTAGCTTCCCCCTAATGTTTGATTGGGTAAAGGTCTTTATCCATTTTAGATGTCATTAGAATATCAGGAGCCTCTCCAATACCTCCTATTATATCATCCTAGGTGCCTCCCCCCATTATATCATTGTTCTTGTTACCCTATAAAAGAATCTTGTATCTGACATTTGCTGCTGGATTATTTGAGACAATAGTCTCATTCAGCCCTGGGACCAAACCATGGATCCATTTGGTCCCAGTAAATCTCTCCCATTTAATAAATTATTAAATACTCTCTAATTTCTATCTTGCTCAGTTTCTCCTGCATTACAACTTCACCCAAGTAGTAATGAAAGATTCCATCCATTCCAAGGCCAATAAATGCTCCCTTCCCTACCAATATCACAAAAGAGAGGAATTGAAGGTTCCTGGGTGAGCTCCTTTGGGGTACCAAAGTGAGGGCCTTCTATTCCTAAAGGCTATTTGTGGGGAAGAGGGATCTTTCCACCAAGGAATTTTGGTCTGTCTTTAGGTAATATCCAGATTTCCAATCCATTCCAGGGTGAACCCCAATTTCTTTCAGTGGCAAAATCCAATACAAATGGAGGGCCCCTAGTGCTGAAGGATCATAAAATAAAAATGGGATTATAGTCTGAGGTAGTATCCTAGAACACATTTCTGTAGTTAGGGCCTTAAAGTCTCAGTTATGAATAGTACTCGTTATAATCTGCTGCGCTCTTGCCCTTGCCTTGTCTCTTCCAGGCCCAGGTATCAGTGTGAGGGATATTAAACCCAAATGTGTCCATCCATTCTGGAAATCCAAGGCAAGATATGGCTCAAATCAAAAGACCAAGTATTTGCACAGCCAGGAGCTGAATCGAGCACTTGACAAAAATTATCCCATTGGATGCTTCCAAGAACACCAAGATGGGTGTTGCTATTATCCCCATTTTACAGATGAGGAAAAATGAGGCAAGTGGAGATTAAGTAATTTGCCTAGGTTCAAACAAATTGTAAGTGTATGAGGCACAATTTAAACTCATGAGTTCCCAATATCAAGTTCAACATTCTATGCACCGAATCCCCAGCTGCCTCTGACTTTTATCAGGAAAGTTCCATGCTAATTCTGTGGCATCTATCTAGAAAATACTGTAAAGTTAGTGTCTGAGCAGCCAAACCAGAAATTGTCCCTTCTCTTCCTTCTTTCCCTCCCTCCTTTCTTCCTTTTCTTCTTCTTTCCTCCATTTCTTCCTTCCATCCTTTCCCCAAAGCTTGTCACTAGAGAGCCGGTACATTAATGTATTATAATTCATTTAATCATTTCCCTGGTGCTGGCCATTTAGGAAGCTTCCACTTTTATGAAATTCCACATAATGCTACTAGGAAGATCTTTTGAGTGGAGAGATCTTTTTGTTTGTTTTAACAACTATCTGAGACTATTCCTAAGAGGAATTACTGGGTGGTTCTGAAGAAAGTGAAGTGCCCTGATTAGTAAAAGTGAGTAAAGGGAAATGCTTTAATCTAAAGGAGTGGTCTTTGAAAGCCTGTCACCCAATAATAAAAAAAAGGAAGATAACAAAACATTGAGATTCAGCTAATTGAGTAATCTCATTTTGAGGAATAAATTAGTCCTCTAAATAAGTCAGAAGGGAAAAGTCTCAGTAGATTGCAGATTTGGCCACTGAGTCTAGGAGAGAGACTGGAAGAGGAGCCTTACTTCTGAGAAGATGAACAGAAACCTAGAGCTGGAGAAAAGGAAATTTTCTAGCAATGATTATTTTGGTGACTGACTACATGTTGCTAGATGGCTCTCCAGAAAGCTGCTACCACTGGGCAGTTCAGAAGCAATGAATGACTTATTTTGCTACAGCTCCTCCAACACTGAGTTTCATCGCATTTTTTTGCCAGTCAGGTCTGAGATAGAATCTCAAAGTGGTTTTGATTTTATTGTTTGCTTTCATTATTGCTGAGGGTGAAATTTTTTTCAAATAATTTGCATTTCCTCTTAAAGCCTATCAGTCACATTACACATTATAGATCTGGTGTGATTGTTTTTTTTTTTTAATTTCTTTTATATTTTAAATGTCAAGTTAATTTTCATATTTGCTATATCTCCCAATTAGCTTCTTTTTTAAATATAGTTTTTAATTATTCAGAGCTTTTGTGGTTTTTTTTTTTTTTAATTTCAATACAATCTAGAACATGTCTTGTCCTACTTCCCTATAAGGTAAAACAAATTCAATACCCAGTTGAATATATAAGTTATTCCCTCTTTGAGCCAAATCTGATGAAATTAAGCTTTAAATAATGCTCATTCCCTCCCTTCTTTTCCTCTATTGTGATAGGTCTTTTGTGCTTCTTCATGTGATCTAATTTGCCCCATTTTGCCTACTTCCCAGGATAATCTATTTTCCATCCCTTAATATCTTGTTATATTATGATAAAGTCAACTTCTGCCCACACCCTCTGTCCATGTATACTCCTCCTAACTGCCCTAATGAAGATACAGTTCTCAAGAGTTGCAAGTATCATCTTTCCATGTAGGGATATAAATAGTTTAACCTTTAAATAACATGCTTTTATGTTCTTTTCTGTTTACCTTTTTATGCTTCTCTTGAATCTTGTATTTGAAGATTGAATTTTTTAGTGCTGTCTTTTCATCAAAATGAATGGAAGTCCCCTACTTCATATAATATCCATCTCTTTCCCTGAAAGATTACACTCAGTTTTGCTGGGTACCTGATTCTTCCTTATAATATAAGCTTCTTTGCCCTGCAGAATATCATATTCCAGTTCTTTCACTCCTTTAATGTAAAAGCTGCTAGATTCTCGGTAATCTGTGGTTCCTTGATACTTGAATTGTTTCTTTCTGGCAGCTTACAGTATTTTCTCCTTAATCTTATAATTCTGGAATTTAGCCACACTATTTCTTGGAGTTTTCCTTTGTAGGCTCTCTTTCAGGAAATGCTACATGGATTCTTACAATGACTATTTTGTTCTCTGATTCTTGGATATCAGAGCAGTTTTCTTTGATGATTTTTTGAAAGATGCTGTCCAGGCTTTTTTTTTTTTTTTTTTTTTTTTTTTTTTATTGTGGCTTTCAGGTAGTCCAATAATTCTTCAATTATCTCTCCTTTATTTATTTCCAGGTCAGTTGTTTTTTCAATGAGGTATTTTACTTTTTCTTCTATTTTTTCATTCTTTTTATCTTATTTCACTGATTCTTGACATCCCATAGAATCATTAGCTTCCATTTGCCCACTTCTAGTTTTTAACTATTTGGCTAATTCCACTTTTAAAAGTGTTGTTTTCTTCGATGAATTTTTTTTTTTTCATTTGGCCAATTGCATTTTTTAAGGAACTATTTTCTTTAGTAAATTTTTGTCCTTCCTTTTTCAAATGGTGGACTCTGTCTTGCATACATCTCATTTCTTTTCCTACTTTTTCTTCTACCTCTCATATTTGATATTTAAAATCCTTTTTGAGCTCTTCCAAGAAGGTTTCAAGGGCTTGAGACCAATTATACCCTGCTTTGAGATTTTGCATGTAGGCATTTTGCCTTCTTCTGAGTTGGTAGTTTGATCTCCCTGTTACAATAGTAGCTTTCTATGATCAAAATTCTTTTTTATTTCTTGCTCATTTCCCTCCCTCCCTCCTTACTTCCTTTCCCTCTCCCTCTTCCTCCTCACCTCCCTTTCTGTCTTTCTGTCCTTGCTCTGTTTGTCTCTCTCTTGACTATCTTGTGGCTTTTCAAGTTGAGTTCTGTTCCTGGGCCAAAGGGAATGTTGTCCCAAACTTCTTGTGCAGCTATGAACTTTGGTTTTGGGCACTGGAGTTTCTGGTGTTTGGTGACTTGCTCATAGTCCTAGAATAGCCCAACCTAGTCCCACCTATTGTTGCCTGGTTTTCAGGGACTGGTAATTTGCTTTTTGCTCTGGGATGGAAGGCTCCACCATTGGTCTGCTGTGCTCCTGTTATTGATCTAGGATAAATGGATCTCAGTTTCTCATCTGTGGTATGACTAAGACCCCCCCCCCCCATCTTGTCTAAACACCATCTACAAAGGGCATTGCTTCCCTTTCATCCAATTGAGACTGACCTTTCCTAGAGTCCTTCTAAGCTATCTTGAATTGGAAAATATTTTGTTCCATTTTTTGTAGATTATTTTGCTCCAGAATTTGTTCAAAAATTTGATTTCAAATTATTTCCAAGGGAAACTGGGGAAAGCTCAAGCTACTTCCCCTGCCTCTTTCCACTATTTTGGTGTCACCTTCCCACCTATCTTGTCCAAATACATAAAACATTAATTTGATTAGTGTTGAAGTAATGTTGCAAGTTGGATAGTTGATGGTAAGATTAGGAGTTTGCTGAGTTCATGAAATGAAATCTAGGTTCCCTAATAAATGAAATAGATACCTGAAGTTCTTGAAGGGTGAGAGGTAAAGATGGGGAGAAATAAAAGCAAAGACTATAGAATGTCAGAACTGGAAGAAACTTTGAACCCAGTAAGTCAGAGCCAGGAGGCTCCCTAGAGCACAGAATGACAGAGCTGGGATGACTCTTAGAACCTGGGATGTCAGAGCTGGGAAAGGCCCTTAGAACCCGGGATGGCAGAGCTGGGAGGGAGCTGAGGATCATCTTGTCTGGTCTTCTGATTTAGAAGGAGAGCCAAGTCAGTTCCAAGTCTAATGATTCTTGGTTCTGGGATATCTGCTTTG